>NC_036238.1:5603726-5628182 GCF_002742605.1 Olea europaea var. sylvestris | reverse complement strand
AGGAGAAATTGTGAGAGGCCAATTAATACATGGGAAGAATTGAAGGTTATCATGAGGAAGAGGTTCATGCCTAGTCATTACTATAGTGAGCTTCATAAAAATTACAAAGCCTTTACCAAGGGTCCAGGAGTGTGAAAGACTGTCATAAGGAGATGGAGAAAATGATGATTAGAGCGAATCTTGAGGAAGATAGGGAGGCCACTATGGCTCAATTTAGCGGTATTGCAACATTATGTAGAGTTGGGAAAGATGCTACATGTAGCTATAAAGTTAGAAAGGAAATTGAAGAGAAAGGGGACATCTAGTTATCCATTGAGTTCTTTGGGTTCTAACTCTTTTTGGAAATCGAAGTAAGATAGCAACAAGGGAGATGAAGCTGTTTCGAAGGGCAAAATTGATCCACCAATTGTATCCAATGTAGAATCCCAACCATCTAGAAGTTGAAACATCAAATGATCTAGGTGCTTGGGGTCCCAACACATTACTTCTCAATGTCTAAATAAAAGGCATGATTCTGCGAGACAGTGGAGAAGTAGTTAGTGAAAGTGAGGGTGACTATAATAAGATGCTGTAATTAGAATAAACTACTAATAGAGAAAAAGTGGAGTATGCTGTGGGCGAGCTATTGGTTACAAGGTGAGCTCTTGGTGCTCAAATCAAGGTAGATAACTAGGAAAAACAGTGGGAGAACATATTCCATATGAGGTACCATATCAACAAAAAGATATATAGCGTGATTATTGATGGTGGTAGGTGTACTAATGTGGCTACACTTGTTGAGAACATGCTAAAACATCCTAAACTTTACAGACTGCAATGGCTAGACGAATGTGGGGAGATTAAGGTGAATAGAAGAGTATTAGTGAGTTCTTCAATTGGTAATTATCATGATGACGTAATTTGCAATGTCCTTCCTATGCATGCCGGACACATTTTGTTGGGGAGACCATGGCAATATGATACGAAAGTAATTCGTGATGGGTATAAAAATAGGTACAGCTTTAACAAGGATGAAAAATCTATTACTCTTGCATCATTAACACCGACACTGGTGTATGAGGATCAAATCAAATTGAAAAATGATGAGAAGAAAACATTGAGAAAATTAGATAGCAAGAAAGAATAAAGTGAGGTGGCTAATAGAGTGGAAAAAAAGATAGAGCCACAGAAGCGAATAGAAAAGTCTTCTAAGAAGAGAGAAAAGTCGAAAGTGAATTTCTTTGCAAAAAGAAGTGATTTGAAGAGGGTAATATTTGAGAGACGACAAATGATCTTGTTGGTTTATCCTCCTCAATTTTGAGGAATCTAACACACATCTCCCTGATTTGGCTACTTTTTTGTTCCTAGAATTTGAATATGGTTTCTCGGAGGACATGGCCAGTGGGTTACCACTCATTTGAGGCATCAAACACTAAATTGATTTCATACTTGGAGCTATCATTCCAAATTGGTAGGTTTATCGAAGTAATCCCGATGAGACCAAAGAACTTCAAAAGCAAATGTAGAAATAAATAAGCAAGGTGTATGTAAGGGAAATTATGAGTCTATGAGCTATGCTAGTGCTACTGGTACCAAAGAAAGATGGTACATGGAGAATGTGTGTGGATTGTCGGGCCATCAACAATATAATAGTAAAGTATCATCATCCTATTCATAGGTTAGATGATAAGTTAGAAGAATTAAATGACGCATACATATTTAGTAAAATTAATCTTAAAAGTGGTTATTAAATTAGAATGAGGGAAGGTGGCGAATGGAAAACTGCTTTTAAACTAAATATGGATTATATTAGTGGTTAATCATCCCATTTCGACTTACTAATGCACCTAACACATTTATGCATTAATGAAACATGTTTTCCGTGCATTCATAAGTAAATTTGTAGCAGTTCACTCGGATGATATTCTGGCCTATAGTGAGGGCTTAGATAAACATATAGGACATTTAAGATATGTCCTTAGAGTCTCAACAAAAGAACAAATTTACGCTAACTTTAAAAAGTGTACATTTTGCATGAATTTATTTTCTTGGGTATGTGGTTAGTACAAAGGGGATTGAAGTAGATTTGGAGAAAATCAAGGCTATCAAGGAATGGTCAATACCTAAAAACATAACTGAGGTAAAGAGCTTTAATGGGTTGGCTAGCTTCTATAGGATATTTGTTAAAGACTTTAGCACGTGCCACAACACTCATGAAAAATTTTCAAAAGAGCATAGGGTTTCAATAGGGCTTTGAGCAAGAACTTGCGTTTAACACTATTAAAGATAGGCTGTGTAAAACACCAATTTTAGCACTTCCTAATTTTGACAAAACTTTTGAGATCGAATGTGATGTCTCAAAGATAGGTATTGGAGTTATTTTAATGCAGGACACAAGGCCAATAGCTTACTTCAGTGAAAAGCTAAATGGAGGCGCTCTCAATTATCTTACATATGTATGACAAGGAATAGTATGCACTTGTTCAATCTTTAGAGACATGGTAACACAAGGAATTTGTGATTTACACAGGCTATGAGTCCTTCAAGCATTTGAGAGGTCAAGATAAGCTAAACAAGAGGCATGCAAGATGGATGGAGTTTATTGAGACATTCTCTATGTCGTCCGATATAAAAAAAGCTAAAAAAAAATGTGACAGCATATCTATTATCGATAAGATATGTGCTTTTAACTTCTTTAAGTGCTATACTGCTTGGATTTGAATATGTCAAGACATGTATGCTAATGATCCAAAATTTTCCAATATATACGAATAATGTAATAAAAGGGCTGCAGATAGTTTTTAGGTATGATGGGTCTTAATTTCAGGAAAACAAATTATGTGTTCCTAAATGTTTGGTGAGAGAGTTATTGATAAGAAAAGCACATAGTGGGGGGTTTTAATGGTACATTTTGGGGTTAAGAAGACCTTAGAGATGCTAGGTGAACATTTTTATTGGCCTAAGATGAACATTGATGTCGATCGGGTTTGTAGCGGGTGCATCACTTGGAAAAAGGCTAAATCTAAGGTTTTACCTCAAGGGTTGTATATAGCATTACCTATTCCTAGTGTGACATATCTACGGATTTTGTGTTAGGCTTACATAGGACTAAGAAAGGACGAGAATCCATATTTGTGTTGGTAGATAGATTTAGTAAAATGGTACATTCCATTCCATGTCATAAAACATTCCTTAACTACTTTTAGAAGGTTTGTGGAATAAGTTAGGCACAATGTTATTGTTTTCTACAGCTTGTCACCCATAAACTGAGGTAGTCAATAAGAACATGATGCAATTGTTATGCACTATCGTTAATAAAAATTTGAAGAGTTGGGAAGAGTGCTTACCATTCATTGAATTAGCATATAATAGGGCCATAATTCTATTACTTCATGTTCTCCTATTAAAACTGTATATGGTTTTAATCCACTAACGCCTTTAAATTTAATTTCTTTACTTGTTAATGAATGAGGTAGTTTAGAAGGAAAAAAGAAGGCCAAACTGGTGAAATAAATCCATGAAAAGGTAAGAATGCAGATTGAAAAGAAAAATAAGCACTATGCGTCACTAGCAAACAAAGGCCGGAAGAACGTTAATTTGAACCCAATGATTAGGTTTGGGTACCCTTGAGAAAGGAAAACTTTCCAAAACAAAGAAAATCAAAGTTGCAACCACGGGAAGATAGTCTATTTCAAGTCCTTGAAAAGATTAATGATAATGCCTACAAATTAGATCCTCCAGGTGAGTATAATGTTTTGGCTACTTTAATGTGTCTGATCTTTCTCTCTTTGATGTAGATGTAGATGTAGATTCGAGTCGAATCCTTTTAAAGGGAAAGGAAATTAAGTGATCCATGGAACGAATGCAGTGAAGACAAGTTTGGACAAAGATATGTTGATTGTTGAAGAATGGCTGATGAGTCGATCGCGATCAAAGAGGGTCAAAGAATCGATATGATTGCTCGTTCAAGCGGAATGAATGAAACGTCGATCTTGATGAGCAAAAGAACAAGTTTTATTTTTGGCTTAGGAGTCAAAACGAGTTGACAGAATGTCCAAGCCGAGCAATTCAGCAACCTATGCAACCACATATGATAGAACTATTAGGTCGTATATTACATTCCGGGTCGCGAGTTTTTCGACTTTTGCAAAATCCTTTTTTTTTTATTTAAAATTCTATTTTTATGGTGACTTTTTTTTATTTTTTAGACTTTAATTCCATCTAGAATAGGGTTTTATGGGTTTCCTATATATAAGATTCATTATTCTCATTGTTAAAAAATTTCATTATATTAATTGAGAGATTAATTTTGTGAACATATTTTGCTTTCTATTTCTTGTTCTTCATTGAACAAATTTCAAACTTATCAAGAATTATTTTCTTTTGGCATTCAAACAATTCAGGTGAAATTTTAAGTCATGTAACCAGGAGGTCAACATATTGTCGAAGATTGTGTTGGTTACTTGGTTCAATACTTCTAAATCCAACTCAAAACTTTGATTTATTGGATTTCTTGCGTGTGATTCAATTTCGTGTGGGTTTGGTAGCCACTATTGCTACGTTGGTTCACATCAATATAGAAACATCCACTACTAGGGCACTAAGTTCAGTCAAAGCTTACGCGTCTCCTATTCCTTTTTCTCAGATGCTTAAGAAAAACAAATAAGGCATAAAATTTGAGAATTTTCTTAATGTTCTTAAGAGGCACTAGATCAATATTTCGTTTATGACACAATATTACAAATTTCAAGCTTGACAAAGAAAAAATGATTCCAGAGTTCAAAATAATGGCACTAATAGAAGAAAGTAGTGGAAGAGTACGAAACAAATTGCCTCCCAAGCTGAAAAATCCAAGGAGTTTTACTTTATAAATTTCAATTAAAAATTCTTGTTCTATTAATATTTTATGTGACACAAGTGTTGGTATAAATCAAATGCAATTTTCTATTTACAGGGAATTGGAATTTATAAAATTAAATCAACATCAATAACGCTACAGCTTGCTAATAGAACAATTTCACGGCCATGCGACAGTTGAAGATGTGTTCATAAAAATAGAAAATTTAATATTCTTGGTGGACTTCATTGTGTTGGACATAGAAGAAGAAAGAAAATGGTAAGCTAAAATTTAAGGTGGAGGACAATCAAGAGATATTCAATATTTTACACTCCATTTAAGTAACTTCCCAACGTCAAATATTGCTGTAGAAATGCTGAAGAAGAGCCACCACATCAACTAAACTATTAGAATAGAAAAATCAAATTTTGGTTGACTTCTAGATAGAGATGAGAACAAAGAGTTCAAAGTTTAAAGAATTCAAGGCTAGAAATTGCAAGGAGACCCTTTCATTAATTATACTTTATGTATTTGCATTACATATAGTCTATTAAGGTACATTCATTTTAGGAATATTTCTAATTCAATAAGAGTGTCATCATATCTATATTTAGTCTATTAAAAGAAAATCATATATTTGAGTGAAAAAAAAGTAGAAAATACATGTAACACATTTTTCAAAGCTCTAGGGATGTAGAAAAAATTGGTTATCATACTCTCTACATTATTGCTTTTAAATTGCTTCTTGTATATTTTTCTTCTTTTATCTTTCAATTGTACATTGATATCAAGTAGGAGGTAGCTTAGCAAATAATGAAATGTACTGATCCAACAAACCACCTCAAATATCAACAGAAAATCTGAGGAGTACCTTTCTTTTTTTCTTCCCTATCCCTATATGTGTTATATTAGATTTTAAGACATTGTAAACAATGCCTACTTTAAGTTTGGGGTGCAAAATATTGAGTTTTTAGTTTTTGTATGTGACTGTGGGTTTGTCGCTTTATTAAAATTCAGAAAATTTAAAAAAAACAAAAAAAAAATTGTTTATTGTGTGCTTATATGGGTTAGGTAGCCTTGACTGCAGTAATGAATATAGTTTAAAAGCATGTTTTGATATAAGAATTGTGGATATGTTACATGCTTATATTAATAAATTCTTACCTATATAAAACTTGATACTTTTTGTGCATATGAATTAAGTTTAGTGTCATAATTAATGGGCTGATTCATATACTTCATAGGTTGCATTAGTAGAACTTAGATGCCAAAGCTACCTTTTTTTACTACATTATATATCTTTAGACCAAAATTAGCATAGTTTGGGGTGATTTTACTAATATAGGAAGATATGAATATGAATGGGAATTCCATGTGTAAAACTTCTTGTGTAAATTGTCTAAGATTATTGAGCTGAAATTAGGTGAAAGTCTAAAATGAATGTGTGTTCAATAAGAGGCATTACACTAATCATTGTATGAAGAAAAAAACAAGAGAGAAAAAAGTAACATCCTCCATGGGATTCAACTCAGTATTGCTTGGTAAAGTATCTGGTGCCATTTTCGTCATAGCGGGTGCCATCTGTTCCATCTGATTCTTCAAGTTCTTAATTGTGGCACCCTGAGTTTGGAGAGTTGTTTCAGTCCTTTTCATGAACTAGTTATTTGCTTCCATGTATGTCTTTATCTTTTCCATGAACTTTGCAAACATTTCTTTCAACTAAAGTGTTACACAGGTATTTAAAATCTGATACTATGTAGTCATATCACTGGTTAAGCAAGTACATAAAAGGGAAGATGCGCTACATGCCTTGGTTAAGCCCCAAACACTTATTTGAGAGAATTTGACTTTTGATAAATGATTATTAGCTGAATTAAGTCTTATAGGTTGAAGCAATTAAAAATTTGGAGATTCCTTATTTGTAGAAATGTTGATTTGCAAGTAGTAAATTCTATCTAAACTAGAGAGTGTGAGAATAATGTTTTGCTTGCAAATCAACATTTCTACTTGCAAATCTCACACTCTCACACCATCGAGAATTGAAACAACTCATGAAGTTTAATGTTTTGCTTAATTCTTCACTCACACATCCATTTTTCATTGGAGAAATTTATATTGATTTTAGTAATGTATTTGAAGTTGTTTGTAGATTTAATATCATGATTTCAATCCTAAGGCAAAACGACAGGATAGCTAACCAAAAATTTCTTTGCATGTTTGTGTATTTATTAAGTTAGGCTAAAATTTTGTTTGAAGACAAACAAATGTTTTAGTTTGGAGTGTTTCATAAGCATATATAATACACTTATTCGGCTCTAAAATATAGATATTTCATATTTTTTTTAATGAAATAATTACTCGATTATTATGTAATGTGTTGTTAGATGAAACTCAATGAATAGAAGTGGAATTGAAAAAAAGAAACAAAATTAGGCAAAAAAAAAAATTTAAAGGTCTAAAGGTCGGGAACTGAAGTGTGAATACTCAAAAGTTGCAATGGACCTTAAGATGAAGATTCGAGAATGCTAGGGGTCAACTGGATGCAATTAGAAGTCAAAAAGGAGAGAAATGTGATTAAAATATTTTCACAAATAAATTTTCAATCGCACATTTTTAGCTAGAGATTCAAACCCATGTTTGACCTAGTAAACTTTCAAATTAAAAAATAATATAGCAAATTATAGCCCTTTGAGTTATTTTTACAACTCAATTTAAATCGCTTTAGGAGAGAAAGTTATAATAAAAATACTAAATGATATGCAGCGCTAAATTTTTCCTCAGAGGCGACGATGCAACGCCAACATCATGGCAATCAGGAACCATAAATCTACCAAGAGAGCCTACATTTTAACCGAAAGGTGACCCAAGGCACCATCTCTTGGGCATCGAGGTGCCATCCACAATGCCTTCGTGGCCCCACTCACAGGGCGCCTAAGTGTCGGCTTCTACAGTCTATGATGCGATTTTTTGGCCCATTTAAAGTCCATAAAAACTTAAAATTTGGGTATAAATAAAAGAAGAGAGTAACTTGAGAAAGGTTCAGGTTCACACAATGAGAAATAAAAAATACAATTTAAGAGTTAGAGAGCAAATCAAAGGAGAAAAACATCAAGAAAATCAAGTTTTGGAAGATGATTGGGAAAAGAAGATCATCTTGGTTCAAGATTCATCTGTTTTCTTCATCTTTATTCAAAATCTAGTAATGTACTCAATCAATATCTAGTGTTTTTCTTCTTACATTATGAGTTGCTAAATCCTTTAATAGGGCAAACAATGTAATATATTTTGGACTTTTTATTTCTTTACTCAAGAATTGAGTTCTTTCAAAGTACATGTGTTGATTTTATTCACGAGTTTAATGTTTTGAATTACTTGGCCGATAATTCAATGATTTTGAATAATTACGAATTGAGAAGCGAGTTTTAGATTTAGACTACATAGTAAAATCCAATAATTTATTATAAAACGTAAAGATATTTATACTAATTATTGCAGTCGTTACATGAATTCTTAGAACATAATTGTATTTAACTAAGATTGATTCACATAGAGATATGAAATTGAACTAGTTAAATAGACTCAATAAGAATTTGAGAGTGGTAAATTGAATACAATAGAAGATTTTGATGGAGGACTACATTAGATATTTGAATTTTGATTTAAGAATTAAAGATAATCAATAAATGAAATTGTGAGCCCTGATATTCATTCCATATTTGAAACCCTAATTTAAGTTTTATTGCATTTAGATGCCTTCAAATTGTTAGAAACGGTTAGATAAAAAATCACAAAAATTATACTTGTTTTCATTTATCAAATAGGAGTTGAAATAGTAAACTAGGAATAAAATATGGTTCTCATGGGAACGATAATCAAATTCAAAGCTTCATTATATTGCATGTTACGATATCGTTTACTTAGATAGAAAAATGCAACAACATGACCTCCATCCTTCTTTTTGAAATATGTCAGAAAGGCTTGATCTCTGATTGTGTGCTTTGGGCATCCATTATTCAAGAACCATTTATTCTTTATCTTCTCTGGTACCTATAAAAATAATTCACTTTTTGATCTTTGGTATTCATACGATTTTAAGTCCTTGATAGTTAATGTTAGTGGACTTTTAAATCTACTTGTAGTTTCCCTTAAAAAGTAATCTCTTTTTTCATAGAGCAATTAAAATACACATGTCCATTTTTATTGCAAAAACTACAAGTGATATTTGGAAAAGTGGAAGTACATGCTTTAACAAAGGAATTATTGAGAGATTTAAGGTTCGTACCCAATTTCTCCTTTATAAAAATTACATTTTTGTTCACCAAGTATAAGATCTAATTTTTTCTTGCCTCGATTAAATTTTTGAACAATTTGAGTCAAATCTAAAACCTTTTCTTGTAAAGAGGAATTCTCCTTAATAAAAGAATCATAATCGACTTTTTCCTTTTGAAATCATTTTGAGTTTTCAAAAATTTCTTTATCTTCTTTTCAAATAAAATATTTTCTTTTTGAGAATTGAATGATTTAGATCAAGTTTCAAAAACTCTTCAAGAATTTCATCATAAGAGGTAAATAATTCATATATGAACAATTTTCATTTGAATTTACCTAATTTTCAATTAGCCATAAATCACATGTTGGCAATTTTCTCTTTACATTCATCTTATTCATGGTCATCATCATCATTCTCATTTCATGTTGCTTAAAGTACATTGTTTTTGATAAATCTCTTTTTGTTCAGATATTCAATTCTTTGGTGATTAGGTTTGTCACAATTGTAGCAAACAGTCGTTTTATTTCTTCTCTTCACCATGTTCTTCTTTCTTTTGAAATAGCTTATTGTTGCAAAGACCTCTCTAATTTTTAATAAGAAAAACTAGGCCATCAAGTTCTTCATCATCCATATTTTCACTTGAAGTGCCTTTATCAATTGTTGACTTTAAAGTAATTTGGTGCCTAGGAGGCTCCTTCGTTTCCTCTTCTTTGCTTTCCCTTGGTTTTTCCTTTGTCTCGGCACGATTGTCATCAATGTTCCATATAGCTTTCCGATAGATATGTGTTGATATCTTTAGTGTTTTCTATCAACATTCTCAATAAGCTCCTGTTCTCAGAGAGTGACATAAAAATTTTGCTCACAAGTTCACCATTAAAATATTTTCGATCAAATCCTTTAAAACTGTTAACAATGTCGGTAAAACGAGTAATCATTTCAACAGCAGGTTCATTTTTGTTTCATAAAGAAAATTTCAATGTCTTTAACCAAAAAATTTATCTTAGTTTTTATCACTTTACTATTAACCTCATGATTTACTTCTGAGGCATGCCAAATATCATAAGTGGAATCACATGTACTAATATGATTAAATTCATTTTTATCTAGATCACGATAAAGTAAATTTTTTGCTCTAGCATTTAAAGACAATTTTTTTGTTTATCCTCTTCATTGTAATTCTCTCTAGGTTTTGCAATAGTTTGATCATATTTACCATCAACCAAAAGATAATTGTAAGCAAATGAAAACAAGTAAAATGGTAGAGATGATGCAAACGATATAATTGTAGAGCTTCGATGCAAACCAATAATCTACATTCTCCATTTCTATGTTCTCCGTCATAAGCAATGCCTTTTCACTAAATTAATTAACCTATTGTACAATCCAACCTTTACAACACTTTCTATGATTTACAAATAAGAAGCACCCATTCTCATACAATATTCAGCTTTCAAGGGACCTCAATATGACCCACAAGTTAGAAGCAGTGATTTTACAATGAAATTTCTCTCTTAATCAAATTTATGAATGAATTAAGTACTAACAGAAACTAACATTTCAATGAATAGCAATTAATAATAGCTCAATTGTTGGGTAAGTTTGATGAATATGATAATTTAAAACTTAATTTAATCAATCAAAGTTTTTCAATATGAAGACGTAGAAGGAATGAATGCAATGTATGTTCAAAAGATTTGCTCAAAGTATTTGTCTTTAATAAATGATGGCAACAAATTAAGTATCAAGAGAGACTAACACTTCAATGAATGGCAATTAATAATAACACAAGTGCTAGATAAGAAACTTTGATGAATATGATGATTTTAGAGCTTGAACAATCAAGGTTTTAAATATGAAGAAATAGAAGAAATAAATGCAATGTAAGTTCAAAATATTTTCCTCAAATATTTCAAGCTTAAATACACTTCAAAGACCTTACATTGAATGCAAAAAGGAAACATATTTATAGAGAATAATTTCCAAAACTTTCTGGGAGTTTGGATGAGGGTCTAGTTGGCCAAAATAATATAGCCATTGGACAAAAATTTTAAATGTTGAACGGTTAAATTTCGAACCATTATATTTTCAATTAATCGGATGACCGGTTAGTTTCCACCGATTCCAACCTAGTCTAGCCAACTTTCTGATTTTGGCCCTGTTTGATCCAATCCAAATGGTTTGAAAATAGTAGACTTTTGAAAAGTGTTTTCAACTAGCTTTTCAAGGTAAAAGATGTTTTAGAATTATGAACTAAGCTCAAACATCATTTTGAAAATGACATTTATCCTTGATCAAAATACATTACACAAGTGATGATCAAAATTGCTTTTAGTACACAAAATAGTTTTTGAGCTTTTATCATTCATTGTTAAAGATCAATGTTTTAGTACTTTTACATTTGGTCTATAAAGCCTAGTCTTTGACGTTTCTTCGAAGTTTGATTTTTAGGCTCTCGTTTTGATCTTTCATTGGAATTTGGCTCTTAAGCCCTCATCTTGATCTTTCTTCAAAGTTTGGCTCTTATGCTCGTCTTTAATGCTTGGAAGACTTCAATCTTGACTTTCATTGTGAGTACAATTTGACAGTCTTGCTTTTGATCTTTTGACAATGATTGATTGATCTATCATTGGATGTTTTGAATACTATAATAACTCAAATTGAGTTGTTAGTAAACAAGATTAACTTATTTGTTATAGTCAAAACTTTAATGTTATAATCACCCATAGGTCAAAACTAAAGACTTTCTCAAGGAAGTACACCAACAGTATTAGCTTTACAAGCAATGTTAGCAACATCACTTTTAATTCATAATTTTGACTTATGAGTTCACTCTTTTTAAACCAAACCTTCAAAAAGAGGTTATCTTTGTCTAGTAAGTCATCAGTTCAGTCAAATGACTATTTTATTAGTTAGAAACCTAACCTAATTACTGATGTCCTCTTTATTATTCCTAACCAAGAGTTTGCGGCTTCTAAGTTTTTTATAACCTAACTCACCACAGTTGTAACATATAGTAATGTAACTAGGTACAACACTAAGGGTATAGTTTCGAACTTTACGATGAGTAACCCTATCTTGTATAGATTATATCTATCCTAGTATATACTTTTTTGTAGGTTTAGTGACTCCTAAACTCTTAATCTTGATAGATGCACGTACAAACGAGGTTTTAGAAGAGGCAGCAGCATGAAAACTTATTTAATTATAGTCCAAACCTTTCCTACTCCCAGCTAGTTTGTTTCATCATAAGATGTTGTCAAGCTTGTTGATCTCTACTAGAAAAAGAGCGAAGTTGTGCATTGGATTTGTCAAGATCACTCAAAAGAGTCTTTAACTTTATTTTCTAGGGACCCTTTCACAATCTTCAACTCATTCACACCTAATTAACTCTTCAATCTTGACCTTTAGTTTCTCATTTTCTAACTCAAGATCATACAGTTTCTTGAAGATAGACTTATTTAGCTTCTTGAATTTAAGACTTTCATCAAACAACTGTTTTTACACTCTTCGATGTCACCTTCACCTTCACCTTCTGATTCTTCTTGTAAAGAGTCAGATTGCTCTATGTCCTTGATTTTCTCATTCTCCTCTACATTTCCACTCTTAATTGTAGAAGCAAAAGCCATATAGTTCAAACCCTCCTCAGAGTTGGAATTCTCACTTCGATAATCGGAGCTAGACTCATTACCAGTGAGAAAAATTCATAGCCTTGCCTTATAACTCAGGCTCTCAGCTCTAATATGTCAAAACCCCCTAACACTTGTAATGCCTGATAGATTGAATCCTCTTCTTAGAATCCCTAGTATTTTTCTTTTCTCTTTTATCATTCTTGTATTTCTAGAGTCGCCTTTGAAGAATGTCTTAAATTTCTTAACAAAATAAACCCCCTCCTTAGTTTTTAGATTGTCATCACCCGTCTTATTACTGGTCCATTCCTTAACAGTTTGAGGGCCGTGGACTTATTTTTCTTAGATCGAGGTATTCTAAGCTCATATGTTTGGAAAGGCCCAACAAGTTCTACTATCTTAATTAGATTTAAGTATTTCCTTTCGTTAATCACCATGACCTTAGGTCTAAAGATTTTAGGTAGACATCTTAGAACTTTTCTAATGATTTTGGTCTCTAGAATTCGTTCACCTAGGTTGAAACTAGACTTTATTATATAATTTAGTTTAGAATAGAACTTATCAATAGATTCATCATCCTTCATTCTAATTTCCTCAAAACAAACGATCAACATTTTGTACCTTAAAGTTTTTCACGATCTTAATTCCCTCATGTGTAGTTTCTAAAATATCTTAAATTTCCTTAGCACTCTTATATATAGATACACATTTAAATTCTTTAGGTAGCCATATAGATGGGATGTACTTATTTACTATTCCAATTACACTCGGTTAATTCATTCTTAGTCCAAGTCGAAACATCTCTAGGTACCAATACCGCCAACAATTGTAGATGGGGTTGTGCAACCCTTTTCCACACTCACTCAAACTCTCTCATCCATAGTTCCAAAAACCTCTCGTTCTAACCTTCCAATGAGCATAATTGCTTCTATCATAGTATGGAGGAACATATAATGACTGACTCATCTAGACAATTATTGATCAAGAATCGAAATAAACGAGATTCAATGCAACTAACATCTAGAGGTAGTGAAATAAGTGTAATATGCAGGATTAAAAATTAACTAAAAATAATTGCAACAAGTATCAAATTAATGAATCTAGATGAAACAAAAGAACATAAACCCTAACAAACTATCAAGCGTAAATATCAAAGCTGGAAAATGAAGAACATCGAGAATTACTTACGAGGGAAAACCCTTAAAGTTTCAATATTTATAATTAAAAAAAAAAACCTTCAAGTATATGTATCAGTAAATAATCCACCAGAAAATATTGAAATTACAGAATTGGTCAAGACACAACTAAACCTTAATAACTCTAACCCCCAACCTATAATCACCAAAGACTCCTCGATTATGTGTTCCAACTTATAATCACCGAATTGGTCCAGACACAATTAAACCTTAGTAACTCTAACCCCCATCCTGTAATCACCGAAGAACTCCTTGATTATGTGCTCCAACACCAGCCCAGAACCTATGGACTTCTTTTCTCCTTATGAATCACTAAAAATGAAGTTGTTCTTCACAAACGGGAACTCAGATCACCTCTTTGGATCTTTAGAATTCTGAAAGATATTTGATAGAGGTTTATTGGGGTTTTTGATATTTTGATCATAGCTGATGTAAGAGAATTATGGAATGAGTATTTGATCTTCAATAAGGTGTTGTTTTTTTATGTATAATCGCTAAACCCATAATAGGGATGAATTTTTCATTTGGTATTTATTGTAAAGAGAGTTTTGATTGTTTGAGATTGTAGGAAGGCAGAAAATCATGAACTAAGATTTTACTGGTTGACACAACCGATTGAGAGTCCCTTGGGCGGCCCGCGGGCAATCAACCTTTGCTAAAACTCTCAAGCGCAAATCATGGAAAATTACTATCACTTTTTGCAATGTCTTGATCTTCTTGAGCCAACATTGACTCCTTTCGAAGGCACTCCCAACACTCAACAACTTAACCTTAAATACAACAAAATTAAATGACTTTTTGGACAAAACTTTGCAAATACAATTTATACCTAACAAAAATATGTATTCATTAGGGTGTGGTCATAAAGTATAGTAACAAATAAAATTTGTGGTGACAATATAATTTACAAATCATTAAACTAGCTTCAAGATTTTCTAATAAAAGTTTTGTTATCACGTCAAGCATTTTGTATTATTGCTAGAAACATATCTCTAATTTGTCATGAAAAACGAAAACAAAAAAAAAAAAAAAACAAAAACAAAAAAATGACATGATTCACATTCTCATTAAACATGTTTAGCCATTAACTAATGTTTTCTATTTACAACATTAGTGTGAATACGTGATTCAAAATTCTTCGACCTCTAGCAACATCTGATTGAAATTTCTTGTAAACCTACTGCATGAAAATATGATTCATTAGTATTTGACTTAAAACTTCAGAATTATTAGAGTGTGTGTATCCATTTTTTAAATATTTATACGCAAGCAATGACTAGACGATTTTTTATTATTATTATTATTATTATTATTATTATTATTATTTTAACTTTATCTAACCTAAGTGGAGGTTTGATTGTACCGTATATTTATATCCATGTTATGTGAAATTCATCGAGAAAGAAGGGATAAAACCCTTATCTTCAAAAATATGAGAGGAAAATATTTGTGGATTTCATGTAGTACCTCTCATATAAAAAGCCTAATGCAGTAAAAAAATAAGAAGCATTATGAAGTACAATCTAAGCTGGTTAATAAGTTTTGACATAGACTTCTAAGCTCCAAATATATTTATTAGAACATGAAATTGACTTTAATGTCATATTTACAACTCAAATAACAACTGGCATCTCAATATCAATGATCTAGGGCTCAAAACATTGTATCCTTCAGTACAAACTAGAAAACCTCAAACCCAAATCCTCAATGGTCAGTCAACGCTGCTTCTATGGACTAGAAGGCATCACATTGAAGCTATACACACTTGTCTTACTCAAGCATCACAAGAATCATTCAGAAATATCAAAAGCAATCATCTAACCAAGAGTTGTAAATCACTCTAAGTGGATGAAGGACAGGAAAAAGACTCGGGGAGAATTCCATAACCCACTATAAAAATTAGAGTGCACAAGTTAGTTAGGGAAACCCACGATATCATCGTTGATCTCAATGGATGATCAAATGGCTCAGAGCAACAAAGGACTTTGATATTAATGGGGCAACTAAAGATGTTTCTCAAAAATGTGTTTTTAACCATCTATTGGGTCCTGGTTGGGCTTCTTCATTTGAGTTGTCAAGCAGCAGATCAGCAATGACATTGGGCCAAGCAATAGTTATCATCATTGCCACAAATGGACTGGAATAGCGTCACATTCTCTATAGATCTCAACATTGATGCCAATGATCAAACATTACAATACTCAGCAAAATTAACATTATAGTTTCCACGGTGATCACCAGCAGAAGTGTCATAAAATTTAGCCAATATCAATTCTAAACATTTGCAAACAAAAATTTGAGGAAGTGCCTTAATTCCTATGTTAGTAGGATTGAATTGGATTGGAATCTATTCAAATGATAGATTCTTTTAAGATTATGTCTCTAATAAAGTGCATTCCAACATCTATATGCTTAATTCTTTCATAAAAACTGGATTTTTGCATAAATGACTGACAACTTGACTATCAGAAACACGACTAAAGGATCAAAAAGTTCACTTGAACTCATACACCAAACCTTTAAGCTATAAAGCTTCTTTTATGGCTTCAGTAGCAACTATATATTTTTTGCTTCAGTTGTGTAAGGAAACAATACACTGAAGTTGGGATTTACAACTTATACATATTCCACATAAAGTAAATATGTAAGCAGTGATAGGTTTTCTATTTTCCCTATCCTTAGCATAATCAGAATATATCCCCACCATAATTAGAATCAACATTCCCATTTAAGATAACTCCATCTTTTTCCGATTTAAAACATAAATCTAAGTTTGAAGATCCTTTCAAATACCTTAATAACCATTTTAAGGTAGGCCAGTGTTCAAGACCAAGATTGACCATGAACCTACTAAGGGTACTAATACCATAAGCAACATTAGGTCTGATACAAACTATAGTATACAACACAGATCCCACAGCATTTGTATATAAGGTACTTTTTCCATATATTTAATATCATATTCATCTATAGGACACAATTCCTTACTCAATTGCAGATTTAGATTCATTCATAGCAAACTTAGCTAACACATTGTCCACATATGCAGATTCAGAAAGAAATAAAGTCTGTTTAAACCTATTTCTTGAAATATCCATTCAAAGAATTTTTTTAGCATGGCCAAGTCTTCCATTTCAAATTCATAACTTAATAATCTTTTAATTTACTTAATATCACTTAATTTATGCCTTATTAACTACATATCATCCACATACAAAAGTAGATAAATAATCACATGTTTATTTTTGTCCTCCTTATAATAAAAGCATGGTCAAAAGAGTTCCTATCAAAACCAATAGATGACACAAAGTTATCAAATCTTTTGTATCATTGACTAGGTGATTGTTTTAACCCATATAATGACCTTTTTAACAGACAAACATAATCAGATTTTCCACTATCTATAAACCGATGTGGTTGGCTCATATAAATTATTTCATCAAAGCCAACATCCATTTGTTCAAGCTCTAAATCATAATGTGCAACTAATACAAGCATAACTCTTATGGTAGTGTTTTTAACAATAGGTGAAAAGCTCTCATTGTAATCAATACCAGGTTTTTGAGTGAAGCCTTTTTTCTACTAATATGACCTAAACCTATGATACTATTTCAAAGTATTGTCTAAGAATCCTGTTAAGTTTACAAAATTGATCAAACTCTACATTACAAAATTCCAAAACCATTATCAATTTTCATGATTTTAATCTTTTTGTCAATTTGATTTCCAATCAAGGTTTTCCGAATTTTGAATTTTTCATAAGTGTCAGATTTTTGTTTTAATAGAAATAGTAATATGCAAACCTTTCTTGAAAAACTATCAATCAAGGATAGAAATAATTATTTCCACCTTAAGTGATATTGGTGCATGACCCCACTAGTTAGAATGTATGTATTGTAGAATAGACACAGTTTTATGATTTCCAGTATTAAAATGAAATTTGTGCCATTTGCCTAAAGTGCAATATTCACAGAAAGGTACTTTGAAAATAATGACTCTTTCGAATACCCATTTTTTGCTCAAGATTTGTAAACACTTTTCACTTACATGTGCTAATCTATTGCGCTACTTTAAAGTAGCATCAATCTCAGCACTAAATTCTTCAGCAGTGTAATTTAAAACAACATCAACTCTAGTAACATAGATAACATTTCTTTTGGTACCCTTGAAATTGACAAGTGACCCTCTATCACGTTTAGATAGCCATTTCCAATCCTACCTCACTGGCCTTTGTCATGTAGATCACCCAAAGAATATCAAATTCTATTTAAATCAGGAACAAATCTTACTTTCCAGGGTTCAAATTTCTATTTAAATCAAGAACAAATCTTAACCTTTCAAGGGTATAGATGTAACCATTATCAACTTTTTAAATAACATTACTTATCCCCACAACCCTTCAAGCAATATTGTTGCCTATCACAACTTCTTTGACATTTATTTCCTTATAGTCCTCCAACCAATGTTACCTAGAGGTCATGTGAAAAGTACATGTTGAGCCAAAGATCCATTTTTGGCACTAATTACTGTTGTTTGCATAGTTTGTAGTATTCAATTCAGAAGATGACTTTGTGACTACCTAAACATCCACAATATTTGTCTCTAGGGGTTCCAATAAATTTTCCTTATCCACATTCTTTCATTTTTAGCCCCTGTTTGATTCCCATTCTTTCCTTATTAAAATGAAAAATATGACAGTTATCCATCACATCAAACCACCAAATTTGAATTTCTATCTCTTATGTGGAACCCATAACGGCTATATTTTTCATTCTCATTTTAACAAAAATAAGAAACAAACGGGAGCTTATTCATTTTTTTCTTATAGAAACCTCTTATAAAATACCCAGTTTTCCCACGTCCATAACATTTCTTATTTCTAGTTTTGGATTTAGACTTAGACCTCCCATTTCACTTTTTCTTGAAATTACTATTTCCTTGATAATTCTGATTTTCCAGATTAATATCTTGCCTATTTTGTTATCTCCCTCTCGGATATAAGCTCTCAGAACCCTTCACATGCTTCTCAGATTTAGGTTTTAATTATTTACTCCTTAAAGAATTCATGACAACATCAGAAGTCAAGGTATCCTAGTCATATCTAATAGTAGTCTTCAGCTCTCTGTATGCCTCAGGTATGGTATTTAGGAGTACAATTGTCTTGTACTCCTCAGATACCCTATCACCTCAAATACCTTATCACCAATATTAGTAATATCTTGTAATAGCTATTGACAGTGCCAAGATTATCATCTGTGTCTTTAGAGGAGTCTATTTTAAAATTAAAAAATCTTTCTAAGCACAACAATTTATTAGGAAAAGATTTAACCAAATAAATTTTTTCCAGTTCATCCCACAAAGTCTTAGCATTGTCAAGTTTTCGTACTTTTCTTAACACTTGATCTGACAAATGTAGAATAATAGAGGTACATGCAAGTTCATTAGCTTCATTTCTTTGATCAACAATCATAGTCTCAGGAAATTCTTATGTTATTGCCTTAGAAACATTTTTTGTTGAACACAGACTCCTTTCATTTTTTTATCTTTTTATTTTTTGGTGCCAAATGGGGAAAAAAGATCTTCATTTTAAACTCCAAGTTCAAACGTAGTAGTTGTCATTTGAAATTTTTAATCAAGACAAGAAAATTTTAAGAGTTCAGTTTTCAACAAAAAGCCAGGAGTACAAAATAATTTTCATAACACAGAGTCACAATATATAAAGGAAACACAATATACAGAATAACGTTCAACGATAATAAGAATATGATGTTCTTCAAGTTCCAAATGTTCAAATTCCATGAAGATCAAGTTCTCAAGTCAAGGTTCAATTTTAACACAAGGATGCGAAAATCAAGAATCAAGAATATATGAATGTATTTCAGAGGTCAACCAACAGATGCAACCAAGTTAATCACAATACAAGTAATCTAACACATGCACGAAATATCAGTTTGGTTAATAAACTTCAAAGAAACGTACAAACATGACACACAGGAAAATTAGGTTTTAAGTTAGAAGAGACTCAAACTAGAGTGGTGGTCCAGAGTTTTGGCCCCAAGAATCACGGAACCATAAGAAGAAAACCAGAATATTTCAAATTGTTCCAGAAATACCAAGATCAGAACCTTTTCTTTCAAAAATCAAACAGTAAATCACCAGGATAACAATATTTGTTATATTTCCAATAAGAAATTTCCACCGTGATGTAAGATCCGTCAAAAGCAGGATCTAGGGTTCTACCAAAAATTAGATTAGAACGGATTTTGTTGCGAAACTTATTTTTCACAAACAAACCACAATCGAAAAAGTGGAATCAGCCACCAATGGCTACGATACCACTACTAGAACAAGAAATCAAATTTACAGAAAGTATACAAAGTTTTAATCTCAGATTTACAACTTAAATAATCACTAGCATATAAGTATCAATGATCTAGGAATCAGAACATTGTATCCTTTTCGTACAAAATAGAAAACCTCAAACCCAAACCCTCAATGGTCAGTCGATGCTGCTACTATAGACCAGAAGTCATCACACTGAAATCATACACACTCTTCTCACTCAAGAATCACAGAGACCCAAGAATCACTCCCAAAAGGGAAATACATTGAAATGACCCAAACAAAAAGACCATTTTTCCAAAATAGCCTTTGGCTAATTTTGATACCCAAAATACCCCCTTCATAATATTACATAATAAGTTAATAAAATATAGAAATCTTTCATTTTAGTCCTTACTGCTTGAATTTTAATAGATTACCAATTTATTTGATTTATTTGATTTTTGTTCGCTCTAAGTAGCACCCCCTTATTGGTATCAGAGCATAGAAATCATGGAAATTAAAATAAGAAAAATAGATAATTATTGGCGCTTAGAAGAAGAAAGAGGTAGTTATATATTTTTAAAACATATTCATAATAAATTAAAAATAATAATACTAACAATAATTAAAGCATTGCCTAAAAAAAATAAAGGAACAAATATTAGAAAAATTAATAATAGAAAAAATAAAAGATATATATACATATGAAAAAATTATTAATATATATGAAGATGAAGAAAATAATTTATATTATAAAGAAAAGTATGAGTACATGTAATAATACACAATTAAAATTAAATAAATTACTTATAAAAATGGAAAAATGCAAGAAGAAATACGAAATATAATGTTAATATCACAAGGAATGAGAATATCAAACAATAGACAATTAATAAAATTATGATGTGAAAAATTAAGACTTGAGAGCAAATATTTTATTATAGTAAAAGAAAAATTAGTAGATCCAGATACAGCTAAGAGAAGATTTGGAAAATAATAATTAAAAATGAAGATAAGAGATGCAAATTAACCTATGGGTTAGAAATAAGAAAAAAATAAGATGTCAATAAGTGAATATATGGAAGAATTAAAGTCATTAATAAAAATATTAATAAGTGATGTATAAGATTTAAAAAATGAAGTAAAAGAAACAAGAAATGATATAAATATATTAAAAATTGAAATTAGAGAATTAAAATAAAATAATAAAAATAAAGATAAAAAAATAAATAAAAAACTTATAGAAAAAGAAATGACCCGAATAGGAAAGAAACATATAGAAAAAGAAAATATAGTAACAGAAACAGGAAGTATGGATGATGAATTTAGAAAGAATATATTACCAAAAATATTAGAAGAAGAAGAAGAATTTAGAGAAAAATTATTAGGAAAATTAAAAGTAGAAGATAAAAATGAATGAAGAATTAGATTTGCTAATAGAAAATTTTGATTAATTAAGTTTAACTGATATAAGTGAATACCAAGTTTTTAATAAATACTAGAGGAGGACCTAATCCAGTAGGAACCTCTAAACATGAATTACATGATACAGATGAAAGTTATGCACCTATATATAATAAATCATATAAACAATTATATGATAAAGTAAGAGATAGACAATCACCTAAAGAAAATAACCATAAAGATAGGTTTGAATTAAATGATAATTATGATAAACCAATTAATCATGGAGGTGTAAAACTAGATTTAGATTGTAAAATAGATACTAAAAAAATCTTATTAATTTGGGCAGATTCAATGATATTATTCTTTTTATATAATAAAGAGATACATGGAAAAATATTGAAAGAATGATAGATTTCTTAATAGCATTCTTTGAAGGAGATGCTAGAAATTAGTGGGAAGGAATAAGCAATGATACAAAAACATTAATAAAAAAAATGTACCAACAGAAATAATCAAATCAGATAGACAGGGTATAGAAAAATTAGTAAAATATATTTCAGATGAATTTTTAGGAGAAAATTGGATAAGAAATGCTGGAAAAGAATCAATAAGAGAAAAAGATAATGTTAGAATAAAATTAATAAATTTAACAATATGTGATATGTGTAAAATTAAAGAATATACTTATGAATTTAAAAATTACTATTATGTTCAATTTTATAGTAGTGAAAATCAAGAAGTATATTAAGACATGTACTATAATAAGTTATCAGGTTCATGTGGAATATATTTTAAAATAGAATTTGAAAAATATGTTAAAGATAATATCGGAATACCTAGGTTCAAGAATAAAAATTTTATTTGAAAGATTTGTATATATATGTCAACAAAGACAATTAATGAAAAAATCAGAAAAATTAACTAAAATATATTGTGAAGATATGGAAATTCCTGTACAATGGGGATGTAATCCTGAAAGAATAATTAATAAAATAAAATATAAAAATAAAAAGTTTAAAAATTTAGGAATTTTAATAAAAAATATATAAAACCTAGAAGAAAATATTACAAAAGAAAAAAATAACACATATAATCAACAGAAGAATAAAAATAAAAATAAAAGTGAATGTAAATGCTGGAATTGTGGAAAAATAGGTCATATAATCCATGATTGTGATAAAAAGAAAGTTAGAATATTATAAAAAGAATATTTAGAAATAAAAGATGAATTAAGTAAAATATCAGATATTGAAGAATACTATAATCAAGAAGTATATATAAGTGAAACAAAGGATGAATCAGAATCTGAATAGAGAAATTGAAGAAATATAAAGTAATAACATAAATATACAAGAATATGAAGGAATAGAAGGATATAAATTAAAAGTCACTTTTGAAAACAACAAGTTTAGAAAATTGTAAAAATTATCTTAAAACTTAAAAATAGGAAAACTGGAAGTCTTTGATAGAATTTGGAAAAGAGAAAGAATAGCAATAAATGAATATCACAAAATAGAAAAAACCATAGATATTAGGACTACTTATGGGCAACATAAATTAAATCTTTTAACACAAAATACAATTGAAGAACTATTAACAAAAATTAATAAAAAACAAAGTGAAAAAATTCAATATATTTATAACTATAACTTTGCATGATGGAAGAATAATAAATTTAAAAAATAGTCATTTAGGAACGATAGAAAGAAATTTAGCATATCAAAAAATTAGGCTTACATTTTATCCAAAATATTGTGTATCATTAAAAGATAAAAATTTTAATGAAATTTTAGGACTACATTTTAAACTTCATAAAGATGATATCATGAAACCAGGTGATCAAATTATGATTATAGAATATAGAGCTTTACATACATTTACTAATTCTAATTATGGGAATATTTATTCCAATAAACCATATATTGAAGTTCATAAAGAATATAAAGATATTAATAAAATAATAGAACCAAATAAACACATAAGTTTAATTCCAGAAAAATATGTATTTAATATAACAAAAAATAAACCTGAAATAATAGAATTAAATGAAAGAGAATGTTTTAATAATATTATATTCAAGGATGGAAAATTAATTAAAAGATCAAAAAGTTTTAAAATACCTAATAAAAACCAGTTAAAAGAAATTAACAAAATTAAAGAAGTAAAACTATATATGAATGCTGGAAATATGAAAATAGAAAGAGAGTATTATAATGGAAGAGAAAATATAAATGGAACAAATATATTAATAGATACAGGAACTAGTGAATGTCATATAGTTTCAATTAGAAATAAATGTCTAATGACTCATAAAATTGAGCCATACATGTAACGACCCAAATTTTTATTTTATTATTAATATTATTATTATTATTATTATTTTTTTTAGTCGCTACGAACTTTATTATAAAAGAATCAAATTTATTGGAAACCACATTATTAATAAATTAGAAATTATCATCTTAAAATGAAATGACATTTGACCGTATTTAACATCTTTTATACTAGCATGATTATTGAATATGGGTTATGAATATTTTTATCATAAAATCCAATTCAAAGTACAAATGAATAATACAACTCCACTGCATAAAGTTAACTGTGGTAGGCAGACAATTGAAAATTTGGTGTGAAGTACAGAATCATTATTTTGGCCATGCATATTATAAATCTTGAAAAGGCTGTAGATGCCTTAGAAAAATGCAAAAGTCTTTGGTGTGAACTTGACAGTTAATCAATTTTCTTTTAACCAATAAAATCGATAAAAGCAGTAACATATAGTTCGAGCTCTATTTAAAATGAATTAAACAAAAAAAA
>NC_036238.1:5597311-5602849 GCF_002742605.1 Olea europaea var. sylvestris | reverse complement strand
AGACCTCCCAATGCAAAACACACTTAATAAAATATTATTATTAATAATAAAATAATAAAATATCTCAACAACTTTCATCTCTCTCTCCACGTAAATTCTTCCAAACAAAAGTAATAAAAATAATATTTTAATGTTATATCTTCCGGCTTCGATAACTTGGGCTCGACTAACCCAAATAAATTTTTTCTCGAGTCTAAAATGCGTCTTTAATTATTATCTATCCAACGAGCCCAATATCCGTATACTTATCATCGTCCCGTCAATATTTATATTTTAATCTAAATATTATTAAAGTTTACTTTATATACACTTTAGTCCCTAAACTTTCAAAACATTAAAAATATAGCATAAATAAAATTAAATTATATTCTATAAAATTTCGGGATATTATAATACAAGTATGTAAATTTTGATGGACAAGTACATATTACAAAATTAGAAGTTAATGTACCAATAAAAATAGAAGGAATAGATCTTTTAGTACTATGTTACATAGATAAGAGTATGGATATAAATCCCCATATACTTTTAGGAATGAATTTTCTAAATGGATTAGAAGATTATAGTATAAAAAGAGAAAAATTATATATTGTTCATAATAAACAAACTACATTATGTAAAAAGAATTAAATGAATAATCAGATAAGTTTTCCATTAGCTGTGTATATACAAATTACTATTGTAGAAAAAAAATAAAAAAAACTTGTGCTTTAATAGATATAGGAAGTGATATAACATTATTTAAAAGTTTTTTAATAAAATCATAGAATAATAGTAGTAATATAAAAATAACTGGAGTTACAGGAGAAAGAACTCAAATAATTAATAGTGCTGATAAAATGAGTATAATTCTTGGAAGTAAACAAGTAACAATAAATAAAATTTACAAATATGATAAATTAGAATGTGATATATTATTAGGAAATTACTTCACACAACAATTTCAATATTATAAACAAAATAATTATATGATAATGCTACAAACACCTCGTGGACAGTTATTAAAAATTTCTAGAGAATTTAAATCTTATAGAGTTCAGCCAGCCCAACGTGATGATAAATAGGAGAAAAAATCAATTATATATAATGAAATAAAAAATAAAAGAATATTATATAAAAATGTTCTAAAAACAGGAATAGAAATGAATATAGAAAAATCATTGAACAACTAGAAAATGTTTATGAAGAAAATTCATTATTATTTTGGAAAGCACATCATCCAAAAGCCAAAATAGAATTAACAAAAAATGTTATAATAAGAGTTAAACCAATTATGTACACTATAGAAGATACACAAGAATTTATAAATCAGATAAAAGAATTGTTAGAACAAAAACTTATTAGATTTAGTAATGGATCTCATAGTAGTCCAGCATTTATGGTTATGAAACATTCTGAACAAGTTAGAAGAAAAATCAGGATGGTCATAAATTATAAAGAATTAAACAAATATACTAAATTTGATGGTTAGTTTTTATCAAATAAAGAAGTGTTAATAAATCTTACAAGAGGAAAACAACATTATTCTAAATTTGATTGTAAATCAAGATTTTGGCAAATAAAAATGGAGGAAGATAGTATACAATATACTATATTTAGCACACTTCAAGGAAAATTTTAATGGTTAGTCATGTCATTTGGTCTAAAAAATGAACCACAAATATATCAAAAAAATGGTTGATATATTTAAAAAGTTTAATGAATTTCTAATTGTTTATATAAATGATATATTAATATGTTCTAATAGTAAAGAAAAATATAGAAATTATTTAATCCAATTTATTAGAGAATGTAAAAAAGAAGGAATTGTACTATCTAAAAAAAAATCTATAATAGAAAAATAAGAGATAGATTTTCATGGATTATCAATAGATAAAAGAGGGATAAAATTATAGACTCATATATCCAAAAATATGGAAAGTTTTTCAGATAAATTAGAATCCAAAGAACAAATACAAAAATTTTTAGGATGTTTAAATTATGCAAAAGTATTTATTGAAAATCTTTCTACGAAAAGACACAAAATCTAAGTTTTACTTAGAAAAATAAATACTAAATGATGGAATGAAGAACATATAGAAATAGTTAAATTATTAAAAGAAGAATGTAAAAATTTACCAAAATTAAGATTACCCGATGAAAAAAATAATTTGATTGTTAATACAAATGTCTCGGATAAATATTGGGCAGCAATATTAAAAACAAATCTAAATGAAATTTGTAGATATTCAAGTAGAACATTTAACCAAGTAGAAATAAATTATATTACTCATTATTAGAGGAATAAAGAAGTTCTCATTATTTTTATTATAAAAAAAAAATTTATTGTTAAGACTGATAATTCTCAAGTTGCAGGATTAGTCAAGAATAAACTACCATCAGAACCCCAATATAGAAGGCTCCATAGATGGCAAGCTTATTTAGCATTTTATAATTTTGATATAATCCATATTAAAGGAGTTAATAATTTTAGTACAGATTTTCTCGACAAAAACATAGAATTTGTTGATGTATAAAACCGAGGTCATAGAATTATACCAATATATCCTACATATACAAAAAAGAACAGATTTTCTTAAAGAAGAATCCGAAAATATAAACTCTGAAACAACCCAGATCTTAGAGATGTTCAACTCAAATATAAAAATATTATTGAATATCACTACTGAGCATCAAAAATATGTCATAGAACTCAAAAATCAAGTTGATGCTATTGCAGCACAATTAAAAGATATATTATCTGAGACAGATATATCAAAGAGCTCAGAAATGAGTTTTCCAAACCAATACCAAACAGGGACAACTGGAAGCAGCAGTGGACTCAGACGTGACAACATACCAACTGATAATAAATGAGATTCCAATTCTATATCATCAACTAAGAAAGTTATGATACATGGAGATAAAAGAGATACCAAAACAATCATCATAGACCAAGAAGATAAAATCCCTTTAGATCAAAAAGAAGAAAAATATGTCGAAATAGTCAAAATTGCTTATGAAATAAAAATGAGTAATTTATATTTCATTTTCCCGGAAAATAATGTTTATCCCAGAATAACAGCCACGGAAGGAGGAGACCCTTCATTTATAAAAATTATGGCAGACTATGGATTCATAGATTTGACATATCCAGGAAAGGATTTGACTGAAATTCCGAAGTTTGATAACATATTCATCAAAGAAGTATCCAAATTTGCCAAGGAATGGAAAATATATTTGAAATTCTATTCAATAAATCCAGAATATGATGAAATTGTTTACTATCCAATTGGACACATAATCTCAATTGGATATGTTGCAGCCAATTTCCAAATAGATGTTACAGAAAATAATAGAAAAGTTCCAACAATGACAAAATCATGGATCAGACATAGAAGAGCACTTGGAATTAAAGTTATTTACAACATTGCCAAAAATTGTTTGATAAAAAATTCTCATGCTTATCCCAATATGAAAATTGGATGTTGATATCCAATGGAGGATATGGAAAATCAGAAATTTTAAAAGCTTATATTACAAGATTCGATATGCATCAATTTTCAGGATGTCCTACCACTATAAAAGAATTCTGTCAGCTAGGGAGTGCCTCAGCTGCATGTGAAGAAATGAAGAAAGGGGACAATAATAGAGCACATTTGACAAAGGTGTATGAAAAACAATAATATAGCTGCATGTAAGGACATTGAAGATAAAGAGTAATAATAGAAAAAAATGCTTCTTGAATAAAAAGTTGGAGCAACATGTGAACATGTAGGCCCAAGAAGGAAAATAATAGAGAGGCAAGTGTGCCTTGATGTACTCAATAATGTAATAGAGTCTCATAAATTTATATAAATAAAGACATTGTAATAAAAAGAAGGGGGGCATCTCATCTTATCTTGAAATCGTGAGTTGTAAGCAATAGCTACTCAAAAAATCATTCCCAATTTGAAAAATCAATTTTTTTTCTAGAAATTCCTTTGTACCAAATAGAAGTCTTGTATAATTTCTAATAGAAATAAAATTCCAATATTTTGATATGAATATGAGTTTCTAAATTTTTATTCTCATAAATTCTTAAAAGATCTGATAAAAAGTTTTCTTCTTATTTTAGTAGAAAGAAAGTTTTTTTTAAGAGAAGTCTAAAATTTTATTTTTTAGAAGTTGATATAGTGAGAGCAAGTAGTTGAAATAGTAACAATTTCATGAAGGCAGGAGGCCGTTGAAGGAAGCAGTTTACAGATTTAGAGCTCGAAAGTCACTCAGTTCTAAGAATAAAAGTACAGGTCAAACCTATTGTAAAACTATTAGACTTTTATTAAAATTAGAATGAATCTTTTTAAGATTTTAAAGAATCGTGGGGATTAATTGATGATTATGAATAAATGCCAGGATATACAATTAAAGGATTAGATAATTTATTAAAAAAAATAAAGGATATTATCACTCAATTAGAAAATATAAATTTATCATTTGAAGAATATAACATTTTAATCGGAAAATATGAAATATATGTTACAAATTATTCTTATTTATTAGATCATAGAATGGATTTATATTCAAATATTCAAAGTAGAAGAAAAAATGTTTAAAAGATTAGGATATATTTTGCAATATAGAAAGAATCATTTCATTAAAGATAATATAGATCTTTCAACAAAAAGAAATAGTGATAGGCCAAATAAAAAAATATCCCCACTCAAAAATATAAGAAGAGTCTGTCCAATCAAGAGTTGGAGGTCACATAGAGAAGATTAAGGAAATAGACTCGGAGAGAATTCTAGAAGCCACTACAAAAATCAGACGGCCAAGGGAATTAAGGCAACCCACCAAGCCCGTATTTATACTCCACGCTGTCACTTTTGATCCCAGTAGATGATCAACGATCCAGAGCAACAAACGACTTTGTCATTAATTTGGCAATTAAATTAGCTTCCCCAAAATGTAATTTCAACCATAAATTAGGTCCAGATTTGGGCTTCTTCATTTGAGTTCTCAAGTATTGGATCAGCAGTGAAATTAGGCCAAGCCCAAATTATCATCTTTGCCCAAAATGGACTAGATTGACATTACACCCCCAACAATAATTAAAGGGAAAAATTCACAAATTAGAGTTTAAGTATCACACATTTCAAAGTTAAGAAAATAAATTTCAAACTTCAAAAATTAGATTTTTAGTAAAATTTATTTATAATTTAGTTAATTAATTAATTAATTTATTAATTAAATATATTAAGATCACAAATCTATTTAATTTGATATCAGGTTTATGTAATTTGATCATAAATTAATGATTTAGTTAATCACAAATTATTTTTGGGTCACAAATAAAAACTTTTATATGTCACAAATTATTTTTCGATCACAATTCAAAAGTTTTATAGATCACAATTTGTTCATAGATCACAAGTCAAAAATAATCGATCACAAATCACAAATATAATAAATCACAACTTATTATACAGTTACAAATTTTCAAATTTTTGGTCACAAATTAACAATTTTTTAGGTCTCATATTATTGTTTGATCATAATTTATCCTTTTTATTGGTTCCA
>NC_036238.1:5590185-5592656 GCF_002742605.1 Olea europaea var. sylvestris | reverse complement strand
CTATTCGGTATATTTTTCGTTATTATCTTTCATTATTCGGATTAACAGTTGAGAATATTTCAGATTATGGATTTTATGGTTTTGGATTCAGATTTAAAATTACAGATTTTTTGGGTTTAAAAAAAATAAAAAATTAAAGGGTAGCGCCGGCAATAGCACTGCCGCGTCGCAGCAGCGACAGGGTGCGGTGCTATATGCTATAGCGCCAGGGCGCTGCTTCGTGTGGCGATGGCATTACAACGGGCAACGTTGGTTGGAGATGAAAAAAATTTCCAGGGATTTCAATTTTTTTCAAGATTTGGGGGGCGGGGGCTTCCTCTGTAAATTAGATAATTTGAGGCCCCTAGTTGCAGTTAGGGTTAAGGTTATAAAATTAAGTTTCAATCCCTAACATTTAAGGTATATACAAGTTTGGGCCTTGAAGTTTTGGATTCAGTCCCTAAGGTTTATAAATTAATTAATTCGGGCCATTAAAGTTCTGAATTTATAATTAAAGCCCTCAAACTTTAATTATAATTCAAATTGGTCCCCAAAGTTTATAATTAATTCAAATTGACCCCCAAAGTTTCAAAATTTTAAAATTTGATCCTTAAAGTTTTGAATTGGTCAATTTTTGGCCCCTAAAGTTTTAAATTTTATCTAATTGATCCTCTAAAGTTTTGAATTAATTAATTATGGTCCCTAAAGTTTCAAGTTTATTAATTTCAACCCCTAAAGTTTGGAATTAATTAATTTAACCCCCCTAAAAATTTTGAATTATTAATCCTATGGACCCTAAAGTTTAAAACTAAACAAAATATGCAAAATTGGTGATTCTCTTTCTCAAATTTTGATACTACGGACTCTTTAAGAGATATAATGTTCGAAAGTTAGTTAATTGAAGCAACATATTGTCAAAGGAACCTCTCTTGTGGAAATTAATTAATTTAGAATATTAAAAAGTGTTTTTGCATGTGTTATTCATGAAAATATTGATTGGCCCAAAGGAAGGTCAATATTTAGCTGAATACATGTGTACCTGTAGTGATAAACATGTGATGATTATTTGGTTTAATGTGTGATCAATGAATCAGTCCAAAAAAAGATTTATTGATTGACAAATTGTTTTATCGTCAATGTTTGATCACTATGCCATGAGTACCACTTACAAGTCAATATTTCTGTCTAGAGACTAGTATTGATGTTGTACTAGGTATCTTGTGATGGACCCACCACTATTTGAGAATATTATTATTTGCATATTAAAGATGTTCACGTGAGCTATTCATGATAATCGTTCTCTAATTCAGTTTCAGGTTCTGCTGCTAATGTCTCTGCTAGCATCAATTCAATTCCAATGCTTAATGGCACAAATTTTAGAGCATGGCAAGAGAACGTGATGATTTTTCTTGGAGTCATGGACCTGGACCTTGCTTTATGGGTTGATCAACCTGCTGCACTTACTGATAAGAATACCTCTGATACAAGAGGGAGATGAAAAATGAGAACAATTGAACCGCATAACATTAATAGTCATGAAGCGTGCTATTCCATAAGCATTCTTGGGCACTATGTCCAATAAGGTGATTGCGGCTAAAGGTTTCCTTGAGAATCTTGAAAAGAGGTTTGTCAAGAATTAAAAGGCTGAAATAAGTACAATTTAGCAAACCTTGTCTCAATGAGATACAAAAGGAAAGGAAACATTCAGGAGTACATTATGAAAATGTCTCACGTTGCTTCAAAACTAAAGGCACTCAAGTTGAATTTATTCGAAGACTTATTAGTCCACTTGGTTCTGATATCCCTTTCGGCACATTTCAATCAATTCAAGGTGAGCTATAATTGTCAAAAGGACTCATGGTCCATTAATGAGCTCATCTCACACTGTGTCCAAGAAGAGGAAAGATTGAAGTATGAAAAGACAGAAAGTGCTTTTAGCCACCATCTCTAAGGACAAAAGGAACAAGAAAATGAAGATTAATAAGGAAGCTGCGGATACAGCACCACAAAAGAAACATCATAAGGAACCAATTGAAGGTTGTTGTTTCTTCTGTGGAGCTGCAGGTCATAAGAAGAAGAATTGCACCAATTACCACGCATGGCTTGTAAAGAAATGTATTCTTCTTCATTTGGTTTGTAATGAGGTTAATTTAACTTTGATACTTAGATATACATGATGGATAGATTTTGGTGCAACAACTCACATCAGTATGTCTATGGATGGTTGCCTGAGTTGCCAAAAATCAAGTGATAGTGAAAGATACATCTATGCTGGTGACGGCAAAGTGGAAGTAGAGGCAATAGGAAAATTTAGATTATTGTTAAAGATTGGATTTTATTTGAATCTCGTTGAGACATTTATTGTACCGTTTTTTAGACGAAATTTGATTTCTATTTCTATTTTGGATAAATTTGGTTATACTTGTTCATTTGGAAATGGAAATTTTAGTTTGTTTCATGATTTAAAATTGGTTGGTTCTGGTTCTTTATCA
>NC_036238.1:5586161-5589544 GCF_002742605.1 Olea europaea var. sylvestris | reverse complement strand
GCAAGAAGCCCAGTTTGAAGCACATACACATTTGAGGGGTGTCCAGCTGAGGCAGTGCCCTATAAGCCAAATGAAAAAAAAAAAAAACCTGGATGCAAGGACCATCAGTTGCTATTTTATTGGATATTTTGAAAAATCCAGAGGTTACAAGTTTTATGATCCCACTACTAAGACAATTTTTGAGACAAGAAATGCTCGGTTCTTTGAAGATGTTGAGTTTGCGGGGGGAGAAAGGGTTATAGGCTTTGTCTTTGAGGAGGAATATGTTAAAATTCCTCCAATTGTCATTGATAATGATCAGGTTTCTATCCCTAACATTGTTCAAGAAGCAACTCTAGATCAAGAGAATATCATATCTCCCTCTCAAGATCAACAAATTGTTCCAGAAGAACAAACTCTATAGCTTCAAGAATCAATGCCATTAAGTGCAGTTTCGGATGATTACATCGTATTTATCCAAGAACATGAAGTTGACATTGGAATGGTGGAAGATGATCTGATCAACTTCTGTCAAGCCATGGAAAGTTCTAATGCTCAAAAGTGACTCAATGTCATGAATGAAGAGATAAAATTCATGAAGAACAATGACGTATGGGATCTCGTTCCATTGCCTGAAAGTGCGAAACCCATTGATTGCAAATGGATATTTAAGACCAAGAGGTATTCGAAGGGTGATGTAGGAAGGTATAAGGCTCGTTTTGTCGCAAAGGGCTTTACACAGAAAGAAGGTATCGATTATAAAGAGACTTTCTCTACGGTTTTTTCAAATGACTCTTCAGGACTATAATGACATTGGTAGGGCATTTCAATCTTGAGCTACATCAGATGGATGTTAAGATAGCGTTTCTCAATGGTGATATTGATGAAACAATTTATATGGTATAACCAGAAAACTTTGTATCGAATGATGCAAAGCAAATGGTTTGTAAATTAAAGAAATCCATCTATGAACTCAAATAGGCATCTCGTCAATGGTATTACAAGTTTCATCAAGTGATCATCTCATTTTGTTTTGAGATGAATTTGGTCGATGATTGTATATACCACAAGTTCAGTGGAGTAAGTATATTTTTTTGGTTTTATATGTCGATGACATATTACTTGTCAGCAACGATATAGGCTTATTGCACGAAATCAAGAGATTTCTAGCGAAGAATTTTGAGATGAAAAATCTTGGTAACGCCTCTTTTGTATTAGGAATTCAGTTACACTGAGATCGTTCTCGAGGTATTCTTGGATTATCACAAAAGAGCTATATCGAAAATGTACTTAAAAGATATGGCATGCAAGATTGTCAACCAGGTGACACCCCGTGGCTAAAGAAGACAAGTTCAACTTAAGTCAGTGTCCTAAAAATGACTTGAAAATTAAAGAAATGCAGAAGATTCCTTATTCCTCAGCTATAGGGACTAATGTATGCTCAGGTTTGTATGCGTCCGATATAGTGTACATTGTTGGGATGCTAGAGAGATATATAAGTGACCCGAAAATGGATCATTGGAAAGCAGTCAAATGGGTCATACAGTACTTACAGAGAACAAAAGACTATATGCTCACATTTAGGAGATCTGATCAGTTGGAGATCATGAGTTATTCTGATTCCGATTTCGCGGGATGCCAAGATAGTAGGAGACCACTGCTATGAGGCATCAAATCATGGAATATGGCTGCGAAATTTTGTCACTGGGCTGCATATTGTGGACAATATAGAAAGACCGCTTAAGATATTTTGTGATAATAAATCAGCAGTGTTGTATTCGAATAACAACGGGAGCTTGACTAAGTCAAAACATATAGAGATCAAATTCTTGGCTATTAAAGAAAGAGTTCAAAATGGATAGATGTCAGTAGAGCATTTCGGGACAAATTCCATGATTGTGGATCCGCTCACTGAGGAATTGATACCCTAGGTCTTTCATGAGCACACTGCTCATATGGGTGTAATGTCTCTTGAGAATGTTTAGTTTCAGTGGGAGTTTGCATTTTTGTACTAGACACATATACTGGTATTTTGGATATAGTCTAAGGTTAAAGTTATTTTCGATTATAAGGTTATTTGGTTTATTATTTCTGAACTTGTTTAAAATGATCTCACTAAGGTATTAAGATGGACCAGTTGGAAATAAGCACGTTACAGATCACATTACATATAATTTCCATGCTTGATCCATGTCATTCGGTTATATTAATATACGTGACCATTGGTGGGTTTAGCTACAATAAAAGTCGCAAAAGCCGCTTTGATCATATGTTGATATGATTGATGGAAAGGATTGTTTGGAGATGCATTCAGTAATGATAGCAAAATTCTGAGTACTCATAAGGTTATGTTTAATGCATAATTATAAAGTGATACATGTAGCCTAAGTGGGAGATTTTAAGGATTTTTAATCCATCGATGGACTTATATGTGTGAATAATTGTGTGTTAAATTAAATGCTATCGAATTTGATTGAGCCCAATTAAAGTGATCTAATAAGGTTTCGATTTTGGGCTTTAATATATCGAATTGAAGTGTGGGTTTATATGTGTAGAGATTGGGTCTAAGTCCTAATTCTATGATGGACCGAATTAAGTCAAAGGGCATCGCTATATAAATAAGGTTATGGTCCTCAAATCACACATATCTTTTACTCATTCTATTTTGTCTCCCATTGTCAGAGAAAATTACGGGCCACGTGTACATTTGGAAGATTATATGGCAGGATTCATTATTGCAAATAATCATGTCTGATTCAGGTACGCTACTAATATAGTTCTTCAATTTCTTGATGATTTAACATAAAAGATCCAGTGATTTAAAGTAACAAATTATCCTCTATATATATATATATTAAATAGTGTGCATTAAATATATTTCCCAAAAAAGATTTATTTGACATAGACAAAGTTTATGGTTAGTGGGATTGAAATTCTTTCTCAATAATCACGAGCAGAAGAAAATCATTTTTTTCTAAACTAGTCATATCTAATGCAATGATATGTATTTCGAAATTTTTATGGTTAAAGTTGCCAACAAGTAATGGGTCCACAATCAATTGTCATTGGCTTATCAAGTATACTAATATGGCACAAAATAAAAATTGGACTATGCTAGTCTGCCAGAGTCATTTGCACAAACCCTGTCCAGACTATGAGAGGGTGGGCATTTTTTTGTCTTTAAAAAATGGGTGTGAGCTCCCTTGTTTGAGAGAGAGTCTAGTCAAGGTCTGTGCAAATGACCCTGGCAGAGGTGTGGGCCCCCTTGTTTGAGAGATAATCTGGTCAGGGTCTGTGCAAATGACTCTGGCAGACTATCAGTTTCCATAAAAATTAGTTTTGACATCAAACAATAGTAAAAACAGTAGCTTTGGTTGTACTTGACAATCAAACTTGAGTGAAAT
>NC_036238.1:5498583-5583926 GCF_002742605.1 Olea europaea var. sylvestris | reverse complement strand
TCCCGTTAGGGCTTGTTAAGCAATTTTCTGAATTTTTCTTTCTACCTTTATTTTGTTCCTTTTTTCTTTCATCCTTCAATTAACGTCACATCATAAACTCTTCAAGTGTGGCCTCAATCTCACTACCATCACTTCTTGTTCTTGTTGTTCTTCTTCTTCTTCTTTTATCAATAAATGTGAAATGTATTGATCAAAAAAAAAATATATAAGTACACTGAGCATTCCTGGGCTTACGAGTCCAAATTAAGTACATATACAATTGCATCAAGCATTCCTGGGCAAAGCAAAATGTGGATAAACAAGTACAAACTAATAGCTAAGGACTCATAATGAATCAAAAAAATTTGAATACAAAGAAAACATGACTTTGTATACGTATGTTTTGATTCGTCGAACAATACTATCAATATGCAATTTAAAATCATCAAAAATCCTTCAATTTCTTGCCATCCAAATGTGGTAAACGATCGTAGTAAGTGTAACCCGCTTAGTTTTGCTGTGTCAAGTATCCTGATTTTCCTTTTTAATCCACTTCACAGCATTGGAAAATGTAGACATGGACCTTCACACTGGAAAATGGAAAGGCTTGTCCCTCATTCGTTCCTAACATCGTTAGTAAGCCAAATATGTGCCATGGGGAGTGTTGCGTCCAATGGTCAAACAGCCCTTACTTTCATCTCGTAGCCTCTCTTCCAATTGTGGTAAAAGTTACGCAAGCTTTTTTAAAAGCTTTTTGTTATTTGTACACCGGGATGCCCCTTGCAATGAGAGGCTTGCAAACAATAAAAAAAATGTGAGCACTACTAATGCGAGGGACTGTATACACAAAGAAAAACCCTTTTTAAAGGGTATCTTTTGACTAGATCCCTTTTCAAACAACCTCAAAGTATTGTTGGAAAAAAATGAATAAATGACTCAATTTTGGCAAGATTTTCGTTCGGACCCATTGGTCCAAATTGGAAGATCAAAGTTGATCCTTGTTCTCCTTCGTGAGAGCATCGAAATCATATATTTATTTGCCAAAATTGATAAATGGATGAATGAGAAATTGGAGCTCAAAGATGACCACTGGAAGATGGTTTGTGTGGGAAAAAAAACTAGTCCCACATAGAAAAATGAAGAAAGTATTAACCACTTTATATAGGATTGCAAGTTGAAATGGTGTAATCATGTGCAACATAGAGGCTTTCTCTACGTGTGCACGCAGGGGGTGCAAATCATGGATCGAAATTGCCTTCGGACCTTGAACTTGTGTGCGGATGCGACCTGCGTACGCGAATGTCGAACCGAATGGAGCAAAAATTGGCCCGTTTGGAGTGTCCACATTTTGCAATTTTTTTTTTGCTTTCTTCGACTGACCTTTTGAGTTTCCAAAAACTGTCAATACTCCAGTAGAAACTGAAGTGGCTCCAGTATTTATTGCCATGGAATTATTGGACAGATTTATCTTATATTAATACTCAATTTTCAGCAAATCATACACATGAAAAAAAATCTCTCTATCTCGCACCCTTTTGTTCTGTCTGCATAAACATAATCTCAATTTTCATCTCTAGTCGTGGTGGTGATATTGTTCGAATGCAAACTCAGTTCGTCAGAGTAGTTTATGTGGTGTTCAAATTCTACGGATTTTACTGTTGTCATCTTTAGTAGTTTCGCTGCCAAATACAGTGAGCTATTATATACGGTGAGCTGTCAAATATAGTAAGCTACAATACGGTAAGCTGCCATATACGATGAGCTGCACTGTCATATATGATGAGTTGTCAAATACAGTAATACGGTAAGCTGCATATACGATATATTGCATATACGGTATGCTTAAAATCGATATCTAAACTACATATACGGTATGCGATAATCCGATTTCTTTAACATCACTATATTCCAACGAACTTAAAACAAATTCTTTGATTAATTTTGGAAACTAATTTTTTTGTTTGATTTTCAGAAATGGAAACCGAATCAACCAACATGGATGTGACTCAAATTGTGCCTACTGGAAATCAGGTTATGGACTCAGCTGTAGCTCAAGGGCCAAGCTCAGTTGTGGCTCAGACTATGGCTAAATTGCCAAGTCATGTTGTGAGTCAAACAGTGGCTCCAACAACTAGCCATGCCGTTAATGTTCCGGTTAATCATGGAGAAAAATTGGAGAAATTCGATGGCTTAAATTTTAAAAGGTGGTAGCAGAAAATGTTATTTTATCTGACCACTTTGAATCTTGCGAGATTTTTGACTGAGACTGTTCCAAAACTCAATGAGGATAAGGAAGATGTTCAAGCAATTAGTGCACTTGATGCTTGGAACCACTCGAATTTTCTATTTTGAAACTATATTATGAACAACTTAGCAGACACGCTAAACAATATGTATAGTACTATGAAAATTGATAAGGAACTGTGGGAGTCTTTGGACGGGACTAAAAAGTTCATTGTCGGCAGATTCTTAGATTATATAATAGTGGACTCCAAAATAGTTATCAGCCAAGTGCAAGAACTCCAAGTGATTATTCACGAAATTCATGTCGAAGGGGTGATTTTGAGTGAAACTTTTCAAGTGACTGCAATTATTGAAAATTGCCCCCCACACGGAAAGATTTCAAGAATTATTTGAAGCACAAGCGAAAGGAAATGAACGTCGAAGTACTAATTGTTAGACTTCGAATTGAAGAAGATAACAAGAGTTCCGAAAAGAAGTGGTTCAATCCTGGTACTGTTAAAGCTAATGTTGTGGAGCATGGTCAAACTAGTAAGAACTACAAAAATAAATCTGGACCATCAGGTGGCAAAAGGACGAAGTAAGGACCGAAATGTGGAATTTCTAAGAAAAAATTTCAAGGAAAATGCTTCAATTGTAACAAAGTTGGTCACAAGTCTTCCGAATAGAGATTGCCAAAGAAGAAGAAAGAAGCAAATGTGGTTGACTACATGACCCAAGATGTGTTGGTGCTGAATCTCTCAGCTGTCATTTCTGAAGTGAACATGGTGGGTTCAAACCCTAAGAAGTGGTATATTAATACTGGTGCAACGAGGCATGTGTGCTATTATGATAAGGAACTGTTTGCTGCATTTGAAGCAATTGAGAATGGGGAGAATTTGTTCACGAGAAATTCAGCAACTTCTGAAATCAAGGGACAAGAAAATGTGGTTCTAAAGATGACCAAGGAAAAAAGCTGACTCTATATGTGCTTGAAATTCGCAAGAACCTAGTGTCTTTGTCGCTTTTGAATAAGCATGGCTTTCATATTGTATTTGAGTCAGACAAAGTTATTTTGTCAAAAAGTGGAATGTTTGTCGAAAGATGATATGTTTCCGATTGTATGTTTAAACTCAATGTAATGGTTGTTAAACCCAAAATGAATAAAGCAAACTCTTCTACTTTTTTGCTCGAGTATTCCAATTTGTGGTATGGTAGATGAGAATATATTAACTATGATACTTTACGAGGACTAGTTAACTTGAATTGCATACCCGAGTTCCACATTGATTCAAAACATACGTGTGAAACTTGTGTTGAGACAAAATTGACAATATCATCATTTAAATCAATTGAACGGAGCACAGAGCGACTTGATTTAATTCACAGCGACACATGTGATCTAAAACTCGTACAAACAAGAGGTGGCAACAAGTATTTCATTACTTTTGTCGATGATAGCACCAAATACCGTTATGTGTATTTGCTAAAAAGTAAAGATGAAGTTATAGAGAAATTTGTTCTCTATAAGAGTGAAGTTGAAACTCAACTTACTTAGAAAATTAAGGTGTTAAAAAGCGATCGAGGTGGTGAGTATGAAGCACCATTTGTGGAATTCTGTGCACAACATGGAATCATACATGAAACCATCACACCTTATTCACCACAACAAAATGGTATTGTTAAACGGAAAAATCGTACTTTAAAGGAAATGATGAATGCAATGCTAGTAAGTTCTGGGTTACCTCAAAACATGTGGGAGGAAGTTGTGTTATTAGCAAATTACCTTTTAAATAAGGTACCTCGGAAGAAAATGGAAAAGACCCCTTATGAGTTATGGAAAGGAAGAAAGTCTTCTTATAAATACATATGAGTGTGGGGGTGTCTTTCCAAAGTAGTCGTTCCAACACCAAATAAGGTAAGGATAGGGTAAAAAACAGTAGATTGCATCTTCATTGACTATGCACACAATAGTAGTGCTTATCGATTTTTTGTGTAGGACTCTAAAATCCCAGACATACACAAAAACATGATATTGAAACAAGAAATGCTTTATTCTTTTAACATGTATTTTCGTACAAATCCAAAGAGGAAGCAAGCTCCTCCAAACGAACATATAAGATTATAACTGAAAATAGTCATGTCGAAGAACTAGAAGAGGAGACTGAGATTAGACGTAACAAAGACAATGAGTGTGACAAATGTGTTTACATCAAAGACACTAAAGATTGTTATGTCATTTTATGTCGTTATGTTGACGACTTGCTTATTATTGGTAGTGACAATAAGATGATTGAATCTACTAAAAATATGTTGAAATCGAGGTTTGACATGAAAGATATGGGTTTAGCTAATGTTATACTTGGAGTAAAAATCTCAAGAACATCAGATGAGCTTGTTCTAAGTCAGCCATATTATGTAGACAAAATTTTGGAGAAGTTCAATAAGGATATTGGCTTGGCTAGAGCACAAATAGATACAAGTTAACGCCTATCTAAAAACAAAGGTGAAAGTGTCTCTCAAGTAGAATAGTCGAGAGTTATTGAAAGTCTAATGTACTTGATGAGTTGTACAAGACCAGATATCGCCTACACAGTCAGTAAATTGAATAGATACACGAGTAATCCAAGAGCTGATCACTGGAAAGGAATAGTAAGAGTACTAAGGTACTTTAGATATACTCCCTACTATGGACTACATTATACCAGATATCCAGCAGTCATTGAAGGATACAGTGATGCTAATTGGATATTTGATATAAAAGACTCAAAGTCCACCAGTGGATTTGTATGCATATAGGGAGGTACTGCCATATCGTGGAAATCCTCTAAGTAAACAGTTATAGCCAGATCTATGATGGAATCTGAGTTTATAGCTCTAGATAAATATGGTGAAGAGGCTGAATGGTTGCGCAACTTCTTAAAGGATATTTCAAGATGGTCAAAATCTGTGCCAGCGATTTGAATATATCGTGACACTCAATCAGCAATAGGAAGGGCACATAATAACATGTACAATGGTAAGTCTAGACATATACGTAGTAGACACAATACCATGACAACTACTCTCAACTGGAGTTATCACTATTGATTATGTAAGGTCAAAAGATAACATTGCGGATCGCTAACCAAAAGATTAAATAGAGAGTTAGTTGGAAAATCATCGAAAGAAATGAGCCTTAAGCCCTTAAATGAACAAGTCATTACAAAGGAAACAAAATTTAGTTGACTGGAGATCCCAAGATCTAGATTTAAAGGGACAACCTAATTATAAAAGCTTAATAAAATCACTGTGGGTGTGTTTCCTCTTGTCCATTCCTATGATGTAATAGTGATGCCCGTAAAGATGAAGGATAAGCAATAGGCTTTTAATGATTCTTATGCGTCGAAAATCGAGCCAATTAATGCAGGTTACTTGTAATAAGAAATCACCTATGTGAGAAAGAAGTGGGGCCGCTTCTAAGAGAATTATGTGGGGCTCAATTCTTAAGAACTCTCACAAAATCAGGCATATGTTTATGGCCAAAACGAACATAATAATGAGAGCTGAATTGTGTCAGGAAGAATCTTGTGTGGAATATATCATCATTTACATTTATGGCAGAACAGTTCAAGGACAACATATCTACTGGTCAGTTAGTAAAGTAAATATAGTTTCACAAGGGAAGGTTCAAAGGGTAATACCTACCTATCCTATACAACCTTCAACTGTTGAACTTTATTACCTAGTCTCACGTCTCACGGTTACCAAGTCTCATGTCTCTTCCAATTTTCATTCATGTGGGGGATTGTTGGAAAAAATGAGTAAATGACTCACTTTTGGCAAGATTTTCGATGGGACCCGTTGGTCCAAATTGGAAGATCAAAGTTAATCATTGTTTTCCTCCGTGAGAGCATCGAAATCATATATATTTGCCGAAATTGATGAATGGATAAATGAGAAATTGGAGCTCAAATATGATCATTGGAAGATAGCTTATGTGGGAAAATAAAACTAGTCTCACATTGGAAAATGAAGAAAGTATTAACTGCTTTATATAGGATTGCACATTGGAATGGTGTAATCATGTGTAGCATAAGGGTTCTCTCCACGTGCGCGCAGGGAGTGCAAATCATGAACCAATATTGCCTTCAAACCTTAAACTTGTGTGTGAGCGCGACCTGCGTACACGAATGTCGGACCGAACAGAGCAAAAATTTTCCTATTTGGAGTGTCCAAGTTTTGCAATTTTTTTGCTTTCTTCGACTGACCTTTGAGTTTCCAAAAACTGCCAAAACTCCAAAAGAAACTAAAGTGGCTCTAGTGTTTATTGCCATGGAGTTATTGGACAGATTTATGTTATATTAAAATTCAATTTTTCAGCAATTCATACACACGAAAAAAAATCTCTCTGTCTTCCACCCTTTTGCTCTGTCTGCATAAACATAATCTCAATTTCCATCTCGAGTCGTGATGGTGATATTGTTTGAATACAAACTTAGTTCGTCGGAGTAGTTTCTGTGGTGCTCAGATTCTACGGGTTTTACCGTTGTATCCTGATAAACAGACGCTCAGATTAGACCTCAAGCACTTCGGTGAATGGGTGAATATGTTTTAAGGAAACTGTGCACGCACAGGCATCGGGTTGAAAATTTATTTATCTTCTGCAATTTACATTTTTGCAATTTAGTCTTGCAAGTTATTTATTTATTTAGCGATTTATGCATTTACAATTTACTAAATTCATATATTTTGCAGTTACGGTAAGTTTTCTATAAATACGGTAAACTGCATATACGGTATGCTTAAAATTAGTATCTAAACTACATATACGGTATGCGATAATTCGGTTTCATTAACACCACTATATTTCAACAAGTATTACTGAAAGAAACGCATTTAGCCTCTTGAGCACTTAAGAACACTAATAGTCATTCGCAAAAAACAAATAAGTCAAATGGGTCACCTATGAGCAAATCTTGAGATTAGCTTCTGTACAATTATAGTGTCTTAATTATACTAATAATTTTATAGTACAAATTAAATAAAACTGAGTAACATAATATTAACTCTTCTAAAGTTTTAAATCAAATTTGTAGAATTTGATATTGCTTTAACTTTTATGCCCTTGTTTGGCAACTATTAAAAAGAGTTTTTTTTTGTTGAAAATTAATTTTGGGATAGTGATTTTTTGGAGAATGTGCGGTTAAAATGTAGAAAAAATTTGAATTTTTATGTAAAAAATTTTATTGTGAAAATGTGTAGTTAAAATGAGTTTGAAAAATAAAGAGTTTTGTTTTAATAGTTGTCAAACATGATGGGCTAATTTTCATCATTTTTTTTTCTTTTAGCTTTAGGAAGTCATGACCGTATGAATAAGACACTTGGACATGTAATAGGTGCTCATAATAGATAAGTGAACAATATTGTCAAATATCACTTTCTTCTAAAGAAAATAGTTATAATATAAACGGACAACGAGTTAGAAACATCCATGTTGTACCAAATACCAAATTATTTTAGTGGAAAAATTAAAATCATTCCACTGGTTCCTCCATATAATCCAATTAATCATGCCTCTATTGTCATGAAATAGATATTAAATAAAAAAATAATAATATTGTACTCTAAATTAGCAAAACAACAATGATCATTTCAACATATCGATTTTTTTTTTCTTTTAAATAGTGTACACATCATTATTGTTAAATATATTGTCCAAAAAGATTTATTTGACATAGACAAAATTTATGGTTAGGTGGATTGAAATTCTTTCTCAATAATCATGTGCAGAAGAAAATCATTTTTTTCTAAACTAATTATATCTAGTGCAATGACATGTAACTTCGAAATTTTTATGGTTAAAGTTGCCAAGTAATGGGTGATGGGTCCACAATCAATTGGCATTGGCTTATCAAGTATACTAATATGGCACAAAATATAAATTATTTTTGACATCGAACAATAGTAAAAACAGTAGCTTTGGTTGTACCTGACAATCAAACTTGAGTGAAATAATGTTCAAAATCATGTTAATTAAAAAAATATAGAAAACTTGGCAAGTAAAGATCAAATCGACTTCAAACTTCAATCACAAAATAGTGAACATAAGCCAAACACCATAGAAACCAGGATGAACATTTCCATTTTAAAGCACACGGAAATAAATAATATATCGTTAGCCCAATAGGAAATTTTTTCCAATAAAAATCACGCATGAGCAATCCAATTATCAGAAAAATGAATTATCAGAAAAATGAATCTTATGCTCCTTTTTCTAGAATAAACAATTAAATTTCATAAATTTTACATGTAGATTCATCTCTTCATGAGATAAGATATTATAACATTCCAAAAAAAAAAATTTATATTTAAAAGTATTAATTTATCAGATCATTGTGAGTGGAATGAAAGTATTGTGTGTTTAATGCTATTTTTAGTGGGCTATTGTGAATTTATTGTTGAACCAGAATGTAAAATGTGTAGGATAATTTATTATCTTAAACCATCGGATCTTTCATGTTAAATCATCAAAAAATACATAAATTATAGCGAAAGCGTACCTGAATCAGACATAGTTATTTGCAATAATTGAATCATGTAGTATAGTCTTCCAAATTTACATGGAGCTCGTAACTCTCTCTGGCGATGGGAGACAGAATAGAATGAGCAAAAGGTACGTGTGATTTGGGGACCATAACTGCATTTATATAGCGATGCCCTTCAACCTAATTCGGCCCATCATAGAATTAGGACTTGATCCCGGTCTCTACACATATAGAACCCACAATTTAATTGGATACATTAAAGCCCAAAAATCGAAGCCTTATTAGATTACTTTAAAAGGGCTCAACTGAATTTAATAGCATTTAATTTAATACACAATTATTCACACATATAAGCCCATCTATTGATTAAAAATTCTTACAATCTCCCACTTGAGCTATATGTATCACCTTATAATTGTGCATTAAACATAATCTTATGAGTACTCAGAATTTTTGCTATCATTACTAAATGTATCCCCAAACAATCCTGTCCATCAATCATATCAATCTAGGATCAAAGTAGCTTTCACTACTTTCTTGTAGCTAAACCCATCAATGGTCACGTATATTAAGATAACCGAATGACATGGATCAAGCATGGATGTGTAGCATGAAAAATACATATGATGTGATCTGTAACATGCCTATTTCCAACTGGTTCATCTTAATACTTTAGTAAGATCATTTTAAACAAGTTCAGAGATAATAAACCAAAATAACTTTATAATAAAAAATAACTTTAACCTTAAACCGTATCTAAAATAATAGTACATGTGTCCAATATGAAAAGTAAAAATACAAACTCGCACTGAAACTAAATATCCTCAAAAGACATTATACCCACATGAGCAATGTGCTCATGAAAGACCTTGGGTATCAATCCCTTAGTAAGCAGATCCGCAACCATAGAGTTTGTTGTCCCAATATGATCTATTGACACCTGTCCATTCTGAACTCTTTCTTTTACAGCCAGAAACTTGATCTCTATATGTTTTAACTTTGTCGAGCTCCTGTTGTTATTAAAGTATAACACTGTTGATTTATTGTCACAAAATATCTTGAGCAGCCTTTCTATATTGTCCACAATACGCAGCCCAATGACAAAATTACACAACCATATTCCATGATTTGATGTCTCATAACACGTTATAAACTTCGCTGTCATGGTAGAGGTAGCTATGAGTGTCTGCTTAGCACTCTTCCAGGAAATAGCACATCCAGCAAGCAGGTAAATATAGCCTGAAGTGGATCTCTTACTATCTTGGCATTTCGTAAAATCATAATCAGAATAATCGACGATCTCCAACTGTTTCGATCTCCTGTATGTGAGCATGTAGTCTTTTGTTCTCTGTAAATACCACATGACCCATTTGGATACTTTCCAATGATCCATTCCTGAGTTACTTAAATATCTCCCTAGCATCTCGACAATGTATGCTATATCTGGACGTGTACAAACCTGAGCATACATTAGACTCCCTATAGTTGAAGAATAAGGAATCGTCTGCATTTCTTTAATTTCTAAGTCATTTATAGGGCACTGACTTAAACTGAACTTGTCTCCTTTAGCCACAGGGGTGTCACCTGGTTTACAATCTTGCATGCCATATCTTTTAAGTACCTTTTGGATATAACTCTTTTGGAATAATCCAAGAATACCTCGGGAATGATCTAGGAATATCTGAACTCCCAATACAAAAGAGGCGTCACCAAGATCTTTCATCTCAAAATTTTTTGCTAGAAATATCTTAGTTTCGTACAATAAGCCTATATCGTTGTTAGCAAGCAATATGTCATGGACATATAAAACAAGAAAAATATACTTGCTCCTACTGAACTTGTGGTATATACAATCATCAACCAAATTCATCTCAAAGCCAAATGAGATGATCACTTGATGAAACTTGTAATACCATTGACGAGACGCCTGTTTGAGTCCATAGATGGATTTCTTTAATTTACAAACTATTTGCTTTACATCATCCAATACAAAGTTTTCTGGTTGTAATATATAAATTATTTCATCAATGTCATCATTGAGAAACACTATCTTAACATCTATCTAATGTAACTCAAGATCGAAATGCACTACCAAGCCATTATAGTCCTAAAAGAGTCTTTCGAAGAAACTAGAGAGAAAGTCTCATTATAATCAATGTCTTCTTTCTGTGTAAAGCCCTTTACGACAAGATGAGCTTTATACCTCTCTACATCACTTTTTGAATCCCTTTTGGTCTTAGATATTCATTTGCAACCAATGGATTTCGCACCTTCAGGTAATGGAACGAGGTCCTATATGTCATTGTCCTTCATGGACTTTACCTCTTCATTCATGACATCGAGTCACTTTTGAGAGTTAGAACTTTCCATGGCTTGACGAAAGTTGATCGAATCATCTTCCACCATTCCAACATCAACTTCATGTTCTTGGAGAAATGTGATGTAATCATCCGAAACCGCACTTCTTCTCTCTCTAGTGGATCTTCTTAATGGCATTGGTTCTTGAGACTATAGAGTTTGTTCTTCTGGAACAATTTGTTGACCTTGAGAGAGAGATATAACATTGTCTTGATCCAGAGTTGCTTCTTAAACAATGTCAGGAATAGAAACCTGATCATTGTCAATGACAATTGTAGAAATTTCAACATATTCATCCTCAAAGACAAAACCCGTAACCCTTTCTCTCCCCACAAACTCAACATTCTCAAAGAACCAAGCATTTCTTGTCTTGAAAATTACCTTAGTTGTGAGATCATAAAATTTGTAACCCCAGGACCTTTCAGAATAACTAATAAAATAGCAATTGATGTCCTTGTGTCCAGTTTCTTTTCATTTGGCTTATAGGGCCTTGCTTCAGCTAGACACCCCCAAATATGTATATGTATCAAACTAGGCTTCTTGCCCGTCCAAATCTCATATGGGGTTTTATCAGTGGCTTTAGTTGGAACTCTGTTGAGTATATATGCTGTGGTCTTTAATGCTTCACCCAGAGAGATTCTGGTAAGGTAGAATGATTAATCATACTCCTCATCATGTCTTTAAGCGTTCTGTTTTTCTCTCAGCAACACCATTCATGGTGGCTGAACCCGACATAGTGTACTGTGGGACGATACCGCATTCCTATAGGAATTTAGCAAATGATCCTAGACGCTATTCACCTAAACTGTCATATCTGACATAGTATTCACTCCCGGGGTCAGATATGATGCTTTTAATCCTTTTGCCGAGTTGATTCTCAACTTCGGCTTTATAGTTTTTGAACACATCCAACGACTGTGATTTTTTATGAATGAGATATATATAGCCATATCTTGAAAATTTGTCTATGAAAGTTATAAAATATTATTGACTATTCCAAGAATCCGTAGGGAATGGCCGACAAATATCCGAATGTATAAGTTCTAAGACATTCGAAGTCCTATTGGCTTGAAATCTCCTTTTATTAGTTTGTTTTCCCTTTATATAGTTGACACACAGATCATAATATGTGAAGTCAAGAGAGCCAAGAATCTCATCAGACACAAGTTTCTCAATTCTCCTTTTGGAGATGTGACCTTATCTCTTATGCCACAACGAGGTAGAATTCTCGCCGATTAATTTTCGCTTTACACCTCGAATACTTACATGTAAGGATTCATTAAAAGAAACAATTGTATCAATTGAATAAAGATTATCATAACCTGATGAATAACCAGAACCAACCAATTTTGAATCATGAAACAAACTAAATTTTCCATTTCCAAATGAAAAGAGTATAACCAAATTTGTCCAAACAGAAATAGAAATCAAATTATGTCTAAAAGACGATACAATAAATGTCTCAACAAGATCCAAATAAAATTCAGTCTTTAACAATAATCTAAAATTTTCTATTACTTCTATTTCCACCTTTTTGCCATCGCCAGCATAGATGTGTCTTTCACCATCACTTGGTTTTCGGCAACTCAGGCAACCCTGCATAAACATACTGATGTGAGTTGTTGCACCAAAATCTATCCACCATGTATGTCTAGGTATTAAAGTTAGATTAACCTCAGAAGAAACCAAATGAAGAAGAATACCTTTCTTTACATGCCATGTGTGGTAATTGGTGCAATTTTTCTTCTTATGACTTGCATATCCACAGAAGAAACAACCACCTTCAATTGGTTCCTTATGCTGTTTCTTTTGCGGTGCTGTACCTGCAGCTTCCTTATTAATCTTCCTTTTCTTCTCATGCTTCAATTTGTCCTCTTCCTGGACATAGTGTGAGATTACATTAAGGGACCATGAGTTTTTTTTATAGTTGTAACTCACCTCGAATCAATTGAAATGTGTTAGAAGGGATATCAAAACCAAGTACAACAACAAGTCTTTAGATAAATCCAATTTGAGTGCCTTTAGTTTTGAAGCAATGTGAGACATTTTCATAATGTACTTCCGAATGTTTCCTTTCCCTTTATACCTCATTAAGACAAGGTTCGCCAAAAGTCTACTTAATTCAGCCTTTTCATTCTTGACAAACCTTTTCTCAAGATCCTCAATGAAACCCTTAGCCGTAGTTACCTTATCGGATATAGTGCCCCGGAATGCTTCTCGAGTAGCACTCTTCATGACCATTAAGCTTTTGCAGTTCAATCGTTCCCATTCTTCCATCTCCCTCTTGTCATCAAGGTATTCTTATCAGTGAGTGCAACAGGTTGATCAACCCGTAAAGCAAGGTCTAGGTCCATGACTCCGAGAACAATCATCACGTTCTCTTGCCATTCCCTAAAATTTGTACCATTAAGCATTGGAATTGAAATGATGCTCGCAGAGATATTAGCAGCAGAACCTGAAACTGAATTATAGAACGATTATTACGAATAGCTCACATGAATATCTTTAATACGCAAATAATAATAATCTCAAATAGTGGAATGACCCATCACAAGATACCTAGCACAACCTCAATATCTAGTCTTTGGACAGAAACATTGACTTATAAGTGGTACTCTTGATGTAGTGATCAAATATTGATGATAAAACAATGTGTCAATCAATAAACCTTTCTTTGGACCAATTCATTGATCACACATTAAACCAAATAATCGTCACATGTTTATCACCATAGGTGCACATGTATTCAGCTAAATATTAACCTTCCTTTGAGCCGATCAATATTCTCATGAATAACACATGCACAATCACCTTTTAATATTCTAAGTTAATTAATTTACATAAGAGAGGTTGATTTGGCAACATGTTACTTCAATTAACTAACTTTCGAATATTATATCTCTTAAAAGAGTCCATGTACCAAAATTTGAGAAAGAGAATCACCAATTTTACATATTTGACTGAGTTTTAAAATTTAGGGGCCTTAGGATTAATAATTCAAAACTTTAAGGGGGCAAAATTAATTAATTCTGAACTTTAGGGGTTGAAATTGATAAACTTGAAACTTTAGGGACCATAATTAATGAATTCAAAATTTTAGAAGATCAATTAGAACAAATTTAAAATTTTAGGGGCCAAAAATTGACCAATTCAAAACTTTAGGTATCAAATTTTGAAAATTTGAAACTTTAGGGGTCAATTTGAAATAATTATAAACTTTGGGGGCCAATTTAAATTAATAATTAGAGTTTTAGGGCTTTAATTATAAAATTCAGAAATTTAATGGCCCGAATTAATTAATTATTAAACCTTCGGGGCTGAATTATTAAATCCAAAACTTAAAGGCCCAAACTTGAATATACCTTAAATGTTTGGGACTGAAACCTTAATTTTATAACCTTAACCCTAATTGCAACTAAGGGACTTCAAGTTACCTAATTTACAGAAGAAGCTCTCGTCCCCAAGATCTTGCAAAAACTGTAAACCCTAAGAGAAAAAAGGAAAAAAAAATTCTTTTCCTCTCCTTTTGGCGGCGCCAGCTAGCAGCTCCCACTCAATGCGCCCATGCAGCAGCGCCGGGGCGGCAGTAGCCAGCGGCAATGCTGCCATCGGCGCACTGCCCCCTGGGCAGCCGACTTAAAATTTGTTTTTTTTTTTGTAAATCCCAAAAATCTGTAATTTTAAATCTGAATTCAAAACCGAAAAATTCATAATCTAAAATATTCTCAACCATTAACCCGAATAACGAAAGATAATAATGAAAAACATACAGAATAGTTTTCAAATTCAACAAAATTAAATCAAAAACTGTCAAATCTGAGAACGTCATAAAATATTGCAAGAACCAAATAAATTATTCGATGCTCAATGATTCAACATGAAAAGGCTCTGATACCATTTGTAAGATAATTTATTATCTTAAACCATAAGATCTTTCATATTAAATCATCAAGAAGTACATAAATTATAGCGAAAGCATACGTAAATCAGGCATGGTTATTTGCAATAACTAAATCTTGTGGTTTAGTCTTCCAAATCTACACGTGGCCCGTAATTCTCTTTGGTGATGGGAGACAGAACAGAATGAGCAAAAGATACGTGTGATTTGGGGACCATAGCTGTATTTATATAGCGATGTCCCTTGACCTAATTTGGCCCATCATAGAATTAGGACCTGGGCTCGGTCTCTACACTTATAGAATCCACACTTTAATTGGATACATTAAAGTCCAAAAATTGAAGCCTTATTAGATCACTTTAAATGGGCTCAACCAAATTCGATAGCCTTTAATTTAATACACAATTACTTACACATATAAGCCCATCTATTGATTAAAAATCCTTACAAAATGTGCTTGCATGCTTATAACCGAGTTCCAAGTAGTGATACTTACTTGAAATCGCAAAATCGAGGTTGAATTACTTTGCTTTCAAATCTCCAAAACCTGTATTTTCTTGTACTCCAATGGTCCAAATCCCAATCACAATGGAATGGAATTATTGTCAACAATTTAAGTGTCATTTCTTGTGAGATTTCATGCAAAAAATGTGATTCTATGGACTTTCCAATTTTGAGGTGAATTTCCATATGAATTTTTTTCACCATTTTTTTTCATTTTTCCCCCCTCTCTTTTCCATAACTTCTATATGGGAGTTCCAAGTGGTTATTTAGGGAGTTGTAGGGAGTTATGAATTTAAATTCTATTTAAAACATTCTCTCTTTACCACTTTTGAAATCTCGTGGGTCGGGTCATCCCACATAGGCGACCTATTACCCATACTTTCTAACATCTCCCACTCGCCCATGATGTTGTTGATCCAAACCAAAAGTAACAACGAATGTCACACATTAGATCCTTCTCAAGATCTATCTCACAAAGATTCATACGACAAATAGATCGTGCGACCAACGAGTAATATTAGAGCTCACAGTACTATAACTGTTAGAGATATATAGTAGCTCTTTTAAAGGAACATTACATCTCGCTATACCCCAAACTCATTTTCCAACATTAATTCAAGTACTTTCGATCCCTCAAGTATTTATGAAACATACTTGAATCTCATATCGTATCATTGTATTCACAATTGTGTTATATACCCTAAATGGTTAAATACAATTGTTCGGCTGGTGAATACAAATATAAATGTCGATGCGAACCCGGTTAGCAAGGTTGCTATTGAACCTACAGGAATTGACATCGAATCCCAAAAACGCCCAAACACAACCAAGGTTTAGGATTTAACTTCTGAACGATGAACCAAGCAACTGAAGGTATATTAAACCAACGACCTCTTGATCACAAAGTCTCGAAATCTCACCTAAATTGTGGACTTGAACCAATAAAATTATGAACAAAAAAACCCAGCAAGAACGATGCTTGAAAGACCCCTTGATTACATAACCCAAAGATCCAACCCGATGTTTTTGAACACCACAAGAAATGACTTTCGTGATAAGTTTGATTTGCCCATTGAAGAACAAGATAATTGAAGCGAAAAGCTTCTATAGAATTTTATTCAATAATTCATATGAAAAGTCTTATATATTACAATGAGAAAATAAATCTATTTATACTAAAAACCTAGCAAGTAGCTTGAAAAGGAATAAAACTCTAAAAATATAAAAGTTCCCAAAATTAAGAATTCTAGACAAAATAAAACTCCTAAGAATATAGAAATTACCAAAAATAAATAATTCTAACCAAAACTAACAACTTGTGAATTTTCAAAACTTTCCATGTCCGAATTGACGTTGCGGATCATATCAGTCCCTCTCTTCGAAAGGATTCGACCTCTAATCCAAACCTTGAATGTTCAAATTATAGCCTTTATCTCCAATCAACGCAAGAACATGAAATGGTCCATCTCCCCTCGGATGCAATTTGGACCGCTTTTGAATTTGAACCATTCTCTTGCATGAGTAAATCCAATCTCCTTTACATGGATCAAAATGTGTATGTTTTGACGGCTTCCTCTTGTCATTTTGTGATGCTCTAAGAATAATTTCAGTTGATAAATCACCGTTAATTTTCCATGCTTTACTCAGCCCAGGTGATTGTAGTAACGACAATTCAAATTGATGCATATTTCCCGGCATACCAATTTTGTAGTTCGATCCACTGAACTCCTTGCAAACAAATTCCTTCCATTGCATTTGAAACTCCGTTTTCTCCTCGGGAATCACAAATTCAATCTCCAATATATATGATATCTCCCAAGCAAGATGCGGTTGTTGTTGAAGTTTATCCACTAATTGATGCTTGATGCTCGGATTGTAAGGGATTCCAATAGGATTATTTTCTGGAATTAAACATTCGGTGACCTACAAAACATAATTATTCAAAATAAGGAGGGAAATGTTAGTGTTCACCAACGTCTCCTCAATCTTAACCTCCTCTTTATGCAAGCTCATTTTCGATTCCTCTTTCACCTGAGACGACTCCCCTTTCTTTTCAAGTTCACTCTCAACTTCCTTTTCACTCTTTTGTGGCTCTTCTCTATTTTTCTCACAATCAATCACCTCACAAATTTTACTTTTACTCTCTTGCACCTTCATGTGATTAATTTGAGATTTAACTTTATCAGGAAGCCCTGTTACTTCTAATTTGAAATCCTGACTCGCCAACTCACTTGATGTACTCTGCACATGCTTCGCACTAGGTGTTTTCTTTTCCCTTGGACACTCAATGCCATAAGATCTTCCAGGCATCTCCCTAAATTCCCACTCATGCCGACCACTCCTATAATAATAGTTTGGAGAATATGGTTTCCTCATAATCTCTCTCAACTCATCCCAATTCTCAATCGGCCTCTCACCATACCTTCGCCTAGATGTTGTCAATTGATCCCACCAAATTTTAGTATAATCCACAAATGAGTTCACAACCAACTTCAACTTTCTCTCCTTGAAGTAATTATGGCACTCAAACATCTACTTAACTTTTTCTTCCCACGCCACGTATGCCTTGGGATCACTCCTACCTTTAAATTTTGGGATTGTCATTTTCATACTCCTATCACCATCATATCCATAATAATTTGTATCCCTTCTTCCAAACCTATCGCATCTATTTTTCATACCCCGTATTGCATCCTCAATCCACACATCTTCATTATTATCCCTACAATATTCATATGCATCGTAAATTTCATTCTTAGACTCCCATTTATTCCTTCTCCGCACATTAGACACTCCAACACATTGATCTCCATGAGTATTTTTTAATTTCACATCCAGTCTGTCTAACTTATTTTCCATATTCTCCATACCCACCAACAACCTTTCAAATCGTTGCTTCATTCTTTCTGACATTTGGAATTGATTTTGACGTGAATTTGACATTTTTTTGACACTTCCTTTTTTTTCTCTTTTTTTTGACTTTCTTTTACTCAAAAAAAAAAATAATTTCCCGGTACTATACGGATGTGAACAATACCTCGTGAACAGTAAATTATTATTTTTTTTTTCAAAAACTTGACGACGAATCAAAGACTCAACAAAAACTGAAAATTACCAGACTACCAATAATACAAAGAAAACGCGAAAAACAAAAGGACTCAAAAAAAAAAAAAAAAACTGGATATAACCTTGATCCTGGTGCCTTAGTTCTGATACCAAATTATGCGAACTCGATTAGCAAGGTTGTTATCGAACCCACAAGAATTAATACCGGATCCCAAGAACGCACAAATACGACCAAGGTGTAGGATTTAAATTCTGAACCATGATTATATTAAACCAATGACCTCTTGATCACAAAGTATCGAAATCTCACCTGAATTGTGGACTTGAACCAATAAAATTATGAACCAAAAAATTCAGCAAGAACGATACTTGAAAGACCTCTTGATTACATAACCCAAAGATCCAACTCGATGTTTTTGAACGCCACAAGAAATCACTTTCTTGATAAGTTCGATCTGCCCATTGAAGAACAAGATTATTGAAGCTAAAAGCTTCTAAAGAATTTTATTCAATAATTCATATGAAAAGTCTTGTGTATTACAATGAGAAAATAAATCTATTTATACTAAAAACCTAGCAAGTAGTTTGAAAAAGAATAAAACTCTAAAAATATAAAAGTTACCAAAATTAAGAATTCTAGACAAAATAAAACTCCTAAGAATATTGAAATTACCAAAAAGAAAGAATTCTAACCAAAACTAACAACTTGTGAATTTTGGAAACTTTCCATGCCGAAATTGACTTTGCGGTCATATCAAATGTTGGTCAAAATAGTTTTCCTTTCCTACTTGAATCCTTTGATTTTAAATCAGCTGCTTTCCTAGACTTGCCCCATCAAACCAAATCAATCATAGTCATTAGCAACATGCTAAAGTAGCAACACTGAAATAAAATCTCAAGAAACAGTCAAAAGTCATAATGGTATATATGAGGTTATATAAACCTCAAGGTCTCACACAATGAGAAAGCAGGGATCTATTCACTCATTTACCCAATATTGGTTGCAAAAGCACACGTGGTATAAAACACGTGCTATGATGTTTTCTTCCTTTATTAGGGTGTATTTCATATTCTTTTTAAACAAATAATACCGTACATATCCTAGTTCAGGCATTTTCCAATACCTAACTTGAGTTCTTCTTATATTCATTCCTCCAGGCTTTCTCAAATCGAGAACTCGATCTGGCTACTAAACGGGTTTAATGGATAGCAAAATCCATTTTGATTACTTTTTGTAATCTCTTCTTGATACCTTATAAAGGTGACTGGATTATGTACACAATATGATCACTATCAAAGCGACAGTATCATGTACACAACATGATCACTTTGTCTCATCTCAGCACATCTCAAAATGTCTAAGGCGATTGCTCGTGTGAGTGAGCCAATCTCAACCCGTTCGACATACTTTATATGTGCATATAAATCATTTATCTCGTGATCCCAATATTAGATTACACATGAACTCAAAATTGTTCATCTATGGGCACACAAAACTTAATCAAGAGTTTTCTAATACACTAAGTATCATATTCTATGAAATTCTAGAGATTCTACATTACCAACAAATATATCTCTAGACATTTTTCAGAGTATGATGATTACATATCATTATTTACGTAGATATACTGCGAAGACACTTTCTTTGCTAATGTCTCTCTCAGAAATACCATCAAGTGTATGGTTCTATCTTGATACTTGAGATCTTAACACATAAGATAATTGTGTAACTATCATCGATTTCATATTCTCAATCAATATCATTAGATGCTCAATACATCTATATCAAAAAATTTCTTTAGCTATCAAGATATACATTACAATGTATGCTTCTTTCTACCTTATGTAGCAAGAGTGCACAAGTCTAATAACTAATTGCACTCAACAACATTTTTAGTCGACAAATTGTATATCTATTCCAAGCACAAGTTATTCATTCGACAATGAAATAAAATAAATAACAGCAACCTCTTCAGGTATCACAATACATTTTCTAAAGATAACATTGATATCCACTGATTAGATCCATGACATGACCAATGTTATGGAAAGTATACATCATAGATTACATCTATCTCCTACCTCTTAATTATACTAGATATGGTTCATGGTTCTTTGGATATTTTTTTGTGTACTTATGGAGTCTTTGGACATTTACGAAGACTCATATAATCACCTTATAATATAGGAGTATGAACAGGGTATTACTCATGAGTTTGTCTAGTGGAAAAAAAATCTCTTTTGACCAAACAAGAAGATACAATTTACTAAACCCATGTCCTTTGTCTCAAAGATTGAGGACAACCATTTCAAAATGATCTCTATACACCCTTTCTCATGCTTAGCCAATCCAATTCAATCAACAGCAAAATTAGAATTACGACCAACCATCAGACCTTTATGTAAACACAATAATTTTCTCCCATATGACGAAATTCTTGTACGAGATTTAACTCTATTAAAAAACTCAAGTATAATTGTCAAGATGACTATATTAGGCCATGTGTGTAACTACAAAGTTACCACAATGCAAAAAAGCCTTTAACATGAAATCTAAAAGTCGATTCATGTTGATCTCTTTAATCATTTTCTCCATTGAGAATAAAAATACAGTCTATGGGTCCATTTGGTATAACTCTAAATTTTAAACATACTATCAAGGCTAGCATAGACATCCAGAAGCGGATCCCATCGTTATGAAAAAAATTATTGAACTCAATACACTCAAATTGTGTATATCCTTTTTCAAAAAATGAGCTTTATCTATTAGAAACGCATTAGTCTTCCACTAAACTTTCAAGAACCTGAATGTTCTCAGTAAAATAATGTCTGAATAGAACTTTTACCATATTCCAGATTAGGTTGAAATTCTATACTCCATATATATACCTCTATCACTTTTCTTAAAATTCCTCTTCTGATTTTCTGAACCAAGAATCATTGGCATTAAATAGCCCTTAGATCTAACTTGGAACCAAGAACATTAATGGCTATAACTCGAACAGATTGCTTCTACTCAGAACCAAAAATCATTAATATTAAATGACTCTTAGCTCTCACTCGAAACCAATTATCATTGAAATTAGATAGTTCTTAGATGGCTTCCACTCGGATAGATAGGTCTAACTCAGAAACAAATTACTCCAACTAGAATAAGAAGTTTGAATAATCTTTTATATATTCAAAATTGATTCACAATACATATAATATCTATTTCAATGATGTTCTCCAATCTTTTCTCCCTTACTGAAAATATGTCAAATGTCACATCTTGTGACTCGATATCCATCCAAGATTCACTTAAGTACCTTTTTTTAGACTACATATATGTCATCAAGACACATCTAGTTCTTAATAAACTCATGTTCTCATACTCATTATCGAGAATATATATAGTCCATTAAGAGTCTATGATAACCCATATTCAGTTATTTATATGTCCAAAACTTATACATTTTGAAGGTACCAACATTGAGAGAACTCATTTAATTGATATGTTGTAGTTAGCCAACGTTCTTTCCAAAAGCAAATACGTAAATTGTACTACATATCTTGAACTTCATCAGTAATCATATCAACAATATATTATCCTTTCAATCCAATACACCATATAATTATTGGACATTAAAGAATAGTCAATCCAATAAGAGTTCCTCTTATTACATAGATCATTGATATCTCGTAATAGAGATTAACGCTGTCAAACAGTTATTAAAATTTTCACTTCCATAATCTAATTTTCTACTCGACTTCAGAAAAGTCTAAATCAATACAATATCTTCAACTTAAGAAAATCGGTCTCACAACTGAAGTACGTGAATCTATCTATAAATGTAATGAAAAGTAAAGTAAAGTTCCATCTCTATTTCTCTTAATCACGGCCCACAAAAAAATTCGGATGGATTTATTCTATGGAAATTCAGCTCTTACAGTTTTGAATGGTTTTCTCAACTCAAAATCTCATAACATTGCACAAATATCTAGAACCACAATAAACATCACCACTATGAGTACGAACAGAACTACCACGTACAAGTTCAAGTAAGAGACCCCTTTCAGAAGAAAAATAACTGAGATCAAATTTAGTAGAGTCTTTGATACTATCTCAATATCAAGTAGGATGTCAGTTTCTCCACTTTGCAAAACTAAGTTGCAATACCAGTCATATAAAACTCCACTCCATCTTCAATATTTGTACATATCTATTTCGTATCAAGTCAAACACTCGACAATAGACTAATATACTTCTTGATCTCATATGAAGTGAGTTTTTAACCCTTGAATCTATTATCTACACAATATAAGATTCAATTTGTATAGTGTTGATACGTAAAAAAACTAGAGGAATATACTCAAGTGCAATTCCTTTAACTTAACTACTTTCGAGCTAAGAGATTCAAACCATATAGTTGAAACACTTAAACCTTTATAACATTGATCCTTTACCAAAACCACTTTCATTCACTTACTATCTAAAGTTCCTCTTCGTCTTCAATCTTCGCATCTATCTCGCATTTGTTCTAGCTCATTTAATGCTTAAAATTCAAAATCTTATGCAAGCTAGAAAATTGCTACAAAAGCATGTCCTCGAGACTTAGCAACATCAAGTCGCATGTCTTTTAACTCACATAGCGAGTATTGTCAACAGAGAAAATTGACACTTCAATTTGTAAGTCACAATAACTTTCAAATTTTCATTTATTAAGAAGAGACTAGTTTGAACTTACTATTTATCTAAAATTAATGTGACCAACGAAAATATTAACACTATGCTAACCACCAACTAGGTCACATTCGAGGAAAAAGATCACTTATAAAAGAACTTAACAATTTAAATGCTCAAGTACAAAAATTCACATTTCTCCCGTACTCAACAAAGTTTGATTCTGATCTTTATTATCTAGAGTAGTATGACCTACGCATAAGGTCTTCTATTACGTGGTTGATGCTCTCTAAAGTATCATGTCCTTCTAGTACACTTAAAATCTAATCATGCCAAATGTTTTCGTATTTAGCTTATCACCTTTATTAAGGTTAACTATCATAGATTTTGATGCCATGATCTATCAAAATTTTAGAGACATTTATCCTCAATCAATGCTCATTTATGCACATATTTAATTTTCCATTAATGCAAAATTAACTTCTACAATAGCTCAACGTTAGGCACAGAGTCAAAAGTTCACTATGTTCCCAATCATCGTCCACAATCCTATTGTTTCACTATCATAAACTTAATTTCATAATAAAAAATTCCAAGGGTTTTAGTGAGAATTGCATTAATTCTTCCAACTTCAGAACTCCCACTTAGTTGGTAAATCGAATAGTTCTTGGTGAGATTTTCTATAAATCTTCCAACAATCGAACTATCACTCAACTGACAATCAATAGGTCTAAGTAAGAATCTCATTAATTCTACGGAGGCATTTATAACAATACACGAGTTAATGGATACCATGTATTTCCATAAAATATGCACATTTATCCAATAATGTAATTTCATAATGTGTAATTATGACAAATATCATGATTGTCAACCACGCTTTAATATCTGTTGCAAAACAATCCTAAGAAATGGAAAGTGACATCAGAATTTTCAAATTCTGCTTATCACCAAAAATGTCCCCAAAAATATTTACGTATTTCACTATGTTATGTTTCAGATCCATCTATTTTTAATTATAGTAAGCACGTAACTTTTTAACAAGTCCCATAACCCTTGTTTCTCTAGCATTCATTCTAAGGATGCTATAAATGTACATAGAACCAATAATATTTGATCAAACATTAAATTCGAAACAAGTCACAATGGATCACATAACCTAATCAAGACCCACACAATTCATGAACATATATAAAATGTGATATTTTAAATACATTCGGAGTATTTTTCATTTCCAAAAAAAAAAAATTGAAACACCAAAAAAAATAATAATAATAATAATAATAACTCCCACTGAGCAAATACCACTTAACAAATATTCTTGACATTTATAAAAAATTTCAGAATTTAATTGAGTCCAAAAAAATATTTTTTGATCGTCTGAAAATTAATTTTGATTGCACACAAAAATCAAGAATATTTGAAGAATCAATTTGTAATTTTTAGAAGTGAAGTCGGGTCTTACATACATCCTCATATCCATGACCAATTTATAATCTTCTAAATTGAATTTCGATTAATCAACTTCCGAAAGAAGGTAATGGTATAATCAACATTCAAGAAGTATGGGGATCAACATGCAATTTTTCAAATTGCATTTGAAAACATTCAAAAAGTGTGGGGACCAACATTCAATTTTTCAAATTGTATTTGAAGACATTCAAAAAAGTGGGGACTAACAAGCAATTTTCTAATTGCATTTGGAAATATTTAAAAGTGTGGGGACTAACATGAAATTTCCCAAATTGCATCTACGATAATTGAGGGACCAACATGCAATTTTCAAAATTTGAATCCCACTCCATGGCAACAGTTTTTTTCCCTGATTACTGTTCACCGTCTATAAAGGAACAGTTCTTTTCAGAGTTCTACTAAAATTTTGGAAGGCTATAACTTCCTCAATTTAAGTCCAGATTTTATGTTCTTTATATCGTTGGAAAGGTCTCAAAAAGATATATCCAAGCATATAAAATTGGTAGCATGGAACTTAGCATACAAGAAAATATCACATGATGAAGTTTCGATTTTTTTAACTAGGGTTTGATTTTCCTCCCAAAATACAAAGCCAAATAACATGAAACTTTTCAAATTTTTTCTCCACAATATCATGAACATACAGTATAAATTTCATATTAAAATTTCATGAATTAATATGAAATACATGAAAAGTTTCATTAACGACATTCAAGCTTTGAAAGAAAATCGAAATTCATGCATTTCAATCATTCTATGACATTTTCAGCATGTGTTTAAGCTACAAAACAACCTACTTAGGCTCTGATACCAATGTAAAATGTGCTTGCATATTTATAACTGAGTTCCAAGTAGTGATACTTACTTAAAATAGCAAAATCGAGGTTGAATTACTTTGCTTTCAAATACCCAAAATCTGCATTTTCTTCTACTTCAACGGTCCAAATCCCGGTTACAATGGAAGGGGATTATTGTCCACAATCTAAGTACCAAAAATGTGATTCTAGGGACTTTCCAATTTTGAGGTGAATTTCCATATGAATTTTTTTCACCATTTTTTCTCTTTTCCATAACTTCCATATGGAAGTTCCAAGTAGTTATGCAGGGAGTTGTAGGGAGTTATGAATTTAAATTTTGTTTAAAACATTCCCTCTTTACCACTTTTGAAATCTTGTGGGTCGGGTTGCCCATCCGTATTTTCCAACACATAATTTATTGGGAAATAAATTGTAAAATGCATGAATATGCAAAGGTGGCATCCATGTTGTTCTTTTATCTCAGTCTGTTAGATCTCGACTTCCAAGAGAAGAAGCTACTGTTCAGAGATTGTGGAAATTCTTTGTTAGCAAAAGTAGTGATTAAATTATAGTAGTTTTCAATCGTGGAGATGATCTGAAGAAAATGATAAAACTTTGGAGAAACACTTGGATCTTGACTGCCCAGAGTTTCTGAAGGTAGGCTGGAAGTCTTTTTATTGATGCAATTTAGTTTTAAGTCGTTGATTTTTGAAATTAAAGTAAAATTAATGTAATTTGGTGTAACTTTGAACGGTGAGTTTACGGAATAAAAATGTTTGCAATTTCATATTTATTTATTGATGCTTTTAAAATATTTTCTTTATACCTTAAAATTCACAGTAAAAATATATTAATTCTAATTCTTGACAAAATTATTTTTATAGAAAATTGAGAACATATGTGGCAACGAAATATATTTATTTTTATAGAAAGTTGAGAACAGATGTAGCAACGAAATTTTTTTTTTTTTTTTTTTGTACTTATTTATTGATGGCCAAAAAAAATTCTTTGGGAAATTAGCGGCAAGGGTGTCACTTTAGATTTACCAGCAGATTGATTTTGTCACTAAAAATTGTTAGCAATGAATTTCAATTCATCGACGAGAAATTTTTAATCTAAATAACTCATTTGCCCCTATTTGTTTTTATAACTATTGTTTAGAGGATGCAACCGTTTTATAAAACATCTGACATTGATTATCGAATAGTAGTTATATAAAAATAAAAAGGGTTTTGCTATACTCACACTAAGATTGACAGCTTTGCTTACACTTTTTGACATGACACACAATTTTACTATTGATTTTAACGATATTTATTCAAATCAATGGCCTCGATTTTGACATTTCAAAGGGTGTCAAACTAGTTGTGTGTACAACTAGTTTAATTCAAATAAAAATTTCATCAAACAGTGGTTTTTTAAATAAATAACACATTTTTTAGAAGATATATGTGAAAAAAATAAAAAATTATGAATTACGCATTTATGCTGTGTCATTCAATAAAAAATCATGGATTACGAATTTATGTTGATGTCATTCATAAGAAATCTTCAATTACGTGCTTAGAAGGCAAGTACCTAATTACTTTTGATAAAATAAAAATTATGTGATAAAGTTAATTGAGCCCCTTTTTGATTAAGATAAAAAAATTAAATTTTTTGTAAATTTTGATTAAAATTAAGGGAATATGTAATTGAAAATTTGTGGATATAATGAAATTTGTGATTAAAATTAATTGTTGATTTTAATTTGAAATTTAATTTAATTTTTTAATTGAACCAAATAAGGACTAAATGCTCCTCTAAGAAGAATTTTGGATTGCATATTTATTCGGATGGTATCATTAATAGGAGACGTGAATCAAACCGCTGTAACAGAAAAAAAATTAACTTTTGCTTATAATTAAATTTTTTTACATAGAAGTTTATTTAACCTAAGAAATTAAGTATTTATTTATAAATAATTTTAAGTTATAATTTTTTAAGTTTTAAATAAATTTTACAGTTATAAGTTGATTTTGTATTATTAAATAATTTGTATGTATAAGTGAATTTTTATTTATAAGTAACTCTTTTTTATATTTTAAAAGTAAATTTTTTCTCTTGTTTTATAAAAAAATTTTACACTAAAGTGAATTTTATCTTATAAGTAACTTTTAACTGTAAAGTATTTTATTTTATTTTATTTTTTGCTTCTAAATAATTTTTTTTGTTCATGTATTTATATTTACAACTTAGTTTGCAACAAAATATATTGGTTTGAAATAATTATTTTATAAAGGATAAAATTAGAAGAGAATTTAAGAAATGGTCAAAACTAAAAAATTTGATGAGTTGAGAGAAACGGTCAAAATTACACTACACCAATTTTGGGTATTTTAAACTGTCCAAAATCAGTACCTAAAAAATGACAAGCACGATTTTGAAAAGTCTCCCGATGAACATTTTTAGAGGATACAACTAAAATATAGGTTATCAATCAAAAATTGTGGTCTACGTTTATAATCTTTACTGTGCTTCAATTAACCCTTTGTTTCAGTTAATGTTCCCAACCAAAAAAATAAAAATAAAATATTCTTATTTTTCCTCAAATTCATTTTTAACCATACATTCTTTCTAGAAAATAATTTTATAAGTGAATTCAAAATTTTATCCTACTTTCATAAACATGGGCATATTTCACGTTAAGCGTGAATTGATTCAATAGTAAATGTCCAAATACCTCAAGATCCTTGGGTTCAAAGTCCATAGGAGTAGCAACATGAAATACTCCTCCATGGCGGTGGATTGCTTCGTCAAAGTCCATAGGAGTAGCAACATGAAATACTCCTCCATGGCGGTGGATTGCTTCGTCAAAACTTCCTTACGGTGTCAAGTCCGCCTTCCACAGTGTTAGGTTTGTGCCCTCTTTCGGCAATTCCAATAGATGTGCCAATTTCACGTTAAGCGTGAATTGATTCAATAGTAAATGTCCAAATACCTTAGGGTCCTTGGGTTCAAAGTCCATAGGAGTGGCAACATGAAATACTCCTCCATAGCGGTGGATTGCTTCGTCGTCCACCCTCCACAGTGTTAGGTCTGTGCCCGCTCTCGACAATTCCAATAGATATTTTACTTTTTGCTTATTCTCTACGTCATGTCACAACCATCATATCCATTTAAATCCATTACAACATCGTCAATAAGCCCAAATATGTGTCATGGGGAGTGTTGCATCCAAGGTTCAAACAGTTCTTACTCTCATCTCGTAGCCTCTCTTCCAATTGTGGTAAAAATAACACAAAATTTTTTAAAAGGGTTTTGTTGTTTGTATACCGAGATGCCCCTCACAATGAGAGGCTTGCAACCAATAAAAGAAATTGGACCCTGCTACTGTGAGGGGCTATATACACATAGCAAAACCCTTTTTAAAATGTATCTTTTGAACAGATTCATCTTTATACAACCTCAAAATATTATTAAACGAGCACATAAGACACTACATAGTCATTCGCAAAGAACAAATAAGTCAAATGGGTGCAGATCTTAAGATGAACTTCTGTACAATATAATATATGTCTCAATTATACTAATAATTTTATAGTACAAATTAAACAAAATTGAGTAACATAATATTAACTCTTCCAAAGTTTTAAATCAAATTTGTAGAATTTGATATTGCATTAATTTTAAGCCCCTGTTTGGAAACTATTAAAAAGAGTTTTTTGTGGAAAATTAATTTTGGAATAGTGATTGTTCGGAGAATGTGTAGTTAAAAAGTAGAAAAATTTTGAATTTTCGTGTAAAAATTTTTATTGTGAAAATGTATGATTAAAAATGAGTTTGAAAAATAAAGAGTTTTGTTTTAATAGTTGTCAAACATAATGGGCTAATTTTTATCATTTTTTCTTTTTATCTTTAGGAAGTCATGACAATATGAATAAGACACTTGGACATGTAAAAGGTGCTCATAATAGATAAGTGAACAATATTGTCAAATATTACTTTCTTCTAAAAAAATATAATTATAGTATAAACCGACAACGAGTAAGAAACATCTAAGTTGTACCAAATATCAAATTGTTTAAGTGGAAAATTAAAATGATTCCACTGGTTCATCCATATAATCCAATTAATCATGCCTCTATTGTCATGAAATAGATATTAAATATAAAAATCATAACATTGAACTCCAAATTAGCTAAACGACAATGATCATTTCAACAGATCAATTTTTTTTCTTTTTGTTTTTTTTTTAAATAGTGTGCATTAAATATATTGTCCAAAAAGATTTATTTGACATAGACAGTTTATGGTTAGGGGGATTGAAATTCTTTCTCAGTAATCACGAGCAAAAGAAAATCATTTTTTTCTAAACTAATATGAAACTTCGAAATTTTTTATGGTTAAAGTTGCCAACAAGTAATGGGTCCACAATCAATTGTCATTGGCTTATCAAGTATACTAATATGGCACAAAATATAAATTATTTTTGAGATCAAACAATAGTAAAAACAGTAGCTTTGGTTGCACTTGACAATCAAACTTTGAGTGAAATAATGTTCAAAAATCATGTAAATTAAAAAAATATAGAAAACTTGGCAAGTAAAGATCGGATCGACTTCAAACTTCAATAACTGAATAGTGAACATAAGGTAAACACCACACAAATTGGGATGAACATTTACGTTTTAAAGTACACAGAAATAAATGATAAATCGTTAGCCCAATTGGGAATTTTATCTAATTTAAAAGTAAAGCATGAGCAATCCAATTATCATAAAAAGGAATGTTATGCTTCTTTTTCTAGATCAAACATATAAATTTCATAAATTTTATTCATCTCTTCATGAGATCAGATATTATAACATTCCTAAAAATATATAATATCTAAAGTATTAATTTATTAGATCATTGTGAGTGGAATCAAAGTATTGTCTGTTGAATGCTAATTTTTAGCGGGCTATTTTGAATTTATTGTTGAACCAGAATTTACTGGGAAAAAAAATTGTAAAATGCATCAATATGCAAAGGTGGCATCCATGTTGTTCTTTTATCTCAGTTTGTTAGATCTCGACTTTCAAGAGAAGAAGAAGCTACTGTTCAGAGCTTGTGGAAATTCTTTGTTAGCAAAAGTAGTGATTAAATGATAGTAGTTTTCACTCGTGGAGTTGATCTGAAGAGATGATAAAACTTTGGAGAATTACTTGGATCTCGACTGACCATAGTTTTTGAAGGTAGGCTGGAAGTCTTTTTATATGGCAAGAAATTTTGATGGAATAATGTCAACAAAGTGGAAGAGAAAGACTTGTATTTAGGATGAAAAATAACCAGCTACAGCACAGTTCGACTGGTTCCAAACATGTATATATTACAATAGTTTTCTACCATGTTTCTAGTCAACAACTACCACCTAACAATACCTTACTTGTTGACTGAAATCACCATACTCTGATGGACATTTTAATACACAAAAATAACCATACTATGTACTGATTTAATACATATAATTAATACAAAATATGACAGCAAAAGTGGCCCACAATCATCAACACTCCTTCTTGACACTTTTGTTGGAAACACCAAGTCTTTTCCTCAATGTTTCAAATCTTATTTTAGGCAAAGATTTAGTGAAAATATCAGCATCCTGATCTTCAGAACTACAATGCATCAGCTGGACTTCTTTTCTGTCTTGTGCTTCCCTTATTGAGTGATATTTGATCTTAATGTGTTTTGTCCTTCCATGAAATACCGGGTTCTTCACCATAGCCACAGCCGACTGATTATCACAAAATGACAGTAGCTTTTTCTTGCTTGTAATGAAGATCTTCCATAACTTTCCTTAGCCATATTGCTTGATTAGTAGCTTCTGAAGCAGCTACGTATTCTGCCTCAGCTGTAGATTGAGCGACCGTTTTTTGTTTCATTACACTCCAGCATACAGCACTTGTTCCAACATAAAACATATATCCAAATGTACTCTTCATATCATCACTCGAGCCAGCCCAATCACTGTCTGTATATCCAGTCAATTCCAAGCTTTCTGATTTCCTGAACCAGATTCCCAAGTCTTCGGTTCCTTTCACATATCTCAGCACCCTTTTTGCAGCCTGAAAATGGAGTTCACTTGGTTCCTGTCTGAATCTGGACAGGATATTGGCAGCAAAAATAAGGTCTGGTCTGGTAGAAGTTAAATACAGCAAACATCCGGTCATACTCCTATATATTTTTTCATCAATCCTCTTAGAACCATCATCTTTTATCGGCTTCAGATTTTGCACAAGAGGAGTACTTACTGCCTTGCAGTTTTCCATATTAAATTTCCTTAACATCTCCCTAACATACTTCCTTTGACAAACAAATATCTCATTTTGAATTTGAAATATTTCCATGCCAAGGAAATAGTGCATTTCTCCCAAATCAGTCATCTCAAAGACCTCTCTCAATTCATCTTTTACTTCATTGATCTTTGCATAGCAGCTTCCTGTGATTAGAAGATCATCCACATACAATGAGATGATGATCATCTCGTTCTCTTCTTGCCTTATATACAAGGTTTGTTCATTCACACTTCTCAAAAAACCAAGTTTGCTCAAGTGCTCATCGATCCTGCTATACCACACTCTAGGAGCCTGTTTAAGTCCATACAAGGCCTTCCTTAATAGATAGACTTTTTCACTTGCCTCTTCAAGTTGGAAACCTTCAGGTTGTTCAATAAAAATCTCTTCCTCCAAGTGTCCATTCAAAAATGCCGATTTAACATCCAATTGATAGATTTTCCAACCTCTATGAACAGCCATTGCAAATAACAATCTGATTGTTTCATACCTGGCCACTGGTGCAAAAGTATCAGTAAAATCAATTCCATATTGTTGAGAGTATCCTTTCACGACCAGCCTAGCTTTAAACTTGTTGATAGAACCATCTGGATTCAGCTTCGTTTTATACACCCACTTTACACCAATTACATGCTTATTTTCTGGTCTATCAACCAGCTTCCAGGTTCCATTTTTCTCAATCATGTTTAGTTCCTCTTTCATTGCATCCATCCACCATTTTGATCTTGCTGCTTCAGTGTAGTTTGAAGGCTCCATAGCAGCAACATTACATCTAGCATATATGTCTTCCAGTGATCTAGTTTTTATCACCACATTTTCAGAATCTGTGTCACTCTCAGCATCCTCTATTACTTCATTATCATCATCATCATCTGGTTGTGGAGTAATTCTAGGATTTTGAAGTCGAGTGACTGATTTTGCATCCCAATTCCATGTAGATCCCTCATCAACTTTGATGTCCCTACTGGATATTATCTTCTTGCTTTGTGGGATAAAAACTCTGTATCCCTTAGCATTGTTGCAAAAACCAACCAGCACACCTTTTTCAGCCTTTTGACTCAATTTATCCCTCTTTACATCAGGAATATGAATGAAGCATATACTACCAAACACTTTCAGATGAGACACATCAGGTTTCTTCTCATACCAGGCTTCATATGGAGTCTTTTTATCTAAGGATTTTGTTGGCAATCGGTTAAGTAAATACACAGCAGTATTTACAGCTTCTGCCCAAAATTCCTTAGGTATATTCTTCTCAAACATCAAACACCTGGCCATCTCCATAATCGTTCTATTTTTCCTTTCACAAACACCATTTTGCTGGGGAGAATAATGTATAGTTAACTGATGTTTGATCCCCGTATCTTCACAGAATTTGTCAAACTGGCCACAGCAATACTCTGTTCCATTGTCTGATCTGATGGACTTTATCTTGCTGTTGCATTCAGTTTCTATCCAATTTTTAAACCTCCTAAACACACCTGCTACTTCAGATTTCATTCTCAAAAAATATACCCAGCACATTCTTGACATATCATCTATAAAAAGGATGAAATATCTGTTGCCATTCATGGTTGAGGTTCTCATAGGTCCACAAACATCTGAGTGCACCAATTCAAGTTTCTTTGTTGCCCTTCTTGCTTGATTTTTTGGAAATGGTAATCTAGTTTGCTTTCCATATTGACATGCATCACACACACAATCATTATTGCAAATCTCAGGCATATTTTCTACAAGCTTCGAATCATGCAAATACTTAAGTGATGCATAGCTAGCATGTCCAAATCTTTTGTGCCATAAAGATGATTCAATTACTGTGGTTGTTAGTGCTTGATCACTGACATTTTTCCACTCCAATGGAAAACTCCTATGTCTCATTCCTACTTTCATGACTTCCTGATTTTGTGGATCAAATATGGTGCATCTATTATCCTTGAATATAAGTGTATAGTCTTTTTCAATCAATTGACCAACACTAATCAAATTCTGATCAATATTAGGCACATATAAAACATCTGATATGAGCTTGGTACCTGATGAAGTCTGTACTGCAATTTCTCCAGCACCTTTTACCTCAACAAACTCACCATTTCCAACTTTAACTTTTGACGTGAGTTTGTCATCCATCTTGGTAAAGATGCTTAAGTTGGATGTCATATGGTGAGTGCATCCACTGTCAAGCAGCCAAGCTTCATCATTGCTGCTGACATTTGAATTTGTTGCTGTGAACAGATGTTCTTCCTGTTGGTTTTCTCGATTTTCAGCAAGTTGAGCTTGCTGCTGGTCCGGTTTCTCCTTCTTACTTTTACATACCTTTTCAATGTGACCAAATTGTTTGCAAGCCCTACATTGTACTCCAGGCCTGAACCAACACCATTTAGGTGAATGTCCTATCTTTTTACAATGAGGACATGGTGGATACTTCTTTCTTTCAACAGGATTCTTGCTGCATTCAGCACCCTTCTTCTCATTAAATGGTTTCTTCATCCCATAACTAGTTTGTGCTTTGTATTTTCCTTTAGCAACCAAGGCTCCCTCGACTTGCTCTTCTTGTCTGATCAATCTTCTTTGCTCTGTGGCTTGAAGAGCATTGACAAGCTCAGACAAAGACATACTAGCCAGGTCCCTCGAATCTTCGAGTGAGGAGATCTTGGCTTCAAATTTTTCGGGCAAGCTGATCAAGACCTTCTCTACTACTCTCCTGTCTGGCAAGTCATCACTTAGCAACCTAATTTGGTTAACTATCTTCATCAGTCTATCAGTAAATTCTTTGACAATTTCTGATTCCTTCATCTTCAGAGTTTCAAACTCCCTTCTTAGGTTCAGCACTTGCATCTGTCTTGTCCTTTCATTGCCTCGAAATTCCTCCCTTAGCCTATCCCAGGCTTCTTTTGCAGATTCACAAGTTATAATCCTTGTGAAAATGGCATCCGAGACAGTAGATTGTATACAAGAAAGAGCCTTAAATTTCTTAGCAATCTCCTCACTATGTTGCTTCAGCTGTGCAATTGTGGGATTTGCTCTAAGTGGTGGAGGTTCAGTGCCATTTTCTGTGATTTCCCATAAATCATAAGCTCTCAAATATGCTTTCATCTTTGCAGCCCAGAAATCATAGTTTTCTCCAGCAAATATTGAAGGCAGAGGAGCTGTGAAACCACCAGAGGCCATTACTCACACTCACCAGTTTATATGTGGTTATTTTCTGATTTTCTCACCTGTGTCTGCCCTTCCTTTCTTTGTGTTCTAAGGCCAAAGTGGCTCTGATACCACTGATGGAATAATGTCAACAAAGTGGAAGAGAAAGACTTGTATTTAGGATGAAAAATAACCAGCTATAGCACAGTTCGACTGGTTCCAAACATATATATATTACAATAGTTTTCTACCATGTTTCTAGTCAACAACTACTACCTAACAACACCTTACTTGTTGACTGAAATCACCATACTCTGATGGACATTTTAATACAAAAAAATAACCATACTATGTACTGATTTAATACATATAATTAATACAAAATATGACAGCAAAAGTGGCACACAATCATCAACAAATTTGTTGCCTGGTTTGTATACCTCAATTCTTTTTATTAATGCATTTTAGTTTTACATTGTAATTGATTTTTGAAATTGTAGTAAAATTAATATATTTTGGTGTAAATTTGAACGGTGAATTTACGGAATACGAATGTTTGCAATTTCATATTTATTGATGTTTTAAAAATATTTTGAAAATATTTTCTTTATATTTTAATTCATAGTAAAAATATATTAATTCTAATTCTCAAAAAAATTATTTTTATAGAAAATTGAGAAAATATGTAGCAACGAAATATACTTATTTTGTCCTTATTTATTGATGGCCAAAAAAATTCTTGGGCAAATTAGCGGCTGGGATGTCACTATTAGATTTACCAACGGGTTGATTTTGTTGCTAAAAATTGTTAGCAATGAATTTCAAGTCATCGGGGCAACGAGAAGTTTTTATTCTAAATAACTCATTTGCCCCTGTTTGGTTTTATAAATACTGTTTAGAGGATGCAACTGTTGCATAACACATTCTAAGTAACACATCTGACATTGATTACCGAATAGTAGTTATATAAAAATAAAAACGGCTTTTGCTACACTTACAGTAAGATTGACAAGTTTGCTTACACTCTTTGACATGACACACAATTTTACTATTAATTTTAACTATGCTTATTCAAATCAATGGCCTCGATTTTAACATCTCAACGGGTGTCAAACTAATTGTACAATTATGGTGTACAACTAGCTTAATTCAAATAAAAATTTCAACCAAACAGTAGTTTTTTAAATAAATAACACATTTACTTATATATATATATATATATATATATATATATATATATATATATAAAACGCATTTGTGCTGATGTCATTCAATAAAAAATCACGGATTACGAATTTATGTTGATGTCATTCATAAGAAATCTTCAATTACGTGCTTAGAAGGCAAGTACCTAATTACTTTTGATAAAATTAAAAGTATGCGATAAAGTTAATTGAGCCCCTGTTTGAGTAAGATAAGAAAAATTAAATTCTTTGTAAATTTGGATTAAAATTAAGGGAATATGTAATTGAAAAATTGTGGGTATAATGAAATTTTTGATTAAAATTAATTGTGGACTTTAATTCAAAATTTAATTTAAATTTTTAATTGAACCAAATAAGGACTAAATGTCTATAAGAATAATTTTGGATTGCATATTTATTTGGATGATATCATTAATAGGACACGTGAATCAAACCGCTGTAACAGAAAAATTAACTTTTACTTATAATTAAATTTCTACAGAAGTTTAATTTTGAGTTAGTATTTTTTTTATTTTTAAATAAATTTTACAGTTGTAAGTTAATTTTGTATTCTTAAATAATTGTATATATAAGTGGATTTTTACTTATAAGTAACACTTTTTTATATTTTATAAGTAATTTTTTGTCTTGTTTTGGAAACAAGATTTTACACTAAAGTGAATTTTATCTTATAAGTAATTTTTAACTGTAAAGTATTTTTTTGCTTCTATATATATATATATATATATATATTAATGTTTTTATATTTACAAGTTAGTTTACAACAAAAATATATCGGTTGGAAATAATTATTTGATAAAGGATAAAGTTAGAAGAGATTTTAAGAAATGGCCAAAACTAAAATATTTGATGAGTTGAGAGAAACGATCAAAATTACACTACACCAATTTTGGGTAGTTTTAAACCGTCCAAAATCAGTGCCTAAAGAAATGACAAGCACGGATTTTTACAACATCTTATAAACGGTGTCATCTAAAGCCAGTAAAAATTGGTGAAAAATAACAGTGGAAATGATCCCTAAAGTTAAAATCTAGGGTTGAAAAATCAAATGAGTAATTTAACATTTCAAAAATTAGGTTTTACATGTTTAAATATTAAATATTATTTATTCTCTCTCCAATCTCCTTCTCTCTCCTCTCACCTGTATTCTCTCTCTTCCTCCCGTATTTATTCTCTATCCAATCTCCTTCTCTCTCCAATATTTCTTCTCTCTCTTCCCACCCCTATTATCTTTCTCCACCCGTCTTCTCTCTCTCTGGCAGCTTAAGAAAACGGTTTCGGCTCTGACGATATATGCTAATTCGAGCGACAAGGCTTATATTTTCGTTTATTTTCATCGTGGTGGTAGCGGTGATGTCGAGTTTAGGGTTTATTGGTGGTGGTGTGCTGTGTTGGTGGTCGAGGCAGTAATAGTTGTTGCGAGTGTTGATGGCGGTCTACAGTGGTCGGTGATGACGATGGTGGTTGTGGATGGTGGTTTGTGAGTGGGATGACATGGGTTGAGTGACGAGATCTTGTGGTTTGTTTTTCATTGTTTTGGTGATTGGTCTCTGTTGATGGGGTGGTGATTCATGTTACAACGGTGAGAGGTGGCTGGTGTTGTTGTGCTTGCTGTGGTGGTGGTCACAGATTTTTGATTAATTATGACCATTAAATTGGTTAATCTGTAATCAATAAACAATATGTGAACGATGAAAAAGATAAATCGTGATTAATGTGACCTCAAAACATATTAATTTACGATCGTCTAATAAACTGCAACCTATATTTGTGTGTAACCAATACATCAAATTGTGACGGATTACTTTTTGATCTGTGATTATTGAACAAATTGTGAACTATAAATTTTTGAATTGTGATCCTAAAATGATTCATGGCATTTAAAAATTATGATTTGTCATCAAAAAATAATATGTGACTAATAAATTGTGAATCTGCAGTCAAATTTATAGATATGTGACCATAATATATTTAATTAAATAAATCATACATAAAGTTTGATTTTAGGGATTAATTGCAACGAAATCCTCTCTCTCGAATTCTCTAAATTTGGAAATTACAAACTTATCATTTTAAAACTGAAATATAGCATAGTTAATGTCTGGATTATGAAATTTTCCCAAAAAACACCCAAGCGGGCCCTATAGTGTTGGGTTGAGCCCTTAAATCCATGCAAATAAAATGACTAAAGTGGCCCTATGTTTGTAGAATTAGTAAATTATAGACTCAGAAATTTAGCTCTGGTCGTGCCAATTTATGTTCAGGGATAAAATTTCACATCAAATAAAAATGGAAACATAGACCAACTCATAAGATTTTGGGCTACTATTCTTAACAATGTTGATTTTTGAAAATGGAATCCCAAGTTTTAACATGGTAAAGAGCCCATTAAACTCAAACAATCAATTCGATCTCAAGAAGAAGTCCATGCCTCAAACCGAGGCTTAAGAAGTCCTTAAGCTGAAGCCCTGAGTAAGTGGTCGAGGCCCTAAAGTGAGGCACCATGTAAGTGGTCAACGGTCGAGGTTGCACTAAACTCCGAGGTCGTTTTACTAGAATTCTCCGAAGTGGTTCTAACCTTGTTCATCCGAAGTGGCTTGACGTCTTCCTGCCGAACCCTTTTGCACCGAGGTCCTTGACGCCCAAAGGGTCTGTCAAGCGTATCTTAGGAACTGATTAATGTGACTTTTGTAATGAGTATAAATATTTTGTATTGTTAATAGGATGACTACTTTGTGTAAGAACATTAAATGCACCACAAGTTAAAAAGTCAAAAATGATTGCTAGGATTAGATGTTTTGGTTAAGGAGATAAAGCCACATGGCTCCTCATCCAATGGACAACATCTCATGTGTAAACTATAAATACCCCATTCTTGTGTCATTTTGGAGAATGGATCTTTGAATGGAAAGGAGAACATAATATATTGTCTATATCTTCTTCTTCTTCTTTCAAAACATTCATATTTACAATAGAAATATTACAAAATACGTCTACGTGCATACTGCCTTCTAACGACACATGTTGGGGATTTTCGGAGGTCAACAGTTAGTACTTGGTAGAAATTAGGGTACTGCTGATTTGTGTGCAAATCTTTTGAAATTGTTTTGGCATATGCATTGTGCTTAAAGACAAATATTAGCTTTGTTGTTCGCGAGGCAGCACCTTGAAACTGAGTTGTCAATATTTGAACTAGGCATGTATGAGTTCACATCCTGGAATAGATTTGACATCTTCATTGTAGGACCTGGCTGTGTTTTTAACTCTATATATATATATATATAATTTTATTTTTTTATTTTTTTTATATCAAAAAGTTGCAATTTCCATAAGCCTAGTTATTTGCTTTCTTTAATCACCGTTACAAATAGATATATCACTTTATCAAAATAAAAATATGAACATTAAACATACAAAGCTGAGCCACCATCACATCCTCATCTAGTTGAAAACTTGGTATCAACTACGAATTTTTATTCCACTCGATCTAGGGATAATTGATGAACAGGGTATCATATCACTTACTTAAAGAGCAAGTTTTTGGCCTTTGATGAAAGGTACATTCATTGATCATAGTCGAACGTGCTAAAAAATATTTAGTTTATTTGTTTAATCTTGGTTGTCATACTTCCAGTACAACTTAAGAATTTTAACCAGTTTTCTTAATCACTTTTTCACTGGAATGGGAAATAAGTATAGTTCAACTCTGAATACTTTTTATTTGATTACACAAAACAACTTTTCTTGTTTTAAGTATCTTTTCAAATGCACTTTTCACTTCGAGAGACAGTGAAATTGCATCCATTGTAATTAGAGAAAGTGGGCAAGAAGGTGAGGAAGCAAGAAAGTTTCTGGAAGATGTCCGTGTTACATTTCCTTACGAATGACTGTAAATGTCTGAAATTAAATCGATGAGAACTTAAAGTTGATGATGATATCAGATCCCCCTCAAGAAGATTCTAGTCATCTTTAAACTTTAAGTGGATAATGATTTTCTCTCTCAATAAAATTCTTAATCTTCTTCAATGGAATCAGATACATTGTAAGACAATAATACTGTTGTCTCCCTCCACTTGAATATGGCGATAAGTATATTATTGATCCATTCTTTTGACTCGCTCAATAATTCCTAACTGAATACTTGTAGGTATAGTGTGTTGGGAAACCTAGACAAGATTAGTTTATTGGAAGAAAAAGAGATGAACCACCCTTCTGATGCTGTCCAGGTAAATATGTTTGCCATTTACTTTAACGTTCTTCAATTTTGATGCTATCATTTCATATTTACTTTGGGCTTGTATGAAGTAGTTGCAGGAAGCCTTACACCTGTTATATTATCACAGATTCTGTGGTACTCCGCTTGTTCATTGAAACTGAAAAGATACTTGCTGCACTTGGATTTGATCCAGCAGTAGAAGGTTTCTTTTGGCAGGTATGATACTGTGATTTTTTCTAGATTGAAGAACCTATGCAATTTCATTGTGTGAGAAGAAGAGAAGCTGGGAAGAAAGGGAGGAGATGGGGCTGGTTCTGCCGGGCGCCCAGGCGCCCAGTTTCTGCCTTCCCGGCAGAAACGGGGCGCCTGGGCGCCCCGAGTGCAAAAGCCAACAGAAACCTGGCGCCTAGGCGCCACTCTTGTGGTGCCTAGGCGCCCCGATAGATGTATTTATACCCGGTTTTTTTGTCTCTTTTCATAACACAAGACCTAGGCTCGTTTTAAGAGAGAAAAAGAGAGAAAACTTGGAGTGAATTTTACAAGCTTGAAGGTTGTTCATCTTGAGTATAAATTCAAAGTTATTTTCTTTCTTGAGGATTAACTTGAGGCTTGTTCAAGTAATCCAAATACATTGATCTTCATATATTCCATTGAAATCATTTCTTCCTCATTTTCTTGTTCTTGAAGTGGTTTGAATTTTTCACATTGTCAACTTTGTTTGATCTTTGGGCTATCTTTGGGAGGTGTTTTCCCAACACATTGCGCTTTTGTTGGTTGTTGAATTCCAATATTTTAGGTGAGTTACGTTGTTTTTCATCCCTGTAATGCAACAATATGTAGTGGAATTGGACATTTCTTCAATTTGATGTGTTTTTACTAATGACATATGCTCGTATCATTCTAAGTGATCAGAACATTTTAATGGTAAAGCATATCACTGCTTGCAAGTAGTCTCTCAAGTATCTTGAATCCGTGTTACTGTTAAAAGATTGACTCCGTTGTCTGCAGGAAAGCGTTATCGTTCTAGCCAAGCTCTTGCTTCCTCAATTGTTCGATAAAATGTGAATGCAAGATTTGACAGTGCTAGTTGCTGAAAATTCAACAATGAATATTTTACATAAGAGGGGAATGTTTCAAATTACCTCATTATTCCATTGGTTTTTCTATTACGAGGATTCATAAAATTGCAATGTACACTAGAAAATCCACTTCCCTATCCTGCAATAATACTGCCACATGTAGATCAAATAATTTGCCAATCAGATTAGGCTTATTATCATGAAGTCTATTCTAGGTACAAAGCCTGAATGTCAAATTCATGGGTTGGGAGATGGTAAGCTTCGAGACATTGCTTCCAATATACGCATAGCCGATGCAACTCGATGAAGATGGAGCAAATGATACAAAACAAGCTGAAGGTTGTTGAATAACAATACAATTCTACATTAGTCTTGGCATTATTCTATACACCAACTATGTTGTAAAGTTCCCAACTTCGTTATATCACTATTTATACCGATGTCAATAGAGAATAATGCTAATTAGGAAGACGATGCTATTGAGTATCAAGAGAACAACTTTGATGATGAGCACGGCTTTAATGAGAATCGGCAGCATATCTAATTAATGAGTATGAAGAGTTATATTTTTTTAGATGCATATTAATAAATACATAGCATGTTATACTCTTTTTATGTTTAGATGTAATCATACTTAGTGGATGACTTTTTTTTTTTTTTTTTTTTTTTTTTGGTGTAATTTTTTTTTTTTTTTTTTTTTTTTGGTGCAATATTTTGGATTCAATTTTACATTGATTGACACTAAATATCTTAACTAATTTATTGTCTTTTTGCGTCTTTATATTATTTTGAATAAGGTTAAAAAAAAATTAATGGAATATAAATAAAAAATAAAAGTCATGAAATTAATTTTTCCCTAAGAAATTTCATTGTCGAGACAAATAATAGCCCACAAGTATGATTTTTCATAATGATTTATTTAGAGTGAAAAGAAGAGTTTAGCCTACAAAATAATTTGTATCATGTTGCTAGAAATTTTTAATTGTTGGTGCAAATATGTATATATTAGCCCACAAATATTTTTCATAGAAAAATTTATTTGCAGGGAAAAGTACAATTTAGTTCATAACATAATTTGTACCATGTGCCTGAAAAATCATTTCGTGGGCTAAAAATAACTTTAGCAAACAAATGATTTTGTTGAGTGAAAACTTAGGCGACAAATTGTATTCATCTTCAAAATGTTCGTAAGGAAAAATTTAAGCCCACAAATTTCAAAAATTTGTTGTCTTTTATCTATCCCTCGATGTTTGCCTTACAAATTTGCTTACGGATTTTTTTGTCAGCAGAGTTTTTTCTCCAAAAACAAGAGCCTTTAACAACAAAAAATATTTTGTAGGGAAAAAATAAAATTTTTATAGTGCTGCGCTGTAGACGATGGACTAAATCTGTGAGTCCTGTCGGTTGCCGCTGAGTTTTAGTATGCAAGTCTTTGAGTTTGAGTTCGGTCCCTACTCGTAAGCTGTCTCTATTCGTTTTTTTAGTTCATGTTGATGGCTTGATGCTTTAATTTGATTGGTGATTTAGTATGTGAATTGTGATAATTATGATTTACGAAAATTGAAAATTTGTGAATGTTGTGATTCTATGAATTTGTGATTGTGGATTGGAAATTTTATGATATATGATAAATCTTCAATTGGTCTTGAAAGTTGAAAATTGATGACAGTTTGAAATTAAGTTTTGTTTAAACTAATTCTTTACTTACTCCATACTTGATCGATGTGGGTGTGTGTGCATAGTCAATCAAATTATCATGGATTTTTAAATCGATTATATCCCTCAACCTTTAATACTCTAATATTTTCTCTCTTGTCGATAAAAACCCCAAACTTGTTTTTTTAATCACATTCCTAAGGTGTTTGTTCTAAGGTTTGATCACACAACACTCTTTCCCTTTTTCACTCAAATTTGGTTGGATTTCACCAATGATAGTCACTATCTCAATATGTGACGATTCACCTTAAATTTGAATGTCTCAACCCCCCAGGCTTTAACTAGGATAATAACCCTCATCAAAAGTATAAATTTCAGAGTAAGTATCCAAGGCATAATCGAACAGAAACAATTCTAAGGTTTGATCACACAACACTCTTTCCCTTTTTCACTCAAATTTGGTTGGATTTCACCAATGATAGTCACTATCTCAATATGTGACGATTCACCTTAAATTTGAATGTCTCAACCCCCAGGCTTTAACTAGGATAATAACCCTCATCAAAAGTATAAATTTCAGAGTAAGTATCCAAGGCATAATCGAACAGAAACAATGCTTATAGTTATTTTCCCACTGCCTCAACAGGCTTTGGTGTTTTTTTATTTTGCCTCTTCTTTTTTGGGATCTTTTTTCTTTATTTTCGAAGGTAGTTTTCACTCTAAATTACAAGTAGTCTTCTTCCCTCGTAGATCATCTCCTAAATATTAGTGATGAATAGAGCCAGGTTACTCAAGACTAATTTCACACAATAATGTAGGCGACATTTTTCTTACATGTCACAGCTAGTGCAATGTCTTTTCTTTATTTGGATAAGTAATTGAAATCAAACCCCTAGTAGATGGTTTTCAACAAGTCTTTACCTTTTAGCCAAAAAACATTATACACAAATATTCAACATTTGATTTTCGAAGGTAGTTTTCACTCTAAATTACAGGTAGTCTTCTTCCCTCGTAGATCATCTCCTAAATATTAGTGATGAATAGAGCCAGGTTACTCAAGACTAATTTCACACAATAATGTAGGCGACATTTTTCTTACATGTCACAGCTAGTGCAATGTCTTTTCTTTATTTGGATAAATAATTGAAATCAAACCCCTAGTAGATGGTTTTCAACAAGTCTTTACCTTTTAGCCAAAAAACATTATACACAAATATTCAACATGCACAGAATCAACACATATCTAAATAGCTTCCAACAACATATCAATCATCCCAAACTTATCCTACCAATAAGTTAAGTGGTTGTGCTATTCATTATGATCTTGGTCTATAAATACCTAAGTTAACGTATTCTATCAATGTAATCAATCCAAAAATACATGATAATTATCATGACTATTGTGCCTAATATAATATAATCTAGCGTGAACAAATATTGAATTAGCGAAAATAATTGCATCACCTATTCACAATTTATTAAACATAAACAACTTCAATTAATGGACAGTGTTATTCAACTCACACAACACACATAAAATAAAATTTAAAAAAAAAAGCACTTTTTCACTTATTTTTTTTTCTTAAAAATATCACATAAACAAGCAAATAAAACTAACTAACTAATCTACACCCCCAAACTTAAAATACACATTGTCTCAATGTATGCACAAAAGAGGCTTAAAGAAGAGTTAGCAACACTCATCGTGTATATGATGTTTCTTGTTTAGCACTTGATCTTTGATCTTCCATCAATGTCTTTTCATTACTCGTTTTGTAGAATATTTAAAAAAAAAAAAAAGCACTTTTTCACTTATTTTTTTTTCTTAAAAATATCACATAAACAAGCAAATAAAACTAACTAACTAATCTACACCCCAAACTTAAAATACACATTGTCTCAATGTATGCACAAAAGAGGCTTAAAGAAGAGTTAGCAACACTTATCGTGTATATGATGTTTCTTGTTTAGCACTTGATCTTTGATCTTCCATCAATGTCTTTTCATTACTCGTTTTGTAGAATATTTTTCATTATACCTGAAAACAAATGGAAAATTAATTAACAATATATCCACTTGTGAATTTATGCTAATTTAATTATGAATGATGATTGTAAGCAAGTTTTGACCTAAAAAAAATTTAAAAAAAAATAATGATAATAAAATGAAAAAAGAGGGGAAAGAGAAAAAGAAAAGAAAGAAATAATTTTTTTAAAAATAAGAAAGAGAAAAAAAATCAGACTTTTACTTTAAAGAAAGAAAAGAAAAGAAAAGCAAGAAAGAAAACAAAGGTGAGTGGGGTGGCATGTAATCGGGGCGCTTGGGCTACGGCACCCTTGCGCCCAGTTTCTGTAATTTTTTATTTTTTATTTTTTCAAATATGTTAAAATGATGAACCTAAAAATTAAAAAAAAATTTTTTAAAAAATAATGATAATAAAATGAAAAAAGAGGGGAAAGAGAAAAAGAAAAGAAAGAAATAATTTTTTTAAAAATAAGAAAGAGAAAAAAAATCAGATTTTTACTTTAAAGAAAGAAAAGAAAAGAAAAGCAAGAAAGAAAACAGAGGTGAGTGGGGTGGCATGTAATCGGGGCGCTTGGGCTACGGCACCCTTGCGCCCAGTTTCTGTAATTTTTTATTTTTTATTTTTTCAAATATGTTAAAATGATGAACCTAAAAATAAAAAAAAATAAAAATTAAAACTTAAAATTTTTCAACTAAAAAAATTCAAACACGCCTATATACTAAATGTAACCATAATAACCAAAATTAAAGAGTTAAAGATTAGAAAGATGGGTTACTTCCCATTAGTTCTTGATTTATAGTATCAAGCTTGACTCTGGACAATAATTTTTTTATGGAATTTTGAATAGAGTTTTGGAGGACTTGCTCAGCTTGCATGGATTGTTGCATCACATTTTGCACATTCTCCAAAAATTGTTTTGCCTATTGCATATGGTATAGCTTGCCTAAATTACTCAATATAAAACTCAGCTCAGAGTACTTCGATCTCTCCATTGGCTTTAATCATAACTATCCCCTTAATCTCAATTATCAAATTCTATACAATTAATTATATTTACCCAATCGAATTATTTTACCCTTCTCGAGTTCTCACTGAATCTATTCAACTAATTCAATTCTATATCTCCATGCGAATCAATTTTAGTTAAAAGCATTTATGTTCTAAAAGTTCATGTAATTATTACAATAACTAGCATAAGTATTTCTACATTTTATACAAATTTCTGATTTTTACTACGTGATCTAGACATATAATCTGTATCTGTATGCAATTATCCTTCACGAAATGAATGAATTAGCGGCAATTAATCCAAGCATTAATAATAGAAGCAAAAACAATTCACAAAATTAATTGGATATTTAAAATTTTATAATTAAAATTAAGGTTCAAAACTATGTTATAATCATTCATACTAACTAAATACTTAATTACACTTCATGAGAGAATAAAAATACAAGAAAAAATTAAAGTATATCATCGGGTACTAAGGACAAAATGAGAAAAAGATGAAGATCTTGCACCAAGATTCCTCCTCTTCTTGTAAGATCCTTGAAATCCTAACTCTTTGATTGATTTCTAGATTTTTTTTTCTCCTTTTAACTTGAATAATATATGTACAATCATCTCCAAGCCTTAACTTGAATGTATGTGTATCATGAAACTCCACAAACTCCTTTTAATTATCGGACTAAGGTATGTATTTGTAGAAAAGATTTATGAAAAATCGTTACTCAACTTGATCCAAAAAATTTAAATTGATTTCTACTAAAAAGTTTAAATTAGTTTCTACCAAGGAGTTTAAGAAATAAAAGGAAACAAATTATATTCCTTTTTTCAATAGAAGTCATTTTCTCATGTAACTTTGATTCTCCATCTTCTTTTAATTTGCAATCAAGTCATCTTCATTCCAAAATCATAATCATTGACCGTGGACAAGTTTTGAAGTTTTGCAAATCAGTCCTCAAATCTTTAAAATGTCAAATTTATCTCTCGAAACTTATGAGTTTTTATTGTATGCTCCATTAATATTTCCAATTGATTTCTTGCAAGCCGGTTAATTTTCAATTGCTTCAAATAAACTTGAATTAAGCTCCAATCAGCCTGTTTTCATATAAATTGTACCCAAGATAGGATTGTCCTACAATTTACATAATTTACACTAATTAAATAGATAATTGCTCAAATTATATATAATTTAATAAGAATAAAAGTTCGAATAAGTGCATAAAATGCATTTATCAATTATCAGCGGCCATCCTAACTCACCAACAATCTTGGATCCGTCTCTGTATTGTTCTAGTGGATTCAAGCGTAATTCTTAACGGATGCTAAAGGGGAGACAAAATGTTAGAAATGGTCGATAAACCTTCGAGACTTTTGCCAAAATATCTTGTGTTGTTTATTGTTGTTGGCTTATTATTTGCATTTGATGCTGGTTGAGTTTAATATCGAGATCAACAGAACAAACATTACATGGAATATCCCAAAAAAATTTAGATACAATAGTTTTTAAATGAATAGCGTATATTCTAGAAGATAGGTGTGAAAAAAAAAATTGTAAAATTTTGTATTACGTATTTATGTTGATGTCATTCAATAAAAAATATTGATTACGTATTTATGCTGATGTCATTCAAAAATAATAATTTTTGATTACGTATGTAGAATATGAGTACATAATTACTTTTGATATGATAAAAAATATGTGAAAACTTTAATTAAGCCCCCGTTGGATTTAAATAAAAATTATTTTTTAGTAAATTTTGATAAAATTTTATAAAATATTTGATTGAAAATTTGTGAATTTCATAAAATGTATAATTAATAATTAATAATTAATTTTAACTTAAATTTTAATATAATTTTTTAATTGAACCGGACTATATGTCCCTAAAAGATGAATCATGGTGACGCGTTTATTCTGATGTCATTCATAGGACAAATGGGATGAATCAAATGCGTGTAACACATGAAGACAGACCAAACTACCTAATCCTGGAAAGTGAAAGCTAAAACTATTTCTTTATATATTATGTTCATACTGTGAATGATAATGAAGCCGACATCACGACTTTTGAGGTTCTAAATTTTTTTTTTATAAGGTCCTCATACATCATTTTTATAAGCGTAGCAATATTAAATATTTAAGAACCGTGCTATATGTACATTACGATGTTCACTTTAATTTACACTTTGTCACATGATATTATTATATTAGACAGTTTAAATTTCAAATAATTTTTCATCCAATTGACACTTGATATCAATACAAATGTCAATCAAAGTGTCAAAAATCAGTGTACAAATAGCAAAGTTCAATATTTAAATAACTAGGATACTTATGTTTAAATGAAGAAATTATACAAATGGAATTATGAAAATATTTTAAATATAAAATAATAAGGGTAAATATGCAGAATTTTGTTTAGGCCTCCAAAGTTAGGTCATTGACTTAGTGATTTTGGTCTAGGCCGCCTCTGATGATAACTACTTACAGAAATTTTCCCAACTATTATAGTCCCGTTTGGCCCCATTTTCGAAAAATGAAAATGAGTGAAATAATATTTTTTTTTAAAATGAGTGGTTGAAAAGTAATAAAAAGTTTTCGATTTACGTGTAATATTATTTTATAAAAGATTGTGTAGTTAAAAATAGGAGAGAGAAAATGTATTGTAATGAAATGGAATTTAATGGGAGCCAAACGAGGGTTATAAAAAGTTCGTAACATTAAAGTAATTAATGGTTTATAGAGTAGCATACAAAAGTTTGAATGTATTTAAGTATTTATGTATTAATAATTTTTTATGTAGTTAATATTTTTTTAAATGTTTTAGACTTGAGAAGGGAAAATTTGTTCTTCTAATTGAATAACTAAAAATATATTTCTTATTTGAACTCTAGAGTATATCATGTATTGAGAAAACAAGAAAACACGTTTTCTTTTGAATTTTAACATATATATATTCAATAAAAATAGGATCATTTTATGTTAATATATTATCAAGTAATATATGCATTTTAAAATTGGTGAATCTTACAATTTGTTTTTAAGAAACAAAAGTAAGATAAAATAAATAATAAATTAAGTTTAAAATATTGGAAATAAAAATTATTGACATGGACCGAGAATATTTTTATATGTGTTTATTTAAATATATTTTTAAAAGATAATTATTAAAAGTGCAAGTCTGTTGAAATAATATTTAAATAGTATGTATGTGACCCTCTTAAACAGTGATTGTTCAATATAGTATGAGAGCAGTAAATTGTCTTACATTCAAGTTTTACTGTCATTCGAGGAATGAAATTGTGTACGTGCTAGACTTTTATTGAAAAAAATGATCACACTTTCTAGTGAAGGGATGTATTGAAGATAATATTTGAAAGATATAAATGTGGTCACTTTTTAACAATTTAAATTTTAAGATCAAATGGTTCGACAATGATTGACAAGCTTTTCACCATTTTTTGTTTTTTAAAATTTTTGTTTGCAGATAAGTTCGTAATTTTTCGAGCAGAACCCAGAAAATGCAATTATTAAAACCTTCGTGTGCATGTGGAGTTTACCCATGGGACACGGATGTGATTTGTACATGTGTCCAACGTTTTCGACTCTTTAATTAATGTAATAGAGTTTTATATATAGTCAACAAACTTGGTTTTTAACTTGCAATGATAGAATACCAATATATTATAAAAATATATTTGATAAAATAAGAGGCAGTGAAGAGGGTCGACTATAAATAGTCAGTCACAAGACCTCTTGTGACTGGCTCTGGGTCGATTCAGAACATTGCTCAGGTGAGTGTTGGTGATTTCGCTTTGCAACCAATTTTAGTGGATACATTGTATTCGGTTGTTAGGGTTTGATCCATTAAACGTAGGTGCGGTAGTGCCGATGATGTCTGTAATACTTTTGGGATTGTTGAAAGTGAAAGTTTTAATAAGGAGTTGTCTGATTATGCATTTTGTGTGGTTTCTATTATAGGGTGTGCTTCGACCCTATTTAGTCAACAGTAACTCCTAGGTTGAATTTTGGGAACCCGAGAGTAAAGTTCAGGTATCACTTGTGGACGTCGTGCAAAGGAAAATGTTTTTGTGGAATGTAGAGTTTTGATTCTGGCTGAAAAGTTCAATTTATTTCGCTGCAATCAAATTTATTTTTCCAGGTGAGGAAATTTTGAAGTTTTGTTCGTTGTAGTGGAATTCGTATCAAGATGGAAATTGTTAGAATTTGGGTATAAGCAGAATTCCTTGTTGAAAAAATTGTAGGTTTCTAATTGAAGTGCACATCAAGAGAAATTCTAATTGAAATGGTATTGAGAAATCCTATTCAAGTTTAATTGACAGAATCTAGTTAAAATTCCATTTGAAAGCCCATTGGAAGTTGAAATTTATATTGGACTTGATGAGACCAAATAAGGAAACTTTTGGCATTTTATTTAACCTATAATTCTACTTCTAGGAATGAATTTTTCCCAATAAATACTAGACCTTTTTTTTTTGATTTGTGAATTACTGTAGTTGTATTATCTCCATATTGTTATTGAATAAAATATCAGTTCCTCTACTTAACTCTCTTTTTTGTTTTTTTACTTTAATATTGTTCTATTAGTTGTGATCTTAGATATTTCTTATTACACTATTAACTTTCAATTCTTGCATCGCCTTCCCATCCAATAAGGTGGTTTCAGAGTTGTTTCGCCTTCAATAATACTTTCAATAGGTTAACTGGTTGTGCTATACATTATGATCTTGGTTTATAAATACCTAAGTTCATTCAATGTATTATATCGATGTAATCAATCCAAAAACACATAATATAATACAATCTACCATGAACAAGTATTGAATTAGCGAAAATAATTGCATCACCTATTAACAATTTATTAAACATAAACAACTTCAAATAATTTCAATTAATAGACAATGTTATCCAACTCACACAACACACATAAAAGAAAATTAAAATAAAACTCTTTCACTTGTTTTTTTCCTCAAAAATATCACATAAACATGCAAATAAAACTAACTAATCTACACCCCCAAACTTAAAATACACATTGTCCTCAATGTGTGCACAAAAGAGGCTTAAAGAAGAGTTGGCAATACTCATCGTGTATTTGATGTTTCTTGTTTAGCACCTGGTCTTTGATCTTCCATCAATGTCTTTTCCTTACTCGTTTTGTAGAATATTTTCATTATACCTGAAAAAGAATAGAAAAATAATTAACAATATATTCACTTGAGAATTTATGCTAATTTAATTAGGAGTGATGATTGTAAGTTTGTTTTGACTTAATTTTTTTTTTTAATAAAAATAGTGATAATAAAATGGAAAAAAAAAAGGAAAAAGAAAAAGAAAATAAAGAAAGAATTTTTTTAATTTTCTTTAAAATAAGAAAGAGAAAAAAAATCAGATTTTTACTTTAAAGAAAGAAAAGAATCAAAAAAACAAAAACAAAACAAAACAAAACAAAAAAAAAAAAAGGAAAGAAAGAAAACAAAAAAGGTAAGTGGGGTGGTGTGGCATTGGGGCGCTTGGCGTATGGCGCCCTGCGCCCACTAATATTTTATTTTCTTATTTTTTTTAAATATGTTAAAACGATAAACCTAAAAATAAGAAGGAAAAAAAAAAAGACAAAAAAATTTTCAATTAAAAAATATTCAAACGTGCCTATATACTAAATGTAACCATAATAACCAAAATTAAAGAGTTAAGGATTAGAAAGATGGGTAATTAGTTCTTGATTTATAGTGTCAAGCTCGACTTTGGACAATAATTTTTTATGGAACTTTGAAAAGAGCTTTGAAGGACTTGCTTAGCTTGCATGGATTGTTGTATCACGTTTTGCACGTTCTCCAAAAATTGTTTTGCCTATTGAATAAGGTATAGCTTGCCTAAATTACTCAATTCAAAACTCAATTAAGAATACTTCGATCTCTTTATTAAGAATACTTCGATCTCTTTATCAGCTTTAACCATAACTATCCCCTTAATCTCAATTATCAAGTACTATGCAATTGATTATATTGACCCGATCGAATTCTTTTACCCCTCTCGAGTTCTCACCAAATCTATTTAATTAATTCAATTCTATATTTTTATGTGAATCAATCTTAGTGAAACACAACTATGTTCTAAGAATTCATGTAACAATCGTAATAACTAGCATAAGTATATCTATAGTTTATACTAATTTTTGAATTTTACTACGAGGTCTAAACAAATAATCTGTATCTGTATGTAATTATCCTTCACGAAATCAATGAATTAGTGACCAATTAATCCAAACATTAAAAATAGAAGTAAAAACAATTCACAAAATTATTTGGATATTTAAAATTTTTTAATTAAAATTAAGTTCAGTACTATGTTATAATCATTCATCCTAAAGAAATACTTAATTACACTTCATGGGAGAAAAAGAATACAAGAAAAAACTAAAGTATTTCATTGGGGACTATGGAAAAAAGGGGAAAAAGATGAAGATCTTGCACCAAGATTCCTCCTCTTCTTGTAAAATCCTTGGAATCCTAGCTCCTTGATTGATTTTTAGATTTTTTTCTCCTTTTTACTTGAATAATAAATGTACAATCATCTCCGAGTCTTAGCTTGAATGTATGTGTTTGATGAAACTCCATAAGCCCCTTTTAATTATTGGACTAAGGTATGTATTTATAAAAAAAATTTATGCAAAATCTTTATTCAGCTTGATTTCCACCAGATAGTTTAAATCGATTTCTACTAAAGAGTTCAAATTAGTTTCTATCAAAGAGTTTAAGAAATAAAAGGAAACAAATTCATTTTTTCAATTGAACTCCTTTACTCATGTAATTTAATTCTCCATCTTCTTTTAATTTGCAATCAAGTCATCTTCATTCCAAAATCATAATAATTGACTCAAAATAGTTTTGAAGCTTTGCAAATTAGTCCTCAAACCTTTCAAATGTTGAATTTAACACTCAAAACTTATGAATTTACTATATGCTCCATTAATATTTCCAATTGATTTCCTACAATCCGGTTAATTTTCAATTGCTTCAAATAAACTTAGATTAAGCTTCAATTAGCCTCTTTTCATATAAATTGTACCCAAGTTAGAATTGTCCTACAATTTATATAATTTACACTAATTAAATAGATAATTGCTCAATTCATATATGATTAAATGAGAATAAAAGTCCGAATAAGCGCATAAAATGCATTTATCAATGATCAACGGCCATCCTAACTCACCAATAATTTTGGATCCATCCCTGTATTGTTCTAGTGGATTCAAGTGTAATTCTTAACAGATGCTAAATGGGGGACTAAATGTTAGAAATGATCGGTAAAATTTCGAGACTTTTGCCGAAAAATCTTGTATTCTTTATTGTCGTTGGCTTATTATTTACATTTTGATGTTGGTTGAGTTTAATATCGAGATCAACAGAACAAACATTACATGGAATATCCCAAAAAATCTTAGATACAATTGTTTTTAAATGAAAAACATATATATTCGAAAAGATAGGTGAGAAAAAAAAAAAGTAAAATTTTGTATTACGTATTTATGTTGATGTCATTCAATAAAAAATCATTGATTACGCATTTATGCTGATGTCATTCATAAAAATAATCTTTGATTACGTACGTAGAACATGAGTACATAATTACTTTTGATAGAATAAAAAATACGTGAAAATTTTAATTAAGCCCCGGTTGGGTTTGAATAAATATTTTTTAATAAATTCTAATAAAATTTGATGAAATATTTGATTGAAAATTTGTGACTTTCATAAAATATGTGATTAAAATTAATAATTAATTTTAACTTAAATTTTAAAATAATTTAATTGAACCGGACTACATGTCCCTAAAAGTTGAATCATGGATGACGTGTTTATTCTGATGTCATTCATTGGACAAATGAATCAACACATGAAGACAGACCAAACTACCTAATCCACATGACCCTGTACTAAATTTTGCATCAAATTTTGCACTAAATCTTGCACCAAACCAAAATTCTTCTCCAATCATTACACCAAAATTTACACCAAATGAACAGTGATTTATTATTTTATTCATTCTTTCGATTTTTGACAATATATTTATTTTAAAATATTATTTATTTATTTATTTTATAACTATATATATTACTAAATCATAACTTCATTAAATTAAAAAATATATTGATTACTATATTATCACACGTCATATATATTATGTTAAATTGACAAAAATAATTGATTATATTATTAATTTATGATAAACAATTACGTTAAATTTACAAAAATAATAAACTTTAATAATATAAACTTTACATTAAATTTAATTTTAAACGTAAACTTTACGAATTTAACTTTACGTTAAATTAACAATTACGTTAATTATTATTGATTATATTATTAAAAATAATAAACTTTAATAATATAATTAATAGTGTAATTAATTAAGTAATTATTATTATTATCATCATTATCATTATCATTATCATTATTATTATAGAATGAAAATGACATAAATGCCCTTAACCATTATCTTTGAAAAAAGAAAAATAAGGGCAAAATGAACATTGCACCATTTGGTGCAAAATGGTGCAACATGAATAGTGTTGCACCATATTTGGTGCAATACTATTCATTACACCATTTTTTGCACCAAAATTTGGTGCAATGGTGCAATGGTTGGAGGAAGTTTGCACCAAATTTTGGTGCAATTTGGTGCAATGGTGCAATGGTTGGAGTTGCCCTTAGTATATATGTAGTCACAAACACTGACAAAATAGGTTATACACACTTACAAAAAATGTGGACCTCATATGAATTCAAAAAATGTCGATTATGTGATCCCCACCCCTATTGTGTGTGTAAGTAATTGTACAAAAGTGTGAGTACATATAGTATGATCTAATCCTAGAAATTGAAAGATAAAATTGTTTCTTTATATGTTCATACTGCATGATAATGAAGCCGACATTACGACTTTTGAGGTTCTAAACGACATTTTTTTTAATAAGGTCCTTATACATCATTTTTATAAGCGTAGCAATACTAAGAACTCGTTTGGCCCTCATTAATTTCAATTCTATTACATTTTATTTTTCTATCCTATTTTTAACAACACAATCTTCCATAAAATAATATTACACATAAATCGAAAACTTTTCCTTCTTTTTTAACCACTCATTTTTCAAAAAAATACTATTCCATCCATTTTCATTTTCTAAAAATGGGGGCTAAATATTTAAGAACCGTGCTATATGTACACTATGATGTGCTCTTTAATTTACACTTTGTCACATGATATTATCCTATTGGACAGTTTAAGCCCTCATTTGACCTCCATTAATATCTATTACATTACATTTTTTTCTCTGCTATTTTCAACCACACAATCTTTCATAAAATAATATTGCACGTAAATTGAATTTTTTTTTTCAACCACTCATTTTTCAAGAAAATACTAGTCCATCCATTTTCAATTTTACAAAATGGGGGTCAAACAGGGGCTAAATTTCAAATAGTTTTTTCATCCAATTAATACTTGACAACAATGCAAATGTTAATCAAAATGTCAAAAATTATTGTACAAATAGTAAAGTTCAATATTTAAATAACTAGGATACTTATGTTTAAATGAAGAAAGAAATTATACAAATGGAATTATGGAAATATTTTAAAAATAAAATAATAAGGGTAAATATGTTGAATTTTGTTTAGGGCTCCAAAGTTAGGCGATTGCCTTGGTGGTTTTGGTCTAGGCTGCGTCTGATGATAACTACTTACATGTATGTTTCCAGCAATGATAAAGAGTTCATAAGTTAAAATAATTAATGGTTATAGAGCAGCGTACAAAAGTCTGAATGCATTTAAGTATTTATGTCTTAATAATTTTTTTATGTAGTTAATAGTTTTTAAATGTTTTAGACTTGAGAAGGGACAATTTATTCTTCTAACTAAATAACTAAACATATATTTATTATTTGAACCCTAGAATATACCATGTATTGAGAAAATTAGAAAACACGTTTCTTTTGAAATTTAAAAATAAAATAAAATTATTTGATACTTTATTTCATGAAATTTGATTATTCAATAAAAATCAAATTATTTTATGTTGATATATTATCAAGTAATATATGCATTTTAAAATTTCTGAATCTTACAATATGTTTTTACACAACAAAAGTAAAATAAAAATAAATAATAAATTAAGTTTAAAATATAGGAAACAAAAATTAATGATGTGGATTGAGAATATTTTTATTGTCATTCGTGAGAAGAAATTGTGCACGTGCTAGACATTTATTAAAAAAAATGATCACGGTTTCAAGTGAAGGGATGTATTGAAGATAATATTTGAAAGATATATATGTGTCACTTTTTAACAATTTAAATTTTTAGATCAAATAATTCAACGATGATTGACAAGCTTTTCACCAATTTTTGCTTGCAGATAAGTTCGTAATTTTTGAGCAGAACCTGGAAAATGCAATTATTAAAACCTTCGTATACACGTGGAGTATACCCATGGGACACGGAAGTGATATGTACATGTGTCCAACGTTTTCGACCCTTTAATTTAATGTCATCGAGTTTTAAATATTGTCAACAAACTTGGTTTTAACTTGTAGTGACAGAATACCAATATATTATAAGAATATCTTTGTTAAATTAATAGGCAGTGACGAGGGTCGACTATAAATAGCCTCCTATAGTTGAACAAATGAATTCACAACAAAATTAGTGAGTTTTAGTTATATATAGAGAGAAAGTATGGACGTAAGTAATGTGCTACACATGAATGGAGGATTTGGAGATAACAGTTATGCAAGCAACTCAGTAATTCAGGTAAATTAAAGATGATGATGATGATTCTTCTTCTTCTTTTTCTTCTTCTTCTTCCTCTCTCTCTCTCTCTCTCTCTCTGCGCTAATATGCAAAGAAGAAAAAAATCCTTCTGCTAAGTTTCTTCTCTTATTTTGCTGAAGAATACCAACATGAGACACACATTATATAATGTTTTCCTTTGTCATAAGCTCTTCAACATTTTGACTAATAGATGGAAATAATGCTTTCCAACATTTCCGCACATAAAGAGTTGTGAGAGCATGCTCAATTTATGCATGTATTATTTGTTTAATTTTTTTTTAAAAAAAGAAAGCTATTCGAAATTAACTTGAAATTAATTATGGCAGCGAAAAGTGATGGCCATGACTAAGGCAATAATAGAAGAAGCAGTTACTGGAGTATATGGGAACATGTTCCTCAAGACTATATGCATAGCAGATCTTGGTTGTTCTTCTGGGCCAAATACTTTGTTCGTGGCAACTGAGGTTATGAAAACAGTGGACAAAATAAGAAGAAAGTTTGGTCATAAATCATCGCCAGAATTTCAAATATTCTTGAACGATCTTCCTGGAAATGATTTTAACTCCATTTTTCGATCCTTACCACGGGTTCAAGAAGAATTAAGAGATGAAATGGGATCTGAATTTGGACCATGCTTTTTCACTGGGTTGCCTGGTTCATTCTATAGCAGGCTTTGTCCTATTGGAAGTCTACATTTTGTTCATTCTTCCTATAGTCTTATGTGGCTATCTCAAGTAATTAATCTTCTTGACTCTCTATTGAGAAATACATAGTTATTATATTTAAAACAAGTTCCCCCACTTGCACGTAAAACTTATTTTTTTCATCAAAGTCTTAAACATGATTAATTTTTTTATAAATAAGTAGTGACACGAAATTGAATGTATGTACCATACATGCTCTCATCCAATGCATTTCAACATCAAATAGAACCGACGTGCATATTAGATTCAATTATCATCAAAAGCGTGTCATATGCACAAATTTTATAAACAAGTGATTGAAAGTTTGACTTTTAACATAATTAGAATCCCTACTTTCATGCTCCGTTAACAAACATTAATGTCTAAAAGCTTGAAATGATATATAAGAAGAAAAAGATTTGTTTAAATCATGGCTTTAACACCTTTTCAAAATAATTTCTCTCTCTCTCTCTCTCTCTCTCTTTGTTTATTCAATTTATATGTTTATCAGGTTCCTAAAGGGGTGGAGATGAACAAAGAAAACATATACTTGGCAAGTACAAGCCCTTCAAGCGTGATCCAGGCATACTATGAGCAATTTCAAAAAGACTTCTCAATGTTCCTAAAGTGTCGTTCAGAGGAATTAGTGAGTGGGGGGCGCATGGTTTTAACAATTTTGGGAAGAAAAGGTGATGATCCTACTAGCAAAGAATGCTGCTACATTTGGGACCTCTTAGCCATGGCACTTAAACAAATGGTTTACGAGGTAGCTAATAAATAGTAAAATAAAGGACATGTTTCGTACATAAGATTGAATGGCATGAATATGACAATGAACAAGTATTTTATATATCTCTATTTGCAGGGACTCATAGAACAAGAGAAGCTATACTCTTTCAGCATTCCTCAGTACACGCCTTCCCCATTTGAAGTGAAGGCAGAGGTTGAAAAGGAAGGATCATTCGCCATTAATCATCTAGAGGCTTCTGAAATCAACTGGGCTGCCTGCGGAAATAAATTCAACTTGCCTCATTCTTCCAATGACGATGGATACAATGTAGCGAAATGCATGAGATCAGTAGCGGAGCCTTTGTTGATGGATCACTTTGGTGAATCCATAATGGATAAACTATTTCTTAAGTATGGGGAAATTCTTAGTGATTGCATGTCCAAAGAGGAGACGAAATTTGTAAACGTCACCATTTCTATGACAAAAAAGGAATGAACAGATGGAAAGTTCGAGTATTTGATTACTAAGCGACCAAACTCTGTGGCTTTAATGCATCTACTTTCAAGTTTGTTACTATGCTCTTAATTAGTGTGTGATAGGTCCAATGATGTTTCAGTATCAGCAAATATATGATTGTCTTCTAATGTAAGATGTGATTTACTACAGAATTGTATTCATTATCCTTCAAATGTAAGTTGTAAGTTGCTATTATTTTACATTATTTCACCTTGGTATACTATATGATTGATGAGAAATTGGTTTTACTATATTAGCCTGATAAACCATACAAACATACTATATAAACTAAAATATTTTATATAGCCTGATAAACATAGTGGAGAACACAAAGGTCAAACCTTGGTTCATATTTTATAAAAGTATTTTGGTACGTTCAACTTATTCATGTAATTATTAGTGTAAAAATTATTTAAAAGCACTTTGGTACATATTTTACAAAAAGTTATTTAGAGAACATATTTATAGTTAAAAAGTAAGAAAAAGGTCTGTGTCATTGTTCAAAAATATTTAATTGAAAGAATTTGTGGTTAACAATAAGTTTGAAAAAAAAAATTATAAAACGAGGCCAAACAAGGGCTAAATGTTGTTTTTGACACAGTGCTCTACATATGTTGAATTCTTTATAAATAAGTACTGTTTAACTTTGGTATAATACAATTAGGCTTTGGTTTGGCAATTTTGTAAATAGTTTATAAATCAAAATTGTTGCATTCGCTCATTATTATAGTCCACTTGAATGTCACGTCTGTTACAGAAAAGAGTTCAATTGCGTGCCGACATTTCCAAGAATTAACGTTCATGCATTAGTCGTCAAGGATCGCCGAACATAGCATGCCTTAGCTACCTATGTTTGCTTGAAAAAAATGAATGTGTAGGGCTTTAATACTTGACCAAAAACGTGATTAGACGCCTAGATAACTTTGGATATGGATGAGACTCATCTCAAATTCTTCTAAACGAATTCTCAAATTCTTTTTTCTTATAATCACTACTTCATCATGTTCATTATATCTGAGTCCTTAAAAACTTGTATTTTACTCAAAAATTTTATTTAAAAAAATAATAATAATAACCTTTTGTACCGGACATCTGTTTTCTGAGAATAAAAGGGTACTTCATTCAATAGCATTATTGTTAAAAAGAAAATTAAGAATTTCCTTTTAACACTCAAGATTTTTCCACGGGAATATAATGCAAATGGTCCATAGGAGGAAATGACCCCTAACGTTTTTTTGACATTGAAGTCCCTTAGCCTTGTGTTTGGTGCAGAATTTGTATCAAATATACACTTGACTTTAATTTGGGAAAATTGTAGTTGGGTCCCTAACTTTTGCAAAACTGCAAATGGTTCCATACTTGTATTTTATACAAAATTGAAGGAAACCAATGGTCTACGTGATAGAAAATGAGTTTGGGAAAATGGGCTTAATTTAGTTATTGTAATCATTTATATTTCTCTGAATATTTGAAGTAATATTTCTTTTTGGTTTTCTGTTTCTAAATAATTATTTTCTAGCGTAACTATTTATAGTTTTCTTTTATTTTATTTCTTTCTAATTTTATATTGTATTTCTCTTCATGTTTCATATATTTTGCCTGTGTTATTATTGGTATTAATAATTCTATTTTTCTAATATTTCTATAATTTCACAGTAGTCTTTACCTTTACTATAAATTTTCTTCTTTAATTCTTAAGCAATTTTTACACTAGTTTCTATTTTTATGTCCGCGATATATTTTACATATTCTACATTTACCCATGATCGACAATTGTCCTCTAATCCATTTATGTACACATTCTTGTACTATATTCATTATTTCTATATCAAGAGTTGAAAACTTCAACTCTTCCAAAATACTGTCATTTCAATGTTTAGAACTATTTATTTCTTAATTGTCTAATTTTCATCTATATAAATACTATGTACTAAACTAAAAGATTCATCATCAATTTTTCTACAAATATTACATTGTATTTCTTTAATTATCTTAAATTTATTTATGATTTCTCTATTTTATTTTTTCTTAGAGCTTTTACTAGCAAAATATATATGATCTCTACAAATAAAACCCTTAAACTTTTTAACATGTCTATTATAATTTGGTCATTTATATTTTATTATATGTCCTACTTGATCTAATAATATATTTTTTCTTCTTTTAATATTGTACTTTATATTTAAAATTTTTATCTTTTTTTTCACACTTATTTTATCTTTATTTTATAATCATATGTGTGTGGTGCATATAAGTACGAACAAAAAGAATAATTTAGCCCCGGTTTGGTCTCCATTAAATTAATTTTTATTTTTCTCTCTCATACTTTCAACCACATAATCTTCCATAAAATAATATTACACGTAAACTGAAAAAAAAAAATTGTCTTTGTCAACCACCAATTCTTCAAAAAATAATAATATTCCACCCATTAAAATTTGAAATAATGGGGGCTTAATTTCTTCAATTACTTTCTAGTTAAAAAAAAAAAAAAAAATTTATTAGTTTAGCAATTAAAATTTTTATAGTAGCACTAACAGTTCTTTTTATTACAGGTGCTGATTGTCTTCGTAAACCAAGTTATATTGGCAAAAAGTAGCTTTAATACGAATTCTTAATGAATGGTTAGTTATATGTCTTTTTCTTAAATATTTTTCATATGTATTCTTAATGAAGGGTTAGCTTTTGCCTTAAACATTTTTCTTACAGTTGATAGTTTGTAGGTTTTCATAATTTATAAGCTTTTAATAAGACTTCTAATAGCTAGGTAAGCTTTTAATAGGGTTTATGTAGGCTTTTAGTAGGCCTCAAAATTACATCTTTAGAATCTTTTCTTAAGATAAGATCTTATATTGAGTTATATTGAGACATAGAGACTCGTGATTCCCAACTTTTGTCAAATCATTGAAATGCATTTTCATGTCTAAAGGTTTAAAATAAAATTGTCGCCAGCTTAACAAAGGTTAATGTGCTGTTGCATTTAACGATTTGGAACATACATAGCAACAGTTGTTCGAAATATGTTCTTTTTGGATCCCCCACCCCCTCCCTCCTTTTGTGGATAAACTTAAGACACTGATATTCAATAAAATTCATTTAAATGACTGTTGGATCAAAGACTTGATTCTATTTCAGTTATATAATGGTTATGTCTCACTAGATCAAGAGAAATAAAAAAAACAAAAAAAAAAAAAAAAAGACCCAGCAGCTTTTACATAAACTTCTTCCTCTCTACTATTCTTCTTCTTCATTCTCTTTTTCTTCAATAATTTTCTTATGGTCCGTTTGATTGTAAGAATGGAATTTGGCTGGAAAAAAAATGAATTTTAGGGAATTAAATTACCTAGAAATTTTTTTCTGAAAATTGTCAACTAAATGTGTTTGATTTATATAATTTTTCACCTGAAAAAAGTTGAAATTTTGGATCTTTTGGTGGTCGTTTGACTTTATTTTTCACAAAAATTGTCAATTAAAAGGATATATTTTTTTACAATTGTGGATAAAATTTCTTCTCATTGTTGAAAATATAAAAAAAAAAATAAAGCTGAAAAACCAATTATCACCGTTTTATTGATCGAAAATGCACACGTATGGGGTAAAAGATGGAAAAAAAAATTTCATAAAAATTTTGGCTATCAAACATGCCAAAATGGTGGAAAATGGAATTTGAAAATTACCTATCAAACAGGGCCTTAGTGAAAATTGTAAATAGTGATGATTTTGTATGGTAGGTATTGAAAAGTAACTTATTTTAGTGAGTGGTACTTAACTTCTGTAATTTTTGGGAAAATTTCTCGTACGTTTTCTTTTCTTTGAGTTCGAACTGTTGTAATCTTGATTTTTGAAGTTGTGTTAGTGGATTTGAGCGTAACTCCAATGGATACTCAACGGTGTCTAAGTGAGAAAAATGGCCAATGAACATTTGGGACTTTGGTTAAAAAATCTTGTATTCTTTGCTTTTTTGATTTATTATTTGTGCTCTTAATACTGGTTGAGTTTATTACTGGGACCAACACGATAAACATACAATTGTTAATCCCAAAAATTCTTTGACATGACATTAAATTGCTGTATGAAAAATCATTGATGTTACTTTTAGCGTATTTTGGCCCATTATTCTCTCATTATAATAAGAATTTGATTTTGAGCTGGCAGATTTTTAGAGAATGTGTGATTGAAAGTGAAGGAAAAAATTTTGAACTTACATATAATATTTTTTTATTGAAGAATAATTGATAAGAAAATAGAAAAAATGAATTATAATTTAATAGGCCAAACATATGCTTATTGTGTCAAATCCATCAATATGTCCATTCTGCAGATTTTTGGATGGTTGCATTTCAAATAGGAAAACATATAACCCGTGGCGTAAAAGTTAGATTTTGACTACATACCTAGAATAGTTTTTAAAAATAAAAATAGAATAATAGGTACGTAAAAAATAGTTTTAAAATAAATAACACATATTTTTGAAGATAGGTTTGAGGAAAAAAAATGAAATAAAATTATGAACTACGTATTTATGCTTATGTCATTCAATAAAAAATATTACATATTTATGCTGATATCATTCAAGAAATCTAAGATTACGTGCAAGGATAATAGGTACATTAATTACATTTGATAAAATAAAAAAATATGCGAAAAAGTTAATTAAGCTCTTGTTTATTTTAGATAAAAATAATTTTTTAGAAAATTTTAATAAAAGTTGAAAAATATGTGATTGAAAATTTGTTGATCTAATTAAACATATGATTAAAATTAATTATTAATTTTATATTAAATTTTAATATAAATTTTTAATTGTATCAAAAAGGGGCTAAATTAAAAGAAGAATCTTGGATTACCTATTTACTCTGATGCCATTCATAGGATACATGTTTCCAACCATGGCAAAATTTCATATTGTATGATAATTAATTACATACATGTTTCCAACCATGACAAAAGGTTCCTAAAGTTAAAATAATCAATGGTTTATGGAGTAACGTACATAAAAAAATAAGAAGAATAATTGTATGAAATGTTTATTTATTCACTGCATCAGATATGTTCGTATAGCAGAAGCGGGCAGTGCAATTATTAAAAACCTAGCATGCACGTGGGGCATACCCACGAGACACGGCTGTACTATGTCCATGCTAGTCAAACGTTTACCGAACTAATAAATGCTGTATAGTGTTCAAAATCATTAATTAATTAAGTGGAATGAAAAAATCGTTTTGAGCGCCACGAGTAGGCCTATGGGATTGTATGGTCCAAAATTAGCTACGATTGCACAGGTTATATTTGATCTATGCAGTCGCATAGAAGGAAGAAATGATCGTTTATGGCCATTAACAAATTAAATTTGATGGCTTTTCGAGAACATTTGACACCACTTCGTATGGCATTCTTTGAAGGCTATATAGATGTGATTGTGGACCAAGAAATTACATGAAAAAAAAAAAAAAAAAAAAACATTACATCATATAGCTACAATTGAGATCAAATTATTCATTCCAATTTATATTGAAGTTCATTTTCCTCATATTCTAATCCTCTCTTTGTGTTCTTGAGTTTTGGAGGATTTCACTTAATGCTTTATTATTTAATCCTTTTTAAGGCATGATAATTCCTGCAAACCATTTGCCAAGTACCCTTCAAGAATCTAATTTTAATTTGAAAGGGGGTAAATATTATTTAAGGACAATGATACCGTGTTTGGGCCTTCCATTTCTATATTTTTCAATAATCTCAAACTATATTTTTGCACAATGGAGAACAAAACCACTATATCGACAATCAAATTGATGAATCAAGATCTTGTTCAACTAGATGATAGCATCAACTTTATGAGATGGCAGGATAAACTGAAGTTTCTATTAACAGAACTGAAAATATGCTACATTTTTTTATCTGGGATTGGCACCACTAACAGAACCGGCAAATGGAGAATATTTATCTAGTGATTTTAACTTGTTTTGTAAGCAACAAGGAATTTTCCATCAATATTCAACACCTATGACTCCCGAATAAAATGGTTTAGATGAAAGAAAAAATAGAACTTTAGTGAAAATGATAAATGCCATATTAAATTATGCTAAGTTGTTGTTCAATTTGTTGGGTGAAGCATAGTTGAGTGCATGTACAATACTTAATAGGATTACTCAAAAATTTACAAAGGCTTTGCCTTATGAATTATGAAAAAGAGAGAAAACCTAACATTGGATACTTCAAAGTGTAAGGGCGTCGTACTATTGTAAGAATACAAACCCGAATAGGGCAAAGTTGGGTCCAAGAGGCATCAAATATGTCTTTATTGGATATGTTAATAATATCAAATCATATAGTTTATTAAATTTGGACACTAATGTGATAATTGAATCCAATGACGTAGAGTTTTTTGAGAATTCACTATCTCTAGATAATGAATTAAAGGAAATTCATAAGAAAAATTTGAGCTCTAGTAGAATGCAAGATGAAATATCTTCTAAAGGTGTTAATAAAACTAGTTAACCTCGAAGAAGCAAAAGAACTCGAATTGAGAAATCTTTAGGACATGATGAAATAGACTCTCTACTTATTTCTTTCTACTTAGTAGAGGGAAGTGAGAAGAATATTATAAGAACGATTCCTTTTATTCTACGAATGAAAATCGATCCTAAAACTTATAGAAAGGCTATGGCTTCTCATGATAGTATCTTTTGGAAAGAAGCAATTGAAGGTGAAATGGATTCAATTATGTAAAAAAAATACATGGGAACTTGTCGATTTACCACCCAAATCCACACCTATTGGATGTAAATGAATGTTTAGGAGAAAGTACAATGTTGATAGCTCTCTTAATACCTTTAAAGCTAGACTAGTAGCTAAAGGTTATCGACAAAAGGAAGGGATAGACTATTTTGATACTTATACATCAGTAGCTAGAATAAACTATTTTGATACTTATACATCAGTAGCTAGAATAACATCAATTAGGATATTATTCGCGTTGGCTTCGACACATGACTTCCATGTTAATCAAATGGAAGTCAAGACGGCATTTTTAAATATAGATCTTGATGAGGAAGTCTATATGGAACAACTTGAAGGGTTTGTATTACCAGGAAATGAATATAAAGTATGCAAGTTAGTGAAATTGTTATACGGTTTAAAATAAGCACCAAAGAAATAGCATGAAAAGTTCAACTTAGCTATCATAACATTTGGTTTTAAATAGAATAGTATAGATAAATGCTTGTATTCTAAGTTATGTCTTGACTATGTGATATTTATTTACTTATATGTTGACGACATGTTGATTATAAGTAATTATATTTATTGAATAGAAGAAACGAAGAGGTTTTTATCTTCCACATTTAAGATGAAGGATCTTGGACAAGTAGAAACTAGTGGCTTATAATTTAAGTCAATCACATTATATTGAGAATATGACAAATAATTTCAACCATTTGAACACAAAAGAATATAGCATCCCTATTGATCCAAGTTCAAAACTAATAAAGAATGATGGAAGAACAGTTGCTCAATTGGAGTACGCAAGTGTTATAGAGAGTTTAATGTATGTAGTGCAATGCCCTAGACCAGACATTGTATTTGCAACTAGTAAACTTAGTAGGCTTACTAGTAATCCGAGCAACGAACATTAGAAGGTCGTTGGAAGAATTCTTGGATGCTTAAAGAAAATCAAGAACTTAGGTCTACAACATATAAGATTCCCGGCTATATTAGAAGGATTTACAGATGCTAGTTGGAAATCTAGCACGGGAGAAAGTAAATTCACTTTGGGTTGGGTATCTACCCTCGAAGGAGGAGTTATTTCTTAGAAACAAACATGTATAACACACTCGACTATGGATATGAATTTGTAGCATTATCAGAAATTGGGAAAGAAGTTGAGTGGCTTAAAGATCTACCATATGAGATAGCATTAGGATCGAAGAACCCGTCTTCAATACCTATCATGTGTGATAGTCAAGCCACGTTAGTAAAAGCATGCAACGAAGTACACAATGGAAAGTTTAGACATATGAGTATTAGACATGACTATATATGAAAATAACTAAAAAATGGAATAATTTCCCTAAAGTATGTTAAGTCAATTGAGAATTTAGCAGATTCTTTGACTAAGCCTCTAAATAGAGATTTAGTAACTTCAACTTCGAATAGGATGGGGTTGAAACTCTTGAAATAAAAGGTTCGCCAATTATAGCAACCCTATCTGTTATTACTAAACAAGTAATCCACGTGTTCAAATGGTAACAACAAGTAATTTAATATGTTGATAGTTTTAGCATCATAAGTCCACGATAACCCTATTCTAATTTTTGTTACTGAAATGAAGGTTGACCTTCAAGTCCTTAATAAAGTTCAATAGTAAGTACAAATATCTTTAAAAGTGACAAAGATGCAGGAAGAACTTCACCTAATTAAACTTTAAGATGGTACCGCCTCAATAAAAAACTTCAGCTAGATAAACTTCGAGGTGTTGCTGCCTCAATAGAGTTTTTTCTTAGAAGTTTGTCGAAAATGATAAGCGCAATGCCATATAAGCGCTAAGTGAGTTTGAGGAACTTGAGAATACATGATACTTATGTGTGTGTTCTTACCAGGATTGTCACAAGGAATAACATGTTCAAAACTTTAACGCTATTTTTAATTCCTACTTTACTTTGTGTGAATTACACTATAGTTATATTCAAATCGAAAGATATCTAATCTGTATGCAAGAGTATTGTATTTTTGAATATGAGGTTTTATTGAATTTTGAACAAGTGGTGGATTGTTATATAGTGTTCAGAATCAATAAGTAATAAATTGGAAAGAAAAAAAAACTGTTTTGAGGGCCAAAAGTTGGCCTATGTGACTACATAGGCCAAAAATGGCCACGGTCGCATATGCTATTGCAGTAATTTCAGCCCCCAATATGGGGGATTGTTTTATGCGGTCGCATAGAAGGAAGAAATGACTGTTTATGGCCGTTAACAATTTAAATTTGGTGGCTTTTCAAGAACTTTTGACACCACTTCATATGGAGTTCTTTGAAGGCTATATATATGTGATTGTGGATCAAGAAATTACATGAAAAAAAAATACATTAAATCATAAAGTCACAATTGAGATCAAATTATTCATTCCAATTTATATTGAAAATCATTTTCTTCTTATTTCATCATCTCTTTGTGATCTTGAGTTCTGGAGGATTTCACTTAATGTTTGAGTGATTAATCCTTTTTGAGGCTTGATAAATCTTGCAAACCATTTGTCAAGTACCCTTCAAGCATCTAATTTCAATTCGAAATGGGGCAAATATCGTTTGAGAACAGCGATATCATATTCGGGCATTCCATTTCTATATTCTTCTTGGCTTTATTTGTGTTTCTTTTCCATTTCTCCCTTGTGAAAGTACATATTTTTCAACAGTAAATGTAATCGAGTTAGTAAACTAATTTGGTTTTTTAACTTTTTGTGATCGCATTATATAATATAATAAATATATATGTTAAATAGACAATGAATATGATCGTCTATAGATAGATAGTTTTAATTATATATAGAGATAAAATATAGAAGTAAGTAATGTGCTCCACATGAATGGAAGATCTGAAGAAAATAGTTATGCAAAGATCTCAACAATTAAAGTAAATTGAAATTATATATATAGACACACACACGTGCTATTTGTATAAAAATTAATAAAACGTGTGGTTGAAAATTTGTTAAAAGTTTTAAATTCCATGAGCAGTAGATCCAAGACTTAACTAAAAAAATTTTAAAACCAGGCTAATATGTAAAAAAGTAAAGTTTCCACATAATTTTTTTACATATAAAATATCTATTTTATACAAAAAGAATTTTAATGGTGTTAAAAAATATGGATCATAGGTCGCCTATGTGGGATTAACCACCCCATAGACATTCAAATGATTGGATGGAGTGGTTTGAATTTCAAATTCAAACCTACAACTCTGTATAACTGTCCTTAACTCTCATACAACCTCTAATGGTTATTGCATAGAATAAGAGAGAAAAGATGGCGAGAGAATTGTAAAATTCGTATGTAAAATTACATCAAAATTGGAAAGGCCATAAAATCACTATTTTGGCATTAAAACTCACAAAGTAAAACACTTAGATTGTGAATAATAATCATCTTCTATTGTAATTAGGATTGGGACTATTAGAGAACAAGAAAATGCAGATTTTATAACTTTGGAAAGCAAGGTGATTCAACCATTCAAAAGATGTTGGACTTCACTAATTCGACTAAGCACTTTGACCTGGAATTCATATTCAAGCCGATCAGTGAATACAATTTGAGGTGTTAAATAAAATAGTTTTACTTTCCTACTTGAATCCCTTAATCTTATTTATGCTTTTCTAGACATATTTCATCAAACTGAATCAAACATAGTTATTAGCAACATGCTAAAATAGCAATACAGAAATAAAATTATAAGAAATACTTAAAAGTCATAAGGGTAAACAAGTGAGGTTATATGTGTCTTAGAGACTCGCACAATAAAAAGGCGGTAATCAATTCTTTCATTTCTCATTGGTTATTGAAATGATTATCAAAGACTCCACTAATCTTGATCCCAGCTATTGTTTTTCTAAAAGTAGTCTCTTAGTTGAACTTATATGTGGTAGTTCTATTTGTACTCATGGTGATAATGTTTATTATTGTTATGGATATTTGTGCAGTGATTTGAGGTTTTGAGTTGAAAAAACTATTCAAAAATGTAAGAGCTAAACTTTCATAGAATATATCCATCCGAATTTCTTTACGGGCTATGATCAAAATATACAGAGATGGAACTTCATTTTTGTTACATCTATAGATGCATTCACGCATTTATGTTGTGCCCTTGATTTTCTTAAGTTGAAGATATTGTATTAATTCAGATTTTTCTAAAGTGAAGTAGAAAATCAGATTTTAGAAATGAGGACTTTGAGAATTGTTTGAGATTTTGAACCTTTATCAAGAGAGATAAGTGATTTATGTGATGAAAGGGAAATTTTTATTGGATTGACTATTCCTTACTCACAAAAAATTATATAGCTTACTAGGTAGAAAGATTGAAATATTGCTGAATGTGATGAGGCTTAAGATAATACAATTCAGTTTACTTGTTTGGTTAAGTTCAACCTGCCACTTAAATGGAGTTTTTTCTATTTTACACCTTTAGAGTTTATAAGTTTTAGACACATAGATAACACCAAATATGGGTTATCATAGACTCATAATCGACTATGTAAGTTCTTGATAATGAATTGGGAAACATGAGTCTTTCAAAAACGAGATGTATCTCTAAGATACACATGACAGTCCAAAAAGCACTTAAATAATATTTTGGATGAATATTGAGTCACAATTGTGACATTTTAAAATTTCTTCCCAGCAAGTGAGAAGATTTTGGAAATATTATTGAAAATGATATTATATGTATTGATATATCAATTTAGAATACATAAGAGTTGGTTTAAACTTCTGATTTAAGTTAGAGTAATCTATTTTTGAGTGGGAGCCATCTTAAAACTATCTAATTTCAATGATTCTTGGTTTCGAGTAGGAGCTAAGAGCTATTTAATTTTAACGATCCTTGGTTTCAAAAAATCAGTGGAGAAATTTGAGGAAAGTAATGGAAGTATATATGGAGTAGAGAATTCCAATCTAATTTGAGATAAGGTAGAAGTAGGGATGACAATCAGGTTTGTCGGCTCGAGCCGCCCATGGCTCGCAGTGAAAAAAGCTCAAGCCGGTCTGGCTCGAGGCTCGAGTCGAGTCCCATTTCGGGGAGTTGACTTGAGCCTAGTCGGCCCTTTAAAAAAAAGAGGGGAGAAAAAATCTGCTAATAGGTAGCTAAACTGCCTTAACCGGGATTCGCTGCATGGCAGTAGCTAAGAGGAAGAGAAATTTTTTCTAAAAATTTCCAAAAAATCGAGCTCGGCCCAATAAGGCCCGAGCTAAAAGCTCAGGTCAAGCCTTAATTTTTTTGGCCAAGTTTTTGCTCGACGGAGGCCAAAAAAAGCTCACCCTAAAAAAACTCGAGTCGAGCCAAGTCTGGAATTTCGACTCTCGAGTTGGCTCGACTTGACTCGTTGTCATCCCTAAGTGGAAGTTCTAATTGGAGATAATGTTTATTGAGAATATTTATGTTCTTAAAAACTAAGTGAAAGACTAATAAATTTATTGTAGATAAAACTCATTTTTCAGAGAAATTTTATACTCAATATGAGTGTATTGAGTTAGATAAAAAAATTTCTTAAAAGTGACAATCACTTTTATACGCCAATTTTAGCCATGATAACATGTTTAAGTTTAGACTACACAAAATAGACTTAGAGATTGTATTTATATTCTCAATTGAGAATTGACTGAAGAGATCTATATGAATCTATTTGTAGCTTTCATATTGAAGATTTTTATAATATTTGGTAACTTTATATTATACTTGTAGCCAAATGCAATCACCTTGACAGTGGGACTTGAGTTTTAATAAAGTTTAAATCTTTTACAAAATTTTATCTGGTGGATGAAGATCACTATATTTATGTAAATGTCTAATGGCATGTTGTAATTCTAATTTTGATGTTGATGACATTACACTAGCTAAACTATTTTGAAATTGCTGTCTTCAATCTTTGTGATGAAGGCATGGGTTTAGCCAATTGTAAATTTTGTGTTAAAAAATTATTCTAGTCTTCTTTCCCTGTTACAAGAGTTGTATACTATAAAGACTTTAAACTATTTTTATTCGTGGAATTACTATATTGTTTATACTTCTATATCGGAAGGTGATCATATGAGTTTCGATATATGTCCAAAGACTCCATATTGCACAAAAAAAATCTAGAGAACCATGTCTAGTTCGATTAGGACTTAAACGTATGCCGTGATGTATACTTATCTTAACATTTGTCATCGGGACAGATTTAGGGGGGGACTAGCTGGGCTGTAGTCCCCCCTCTACCAAGCCCAATTAACTTTTTTTAGGGTAATTTTCCTTTTTTTTCTTGGTAAAAACAGATTTTTAATGTGTAAATTTTTTTTCCACGTATTAGCCCGGCTTGAAATTTTTTAGCCTGGTCTTGAATTCAATCTTGGATCCGTCCCTGTTTGTCATGCCATGGATCTAATCAGTAAGTATCAATATTATCCTTAGAAAGGATATTGTAATACCTGTAGAGTTACTTTATTTGTTGTCAAAAGATAACTTATGATTGGAATAGATATGCAATTATCGACTAATGTTGAGAGTTAGTCATGCACAAATAATTATTAGACTTGCGCAATCTTGCTCTATGAGTAGCAAGAAGCATATCTTGTAGTATATATTTTGACAGCTAAAGAATTTGTTTGTATAGATATGTTGGGCATCTAATGATACTAGTTGGGAATATGAGATCCTTGATAATTGCACATTTGTCTCATGTGTTGATGATCTCAAGTATCAAGATAGAACAAAACACCCGATGGTATTTCTGTGTGAGACATTAGCAAAGAAAGGGTCTTTGTTGTATATCTATATAAATGATGTTTTGTAATCATCATATTTTGAAGATGTTGAGAGATATAAGCGTTGGTAATATCGAATATCTAGAATTATGTAGAATATGATACTTAGTGTATCAGAAAACTCTTGATTGAGTTTTGTGTGCCCACAGATTAACAATTGTGAATTTATAATATGACTCTATGGGATTTTGAGACAACAATTTGCATGCATGTCTAAAGTATGTCAATCATGTTAAGATTGGTTCACTCACATGAACAATCACCTCAGATAATTTGGAGTGTGTTGAGATGAGACAAAGTGATAATGTTATGTACATGATCCGGCCACCTTGATAAGATATTAAGATCATATTACAACAAGTAATCGAAATGAATTTTGTTATTCATTAAACTTGTTTAGTACCCAGATTGAGTTCTTGATTTGAGATTGCCTGGGGCCCTGGAGAAATGAATATAAGGAAAACTCAAGTTAGGTATCGAGAAATACCTGAACTAGGATTTGTATGGTATCTCAAACCTTACCTTGGAATTTCATCTGAAAATCAATATTTCATATCAGGATTAGAAAAAGGTAGTTTGGTGTTAAGGACTCACCCTCCAATTCATATTATTTGTTTATAAAGAATATGACATACGCCCTAAGAAGGAAAGGAAATACCTAGCGTATGTTTCATAACATACCACGTATGCTTTTATGAATAATATTGGATAAATAAGTGAATGGATATCTGCTTCCTCATTGTGTGAGACTTGAGGTTTATATATTTTCATATATACCCTTATTATTTTTGACTATTTTTTGAGATTTTATTTCTGAGTTACTACTTTAGCATGTAAAGTATGATTGATTAAGTTTGATAGGATATATCTAAAAAAGTAGCCGATTTAAAGTTAAAGGATTTTTTAGTAGGAAAGAAAAACTATTTTAACCAGTTATATTTGTATTCACCAATTGGACAATCGTGTTTAACCATTTAGGGTATATGATGCAAGGTTCAAGCATATTCCATGAATACTCAAGGAATCGAAAATATTTGAATTAATGTTGAAAAATGAGTTTGGGGGTATAGCGAGAGGAATGTTCCTATAATAGAACTAATATATATCTCTAACAGGTTTATAGTACCGTGAGCTCTAATAAGCACTCGCTAGTCGCACAATCTATTTGTCATATGAATCTCTACAAGACAGACCTTGAGAAGGATCTAACATGTGATATTCATTATCGCTTGTAGTTCAGATTAAACCCATCATGTGTGAGTAAGAGATGTTAAAAATTATAGGTCATGGGTCGTCCATGTAAAGTGAACCAACCCACAAGACATTTAAGGGGTTGGAGGGAATGTCTTGAACTTGAAATTCAAACATACAACTCCCTCTAACCACACTTAACTCCCATGCAATAAGAAGAAAATTTGTTTGTTAATCATCACAAGGATTTCGAATATTCTTGAACGATCTTCCGAGAAATGATTTTTACTCCATTTTTGGTCGTTACCATCGGGTTCAAGATGAATTAAGAGAGAAAATGGGATCTGAATTTGGACCTTGCTTTTTCACTAGGGTTCCTAGTTCATTCTATAGTAGGCTTTGTCGTACTTGAAGTCCACATTTTGTTCATTCTTTTTTTTTTTTTTTTACAAGGTGTCCGGGCTTGCGTCCGACTAGATCCTTGTCCCTGAACCTCCGGCCCCTCAGCAGCTCAGGGAGGTAAATCGCAGGATGTGCCCTTGTTGGCTCCCAGGTTCCCACTCATTCTTTCTACTACATTATGTAGCTGTCTCGGATAATTAAACTTCTTGACTCTTTATTGAGAATTACATAGTTTTTATATTAAAATGTGTTCCGTCACTTGCATGTAATATTTATTTTTTCATCAAAATTCTTAAACATGCTCAATTTTTCATAAGTAGTGACACGAAATTGAATGCAAGAGCTATATGTGCTCTCATTCATATGTTTCAACATCATATAAGATCGACGTGCATCATAGATTCAGTTATTATCAAAAGCATGACATACGCACTATTTTTGCAAATGAGTGATGTCAAGTTTGATTTAACATAATTAGAATCCCTACTTGCTCTCATACTCCATTAACAAACAATAATACCTAAAAACTTAAATTGTTAAATAAATAGTAAAATTATTTTTTTAAATTATGTCTTCAATACTTTGTATTTTCAAAACAATTTTTTCATCTCTTTTATGTTCATTCGATTTATATGTTTATCATATCCCTAATAATGGAGATGAATGAAGAAAACATATACCTGGTAACACAAGATGCGTATGACTTGTTAAATAGCAACCGAAGATTAAGAAAAGAAAAGGAGTCCAAGAAAAGAATAATTGAGAACAAGAGAAAAATCACTTTAATTTATAAAATTAGGTTGTCAAATGTGTCACCTTACTCCCAAAGTTCCTGACAAAAGAGATTAAAATGAATAAGCCCCTCAATTTATAAAGAAAGAAACTGAAAGAATATCGAATCAAATCAAATTCTACCTAATCTAGAATTTATCAAAATATTAAATCAAATCTAAATAATATACTTTAAATCAAACTAGTAGTATAGAATCCTAATTAAAATCTTTCTTTATTCTAATTTGTATCGTAATATCCATCACTTCCCAATTAAGAGAACTCGACTTCGACTAGATAAACTGAAACTTCATACTCCAAAGAGGTCGGTCTTTTGTCTTGACCAAATGCTTGTATTGGATCTTGGACAACCTCATTTTGCTAAAAGTATACCAAGGAGGACTATCTTTCTTATGAACTAAGTATCTGAACTGATCATGTAATAATTGAATCTATTACTCATCCCTAAGAATATGATTTGACCAAGAGAACAATCTTTCCTGCACCCAAATATAGTTATGAAACTTCGAAAAAAAAAGAACTCATGCGTGCATATCATCCATAAAATTTTCAAATGGCTGTGCATAAAGAGATGCACAACGATCTATCACTGCATATTACCCTGTAGAAAAAATGATTACAACAACAAAGGCTCGAATAGGCCTCCATCAGGAAACAATTCTTCTACATTGAAAATATAGCTTTCATTCAAGTGTAACGCCCAGTCAAAATCACTATCATTATATGAATGTTCCTAAAAAAATCTTTTTGATAACATGTTTAGAAAATTGAGTTAGTGCAACAACGAATAATAATTACATTTAGTGTCTCCTTGTCTATACGGTGCATAAAAAACAAGTTCAAAAATTTCAAGATTGAAAATAATTTGTCTTTTTAACTTGACATGAAATTTTAGAACATTGATAACAAAATGATGAGCCAACATGGTATCTCGGTAATTAGTAGGTAACATGCTAATATCAATAGGAAAAGAGTGCAAGTGGATAATTGCCTTAGAAAAATTCTTTACAACTCGAAGAGTATCGATCATTTGAGTTCATGTAAGAACATACTCTACTTTAAAAACACATTCAAGAATAGGCAAACTATTTGGATTAGGTGTCAATACCAACGATAACTCATCAACTATATCATGGTCAATTATATCAAAAGCCGGTGAGAGATGTGATACAAGGCTAGTCTCAAAACTCTCATCCTTACAATTTGGTTCAACAATAAAATCTCATTTTCTTTTTCAGGAGGAGGATTAACACAACTAGACTTAGAAAGTGACTACAGTGATGTCTAGCTTTGTACATAATTGGTTAAGTCGAAAAGATTCTATCAACAATGGCCATATAGTAAGTTTCATCGAAGGATTGGTGTCCAAGAATGTTATCAGGCAAGATGTTAGAATTCAAACTAATGATAGACCTAGATGTTGTGATGTGGGAAACCTCATAAATAAACTAATTGTGTAATGAGTTTTCGAAGTGGCTAGATATTCACTAACAGTGAACTTACCTTGTTATAGTGTAAGAAAACTTTATTTAACAATTGAGTTCGACAATACACTATCACATATTTAGTGGTTAGAATTTGTTTCATCTTATCCCATTAAGTGATTGATGATTGACCTAGACGATTACGTGAAAAAAGACTTTCAATAACTCCTAGTGGAACTGACAAGTGATCAATTAGCATAGACAATTCGACGTTAATCATTCAAATTGTGGTAGTGGAAGAATTTTTCAAGATTATCAAGCCAATCCAAAAATGTTGCTAGACCAGTCTGACCATCAAAATCCATGGTCATAATGGAACATGCCTAGAAGCATAATGGACGGGGTTCACATTGTTCCTAGATGGGAGGTAATTGTACTAATATGAGGAAGTATCATGTTAATGACCTAAGGATTTAGCATATGTATCAGAGTTGAATATTTTTGTAATTAAATAAAAAATGCAACTAAAAATTGAAAGGATTTTTTTAACTAATCTATTAGATGTAAAATTGACAAACCAAATCATCGAAATAAAAGTATATTACCAACATAAAAAAAATTATTACATTATGAGACTCAAAAGAGTTAGACAGTTCTCACAATCATGATTTTCAAGTCGTCACAACTATGATGAAAGAGCGAGAATTATTTAGTCGGAACAATTGTGGCAATCAATATGAACAAAAGAAGTCATGTGCAAATAGTATCAAATATTCAATTTTTTCATTTTTCACTTTCTTTTCTCTTTTTTGTTTTCAATCTCTTCCCTTTTTTCTTTGACTTTTCTTTATCGAAATACTTACATGTGAAGGATTAGTTTTTGTCTTTTTGTTAAATATTTTTCTTACGCATTCTTAATGAAGGGTTAGCTTTTGTCTTTTTCTTAAATATTTTTCATATGTTTGATAGTTTGTAGGTTTTCTTACATTTAATAGGCCTTTTAGTAGGACTTTTAATAGGTAGGTAAGGTTTTAATAGGATTTTAATAGTGCTTTAAATAAGTAGGTAGGCTTTTAGTATGCTTTTAAGGCTTTAAAATACGTATTTAAAACCTTTTGTCAAGAACTTCTTACATTGAGACCTAGAGACTCTACTATATATATATTTTTATTTTTTTTTATTTTTTTTTTTGAAATGTATTTTTATGTCTATGTGGATGATTGGGCACGCTAAGTATTATTTTTTGGACTGTAGAAACACTGTTCACCAAATTAGTATTCGAAGTCATATGACAAAATACCAGTACAAATCCAACCCATTTTCAGCTGCTGTCCACTTTTACCCTCTACATCTCACGCCCAAACGCACCACACTCTTACATAGCGATTCCATTTCCTCACTGACCACGAGATTCAGTATCACTCACCAACAGCAACGACGACGGCATCCGCAGTGGCACCCATGCACCATGGATCTATATTTTCCCTCGGTTAGTGTTCAACATCTCTTCTTCTTTTGTGCGTTCTATGGCCATGAATCCGAGTAATCCACTTCCCAACTCATTTCTATTTTATTTGTCGAGAGTAGTCATAGATGGCCTTCCGCACTGCCTCCACCTCCAACCCTCTACCAAGCTCGCCCCAAGCCCCGGAGAGGAAGAACGCCCAGTGGACGCCAGAAGATAACTGACTCTTCATTTTCTCTTATGAGACCGTCATAGTCGACGGGCACCATAATGGAAAGTACTTCACGAAACATGGATGGCACACACTCATCCAATTGTTCAACGCCAACTCCGGGCACGATTGGAGTAAGCAGCAGTTGAAGAATCATTGGGTTTATCTTCGACTCAAGCATAAACGTCTCCAGGAGTTGCCAGATTGCGCCAGCATTGAATACAACTCCGCAAGAGGATGCCTTGTTGCCTTCGATAAGTGATGGGTGCGAAAGATCATGGTACAAAACTACTGAAAATGATCTTTATTCGCATTTTTATGACTTAAATTGTGTTTACTGTCAATATTTCACAGCACTGTTTGTGTTTTGCAATGATTATCATTTTATCGGTAATGTTGTAGTCTTAATCCGCACGTTGCCTAAGTTTGCATAGCATCAATGGACTTAATTGTTTCAACCCAAATTGATTCGTACAAGCATGAGAAAAACGACACTCACATTTCCATAGGTTGCCTCATATCATGACATAAGTCAGGATCCGGATAAATGGTATGCGATATACAGTATTAGCACATTGCCTAAACAATATTATGGTGAATTTTTAATGAACTCCTTTCTAATTCCAATTCACTGGAGACAAGAGTTGACCTGAAATGTCGCATTCCACTCTGTCTTAAGATATGTAGTTGTTGGATTTGAACTTCATCCTGTGGGCTGTAATTTTAATCGATCATTGTCCCCACGTAGTGCAATTTTAAATCGACGTGCTGTGGTGATGTTCGATGTGTGATGTGTAGTGGTACACAATAGCTGTGCATCATTTTCTCTTGCCGATTATGTTATTTGTGGGGTTTATACATAGTTGTTTGTGTGGATGGATCCTGTTTATAATACACATGAAAAGGAAAGATCAAGTTTTAGTCATCATGTCCATGTAGAATATCCTCTCCTTCCTGATCTATAATATTTACTATTTGTGAGTGGACTCATGAACTGTAACTATGATTCTGCGTCTATTTTTTCTCTCATGTAAATCCCAATTTCACGCTATGCGTATTACCGGGATGAAATTGTTGGTTCGAAATTGTTGTTTGAATATTGTTACTGCTTTCCATACTTGGTTGCGAATGCCTCACTTCTTTGCATTGACATATACTCCACCTGGCTTCTAACAAGTGCTTTTCTTTTTTATTCCATTTCGAACAGGAGAACAAAAAGTACAAAGGGTTCAAAGACAAAGACTGCAGAGAGATATACACCCACCAAGTTCTATTCGATGATGTATTAGACAACTAGAAGTATAAGGTAACATCGACAAAGCTATGCAAGATGGGGTTTGTCATGTTCAAAAATAGTGCAAACGATGACCCGCGCAACACAACTCTAATATACGAGGAGAGTAGCTGCTCCAGTGATGAGGGAGGCAAATTAGACAGGGCCACTTCTAGCATGGGCGTCTCCAGCCATATGAGTGGAGAGAAACGTAGATCTGATGGCAGTAAAAATAAAGGAGAATAGAATGAAAATATCAACGGGTGATTTGTCGTACTCAATTAAACAAGCGACAACTGCAAGTGAGAAAATTGTGATAAAACTCAGTAACTTAGTCGATCCCAATGTGCCGGATGCGAAAACATGCAGAAGGAGTTGTTCGCGATCGGCAGACTGCATAAAAAACTGACCTCTATTTCTGGACGTCCACGTTTATCTCTTTAAAGCGAAACAGGGAGGTTCTGGAGATACAGGACGATGCTAATGAGAAGACGAATTGGTTGGAGTGAAACTGTTCGGAATATAGGAAAGCGCAATCGTGATGTGCACTGAGTGTGCGGTAGAATAAATTTTTCCTGCAGCAGCAAATCTTTGTGAAAATTATCGGTGTATTTTTTCCGTTACCTAGGTATGTAGTTGTGAACTTTACAACTTGGAGGTATGTACTATTTAAGATTTTATGTATCTATTTATGTACTATCAATTGCACTAATTTCATATCTACATATGAAGCTTTGTACTTTACCAAGGATCCCCAACTCTCTTGTTCGTTGGACTTATTCAAAAGCTAGTTGTCAAGCTCCAATCTATAGAATTGCCATCAATTGCTGGAAGAAACTCTTCTCATTTTTCTCATTTCGCAACAGCATTTTGTAGTCCATTGCATAAACGAATGAAGTTTATGAAAAGTAACTGTGTGCTTGTTTCTTTGTCTCAAAGTAGGTATCGAAATTTCCAATAGAATGGGGAAAGTAGATAATGGCGTTTTTTTATTTTTATCGTGTGTTTATGCCATCTTCTGATAATGAAGATGAGATTGGGGAAGGGAAATTCATGTAGCTGCTACAAGATGACATTGTTGAGTGGTTTCATTACTATAGAATGTGAAAATTTGATGTGAAAAACTACTACCATCAACAGAGATGTTGGATTAGTCGATTTTCGTTCTCGAGAAAAGGGCACATGTTCATACTTGATGCGATGAAATGTAATCCTCAACAGTTCTAGTAGAATTTAAGATATACCGATCCATTCTTCGAAGATTCACACATACTTCAAGTTGAATACAGACTGCGCAGCTGCTAGCAAGTAGATGTATATGAATAAGTTAAAATGTTTCTGTACATATTATTGCATAGAAAAGGGTACCGACAAGTTCAGACGCTATTCAATCATTCTTTGGAAACAATTGGCTACTACTTCAAGATTGTGCTGCAAGCAATGAATTCAGTGCTCGTCCAAAAAGACAAGATTCGAACTACAATCAAGTTACCGAACATATTTGAAACAAGCATCCATTATTCCGAGATTACATTGACGCGATTGACGGGATGCACGTTAAAGCTATTTTGTCTCGGGACGAACGAATGAATTTTATCGGACGCAAAGGAATTCCAACACAAAATGTTCTTACAGCATGTGATTTCAATTTATGTTTTACATTTGTGCTTGCGGGTTTCATGGGGACAACGCATGATTCACATATTTTGGAGCGTGCTATACATAATCCCAAAATTGATTTCCCGATGCATGTTCCTGAAAAATACTATCTTGTGGACTTGAAATTTGCCCATAGAACAAGGTACATGACTTCGTATAAAGGGTCCGATATACTCTACCATTTCTAGCAATTCTATGATGCTCGGACCGGTCGAAGGAGAAATTTTTGCAACGCGCATGAGATTCAACTTCAAGCACTCGTCATGTAGAAACGTAATCAAATGGGCACTTCGTGTCTGGAAAAGTCGGTGAAAATGTTGGATTGTATGCCGACCGTGGCAACTATGGGCATTCACAACTTCGTCCAACAGGCAGGAGTAGTCGATGAGGCATTTACAAGAGCCGAGACGGACCCCAATGTGGCAGAGATAGAACTGCTAAACGAATACGAATAGGTTGTTGCTGAAATGAACGCTCCAGAAGTGTAGCGTAACGATTAGGATCGTTTTCATGATTGGTTAGCACAAAGTCAATGAGCGGTGGGCGCGTATAACACTTTCTCGGATTGTTAAATTGTTGTGTTCATGTGTAATAAATTCATGTACGTGTGTGCCATATTTTCGTTGTAACTGTTGTACGTTAACATGAATGGCAAAATTTTATTCTCCAAAACAATGAATTTTTAATAGAAATCTATAGATAATAGTACACCTTTTGGCATCGTGTGGGCCCAATTTCCGTGAAAATGGACTACAATATGTTTGAATCGGTCAAATGTGTAATGATATTCAATAGTGAGAACACATGCGTGAGGGAAAAAAATGTCCAATTAGCCTTAAGCTATTAAGTTTCCACTGTGGGCTGCATGCGTGGTTCCTGTTGTTCTTCCTTTTCAACAGTCGAAAATTTCCTTTCAGCCAAAATTATTTGTTTACCATGAAACTATAACATATTCATGAATATTATCCAATCAATTATTAGATTTGATATATTTCATCATATTCTTAAGTTAATAATAGTTGAAACTCTTTTCGACTCACGTACTAACCTCGACAAAGGATTTCAATATCAGCTTAACTGAATGAAATGTAGACTATAATCTCTTACTATCTATGAGTAATGAATTCTATATTGATCATTTAAAATTTTCATATGATTCTTAACATATCTATATAATGTCTTATTAGCAACTTTCAGAAGAGAAACATACAACATCATCAAAGTATGAATATCCTTGTATGAGGCACTATAATGATCTCAAGTCAAAAGACCAATTATACTATCGAACGTTAAAAATTAATTACTGGCGCTCAGATAATTATTCATGTGGAATCTTTCCAATGACTTTTCATTATTTTGTTCTCTTAAAAAAAATACAAGCATTTATTTAAATATCATCATATATTAGCTTGTGAGATCAGCTACTCACTATATGAGTGAGAAATAACACGTGTTCATCTATCGATAATCATGATATTTGTATCTCTTTATTACATACGATAACGAATAATTTAAGATTGTCACATGTAATTCTTTTCTTACAATAATAAGTCCTTATAATTAATAGGTTACCAAAACATGAATCTATGGAATCTATTATTTAAATTTATCAAACTAATAATTCACTTAAATAATAGATATGCTATAAATAAAATGTATTAATCATATTAAAGTGTTTTGTCCAAAATCGGTGGCATAACACTTACAAACTTCTACTTGTACTAGATTCAATCACTTAAGTATCTTGTACCATAAAAGCCAACATGACGATCACATCCATGTCGTGATAACTTTTTCTCAGTAGATTTGTAATATTATGACTTGTGGAAAACTTGTTCTTTCTCTACGTCATTTCTTTGTATTATCTCTCTTATGATAAGATACCTCCTTAATATATGCTTGAATCACTAATGAGACCATAGTTTCACTGCTTGTACAATGACTCTATTATTATCACAATACATATGCATGTGATCAACAATGTTAGAAACTACTCAAAGTTTATCAGTGGATTTCTTGATCCAGACCATAACCATTTACTTCTTCAAAAGCACTAATGTATTAGTTTCTTCCATTGAATCAACGATTATTTCCTGTTTGAAATCTTCACAACTAACTATTCAATTATTGAGAATAAACATATATCCTTATTGAGACTTGTTATAGTCTAGTGTGATTGGAAGTTGGCATAATTGTATCCATGAACTCTCAAACCTTCATATAAAATCTTTTCAAGATTTCTATGTAGATTTTGATACATAAACAATCTTCTTGATCTATATCTATAAATCAAACTGCTTCTCCTACATCTTTATAAAGAAATTATTTGGCAATCACAATTTCATCGATTGAAGCATGGGGACGTTATTTCTCATTAATAATATATCAACTACATATAATATTAAGAATACGACGACACTCTAACTTGTCTTCATGTAAATACACGATTTGTCTTAATGTTTTGTACAATCGAATTTTTTTTTTAATTCTCTCATTAAAATGAAGATTACATGTTTGAATTTTATCAAATGTATTCCTTGTAAAATATCTTCAATTACTTTAATTTTACAAGATCTCCATAAGATCTCCATGCTTGAATTTTATCAAGTATATATAACCACATCTAGAATGGTTACCTATAAACATGATGAAGTAAGAAAAATCTCCTCTAATGGTAATTGACATGTCCCCACGTACATCAGTATATATTATACTCAGTAATTGTACAACTCTTTCTTCCTATCCAGCAAAATAAAATTTGGCCATCTTGCCTATCAAATATGATTCGTATTTATCAAATGATTCAAAATTAGTTGACATCAAATATATATATATAATTTGGAATTTCGTTTTTCATTTATCTGACCTAGTTTGTAGTACAAGAGATGGGTATTATTTAGGTTATCATTTTTATGTATTTTTTTAATATTCGTAACAGAAGACTCAATATCATAAAATATAATTGTCGTTTTGTAATTTACCACACCAATGAAATATCTTATCAAGATAAAATGAATAACAATTATCCTTAACATCAATTAAAAATAATTCATATCCAAGCATGAAATTTAACTAATATTCTTGATAATGTTGGAAAAAAAAATAGAATATCTTTAGTTCTAATACTAAGCTTAAAGACAACTGGTAGAAATATGTTCTCACAGGTAATGTAGTGACCTTTGCTCCATTTCCAACGTGCAAATAAACTTCTTCCTTCGACAGCATCTATTTAGTTTTTGCATATTTTTGAATATATGAGATACATGCTAATTTCCAAGAAGCTACTGAAGAAAACATATTGACTTCAATAACAAAGATACCTAAAGTAAAAGTTTTAGAATACTTCTTTCTTTCAAACTCGCAAGGTAAGCCTTGCAGTTTATCTTCCAATAATCTTTCATTCCACAATAGAGCAATAGTCATCAAATTAGGCATTATCCTACTTTGCTTTGACTTCTTTGGCCATCTAGGATGATATTTCCCAAACTCCATTAGATTTTCTCTTAATGCCCTTATAAGAATCAATGACCAAGACTTGTCTACTACTAGCTCTAATGTTGGCTTAATAGTTTTAGCTCATGGCCCATGACTGAACCCATTGAGAAATCTTTTCAATATAATCAATCATCTTTAGTACATGAGCACTTATTGAAAATCCTCCTGCCATTTTGCATTGGTATAGTTGCTAGGAAGTCTCATCTCTTTCAATACGAGATTGTTCATCATATAAGTCCTTGAGATGAAAATCATAGTGTAGTATCCATACGCTTATGTTGCTTTTGCAACTCAAATGATATAGTTGCAAACATCATACATGTTATTGTGTGTATTATAAGAAATCACCTCTTCTTGAGTAGAGTCCTCAGTATTCTCTATAAACGATTGCTTAAAAACATAATCAATTTTCTGATGCCTAAGAATAATTTTCAGATTGAGGTGCCAATTGAGAAAAATTGGCTTAGTCAATTTATTGGCATAAAATATGCCTCTCAAATTTATGTTGTTTACTCATGATTCAATACTATAAATGACGAAAAATAAAGACTTAATGTGTATCGAAAAATGCATTAATTAAATTAACACGGTCTTTAATCAAATTAATTATTCTCCACTTTTAAATTTATTACCCTCTCACATAAATTAATTGAATCCATACTTGATTCCTAGTGGGCTAGGATCTCATTTTTTATATTAAGATTTTGAATGTACTTAACAAGCATAAGTAAAACATTTGGATAGATACTATAAACCATGCTTGCAATTCACTCCTTATTCAATAATATTGATATCTCAATACTAACATGTAGTGGCTGCCGGACCATTGGATTCAAATCTTGATTTTGTTTCATCTAAATAGTTGGTTTTCTCTCATTAAGGCAAGAGAAAATATCCTATCAGCTTTCTGAAAGACTTCCCCTCTCTATTGTTTTTCGCATTCATCAACTCTTATGTAATTTTCTTAGTGAAAATCATAAAGAAGGACGTTTTATGTGCGGTATTGCTAAGTAACCCTCC
>NC_036238.1:5472039-5498564 GCF_002742605.1 Olea europaea var. sylvestris | reverse complement strand
AACTACCCCCCCCCCCCCCCCCCCCCCCCTAGAGAGTGGTACTTATGTAATTTTTGGGGAGATTTCTTGTACATTATGCGCTCACTGAGCGTAAATTGTTGTAATATTGACTTTTGTCTAGTATTTTGAGGTTGTGCTAGTGAATTCGAGGATGCTTAATGGGGAACTAAGTGTTGGAAACAATTAATGAACCTTGGAGTCTTAGACCGAAAAATCTTGTATTCTTTATTGTTCTTGATTCATTATTTGGATTCTTGGTACTGGCTGAGTTCAATACTAAGACCAACGTAACAAAAGTTACATTGAACATCTCAAAAAAATATTATATTAGATTTTGAATTTGATGTTTGCATACCCAGAATAGTTAGTATTTTCAATTAATAAAAATAAAACAATGCGTAAATAAAACAATAATTTTTGAATAAATAACACATTTCTAAAAGATATTTGTGAAAAAATAAAAAACATGTATTACGTATTTATGCTGCTGTCAGTCAATTAAAAAAATCATGTATTACGTATTTATGCTGATGTCATTCATAATCATAGGATACATGAATCATATGGCTGAAACACATGTATAGTAAGACAGACCAAACTACCTAATCCTGGAATTAAGTAAAAGCTAAAATTGTTTCTTTATATTTTCATTTCGTATGATAACCAATTACAAATATGTTTCCAACAATGATAAATAGGCCCTGAAGTTAAAATAACTAATGATTTATAGAGCATTAACATACAAAAATTTTAAGCTATTTAAGTATATATGTATTAATAATTTATAATGTAGTTAAATTTTTTTACAGGTTTTAGACTTCAGCAGGGAAAATTTATTCTTCTAACTGAATAAATAAAAGAATATTTATTATTTAAATTGAATGAAATTAAAAAAGATAATTACATGAAATATTCTTATCGCGTTGCTTCATCTTGTCCACTCCGTCACCTTTTCAAACCGCGACGGATCCGTGGTAGAGGTTTCCTAGTACAATAAAAATATTCGTAAGACAATAATTTTATTTGAAAAGACAATTTTTTATATATATTTCTTTGATATACTAGTTTAGTATAGAAAATATTTTAGTCTCATTCTAATTGTGTTCTCATTTTTGAGTAGTATTCTTGAACTCTAGAATGTCCGATTCTTTAGTCGGATATTTTTGGATGGTCACATTTCGTATAGGATTCCATATATGTGTGTTCTCATGGCATAAGAGAGGGAGTTTGATTTTGAATTTGAAATTCCTACGTGACTTATTATATTTAGTTTATTTTACTTTTAGTTCACTTAATTCTTTTAGTTGAATGAAAATTTGAAAAGTCCAAATGTTTCTAAAGATGGGCAACCATAATATGCATATCTTGTTGGCAGAGTCAAGTTACTGGGGTAAATAATTATTTGTTACTTTTATCAAATAAAATATATAGAATAAGAAAAAGTCAGGTGGCAGACGTGATTTTCAAAAACAAGCGTGAACGTAATTTATTCTTTTTTTTTATTTTTTTTAAGATGAGGTAAATTTAGTTTTCAAAAAACAAGCATTGAATTAAATAAAATTCAATTTTACGATCCATCCCCAACCTACGAAGTATAAGAATATGCGAGGAAAGCGAACTCACAATAGACTCGCACGAAGCATAAGCGAGCCATTCCCCGTCCAATCTCCTCAAAGGCCTGTGTTAAGGTGCACATGGACAAATGTTTAAAACATGACTTCAACGTCAATTAATGCAAGGTATATAAGCTAATGAAATGTGATATTATAACAAAATTAGCTACAATACACGTAAGTTAATGAATTAAATATCGAGGCTCGATGCTTAGGTGCACATGGACATATATAACCATGGAAGTCAGACATATGTTTGGTGCAGAATTTGTCTTATGAAAAAGAATATATATATATATATATATTCCTAATGTTCGTTTAACATGGAAGTCAGACATATGTTTGGTGCAGAATTTGTCTTATGAAAAAGACCAATATAACCTTAATTTTAATCAAGAAAATTGTAATTGGGTCCCTAACCTTTGCAAGGGTGCAAATGGTTCCATACCTGTATATTTTATTCATAGACTAAAAGATGTTTCATATAATCTTGTTGATGTTTACTAATTACCAAAATATCATCTATATATGCACAAAAGAATCAAAATTAGAATCACCTTTCTTTGGTGGTTGGGGGGGGGGGGTCACATTCTTTAATCCAAAAAGTATAACAAATCATTCAATGTCCTTTTGATGTGGTAAATGTTGTCCACATAATAAAATCTTTCGCCATCTTTATTTGCAAAAATCATAATTTACAATCAAATTTTGAAATATTTTTCTATTTTTTATTTTATTTTTAACATGTCTTTATGTAATATATTATATCTATCTTCCAAATTATTATAATTCTATCTTTTGCCCATGCTATGTACAGATTGTGTTATTTTGAAAATAATGTTAAGAGTGTTCATTGTTAATGATTGACGAGGCACATGTGTATTGTTTGAACAAAGGATGATTGATATAGAGGACTGCATCGAGTTCTTGATTCTTTATCATCTTTGTAAAGATGAAGTTCTTGCTAGAAGTATTCGCTTTGAAGGGGGAAAAAAAAGGATATAAAATGAAATAGAAACGAATCTATTGTCTAGGTTATTGCAAGAAATCATTGAAAATTGCAGTTAAAAGAAATAATGTGAGAAAAATGTTGGATCTCAAATTCCTCTGAGCATAATTTCTGGAATTGAATTTGCAAGTAAAAACTTTTATTCACCTGAAACATTTGAGGACTATACTCTGGTTCTCCATCAAACTGGAATAAAAATCTTGGCTCAAGCCCTGTCCTTACATTCTGATGCAATTTTGTTTCAGACTCATTAATCAAAACACATCCATTTTGAATCAAGAACCCTCCATTAGCCCCACTCTTCAACATAAGATTTGCCTTCCAAGATCTATTGGAATCACAAGAAATACTTGGCTTTAGATTCTGTTGTGTTTTCATTCTAGGACTAGGCAATTGTTACCCTCCTTTTCTTCCTTCGACTTGAAACTTTTATTGGGTATTACAAAGCCAAATGCAGATACAGCTCCTATATATTTTCCTTTACTGTTGAACCCGATTTCGATTTTTTCTTTGTGTGATTATGTTTCACTTCTATTAACTAGCACATTAACTTGGATTTTGAAGCTATAAGTGAAAAAAAAAAATTTAAAAAGTGAAAAAAATTCATAAAAAGTAACAAAAATTAGAAAATGTTCGATAATATTTATCACCAACTACAGTTATAACCATAAAATGAGCTCTGACTTTTCTCTACTCAAATACATTCTATGTATTGTGTTTGCAACCCAAATTAGGTTAGATTTTTTTTCTTTAAATAAATAAATTGTTTCCTTATTTTCATGTGGGAAAAAATGTTTCCTTATAAATACGTAAATTTTTATGAAAACACATTATTTCCTTATTCTACATTATTTTCATTTTTATGTTATGTCATGTACATATAAATAGTGGTCTTATCTTTCGATTTTGTTTAAGCAAAAATGACTTAGTTATTGTATTTCTCTCCATATTGTCAATTAATAAAACATCATACTTCTGCAATTAACTCTCTTTGTTAATTTTTTACATTTAAATCTTGTTACTCGTTACGATCCTCATTACTTCATATCGCGTCATTAACCTCATTCACTACAATTCTTCTGGGTCCAACAAATAGTATCAGAGCTTGGTTCTTGTTGTGGATTGGTTGAGGCTTTTCAGAGATGGCTACTTTGGAGTATGATATTCTGAATTGAATCGCAATACAAGATTTTCCTTGTGGCAAGTAAAGATGATAGCTATTTTGGTGTAGTTGAATTTGGATGATGTGTTGTTGGGTTTTGAGAAGATGCCAACTAATTGGACAATGGAGGATAAATAATAGAGGGATCGGAAGGCTTTGTCGTTGATTCATTTTCATCCATCCAACAATATTTTGTAGGATGTCTTGAAGGAGAAAACAACAACTACTTTGTGTTTGAAACTGGAGCAATTATGTATGATCAAGAGTCTTACCAGTAAACTGGCTCTAAAGCAGAAGCGGTATTCTCATTGCATGACGGAATGAGGGTCGTTGAAAGACCATATTGCCGTGTTCAAGGAAATTATCACATATTTGGAGATGTTAGAGGTTAAGTACGATTAAGAGGATCTTGCCTTGATCTGTTATGTTCGCTACCTGGCTCTTATGCGTTGTTTCGAGACACCATTTTATATAGTTGTGATACTTTGACTATAGATGAAGTCTATGATGCTTTGCATTCAAACGAGAAGCTGAAGCATTTGGTTGGAACTACATCGAGGGATGAGGAAGCTTTGATATCTCATGATGGTCGACGAAGGGGCGGATCGAAGAAAACAACAATTCGTTTTGCATCTACTGCAGATGTAAGGGACATATTGGGAAGCATTACGATAAGTTGCTGGCTAAATGTGATTTAGCTGCAAATAGTGGAGTGCAACCTTTGACTTCAGATGAAATAAATGTAGTTGATGATTTTTTAGACGGCAGAGATATGATGTTGACCGTGGTTTCTGACATAGAATCTGGGTCTAACGAGGAGTGGATTCTCGATTCAACATGTTCGCATCGTATGTGTTCCAATCAAAATTTCTTTCAGACATATGAGGTTGTTCAACAAGGTAAAGTTGTAATGGGAAACAATCAGTCTTACCGTATTATTGGGATCGCTCAAGTCAGATTTAGGTTATGGGATGGGATAGTCAGAACAATTGATTAAGTTCGACATGTTCCAGACCTAAAAAATGAATCTCATCTCGTTTAGTACTCTGGATGCAAAAGAATATAAATTCTCTGGTGAAGGTGGAATCTTGAAAGTCCGAAAGGGTGTCCGAATTGTACTAAAGGGACGGAAAAGGTCTAAGTTGTACATCATGCAGGGAAGCATGGAACCAATTAAGAGACATCTAACAAATTTAGTACCATGGTGGATTTTCAGTTTGGTACAGAGAAGACATCTCAGTTGTTTCCTTATTTTCATGTGGGAAAAATTGTTTCCTTATATTTCACGTGATTTTTTATGGAAACATATTATTTCCATCTTTATGCTATGTCGTTTACATATAAATAGTAGTCTCCTCTTTCAGTTTTATTTTAACAAGAATTGTTGAATTCTTATATTTCTCTCCATATTGTCGTTTAATAAAACATCGTGTTTCTGTGATTAACTATCTTTGTTAATTTTTTTTACTTTTAAATATTGTTTCTTGTTGTGATTTTTATTACTTTATATCACGTCATTAACCTCATTCAATACAATCCTTCCAGTCCAACACTGTGCCACCATAAAACTTATATTAGCACATGAAAAATTAGAAGTTAAACAAACTGTAAACTTACCATTATTCATCAAAAACATTCCAACTACAACATTCTCATGACTAATGAATTACAGAAGTCGGCAACATTCATAGCTATCACACATATTTGTACTTTCCACCCTATCAATTGGCTTCTTTTGATACTAGTCGTTGTTAGTCTTACTCGTATTTTTCTCTTAAGGAACCAAAAAAACCCTTAAGAAACTGAAATTATCATGTGATAAAGCACATATAACATTGTTAAACATAAATATTCATTCGTAAGGCTCAAAATATGTAAATTTGAAGTTGTATGATGCGTATTATAGTTTTAACTATATATCTCTAATAAACCAATAATTAAAATCCCCATAGGCACTACAAAAGATAACATCATATTCATACTATTGTATGCCAATAGAATCTACCATCTAATGAACTTTGTATTCAGATGCCATTCTAAACTGTTGTATTTATCTTCAAATGCAACAATATGGTGAATCAAATAGTACCTAAAGAAGGTCTTGTAATCAACTATGGATGTCAAGATCAAAGAAACAGCGAAAGATTACCTATAGAATCTTCATTGCATTTCACAATAGAAATTCATATAGAATTTTACACAAACAACTAAAACAACTTGGTTTTAGAAAAATGTGTATTTCAGAATAGAATTATAAGCATTGAACAACACAAAACACAAGATATAGTACACAATAAAATAAGCATTTAAAAATAAAAATCGAATAAAAGCTATACGCAAGTTTAAAACAATGAAAATATTAGCCAACCTTAGGTCTATAAACTTGTGAAGAATTTTTTTTGCTTCTTTTTGAAGTTCCTTCAACAAATCTTGATTTTGTGTTCATCCTCTCCGGTCACTTTCTTCAGCCACGGTTTGAGTCTATAATCAGTGGTATCACGTGGGTGGAGGCTTTACTAGGTAGATGAATCGATTTCTTCTTCACTTGGGTGATGCCTTTTCTTCTTTGTGGGTCAAGGAGCTTTTCTTTCCTACAAATGATGTGCTTTCTGAAGGCGGTTTTAAGTGGCCTTCTTCATCAGTGGATAAAGAGGCTTCTTCACGTGTTAATGGCACCTTCGCTTGATGAGTGGTTAAGGTTTCTCTCTCAAGAATGACAAAATAGTGCGGTTTGGGGAGTTTCTCTTTGTAATTAGGGCTGGACATGGTCCGATTCGGTTCCGTTTCCTTAAGAACCGAACCAGACCCAAAATTTTCGGGTACTTAGTAATTGGAACCGTCGGGTCCAAATTTAATTATGGAATCGTTCAGGTTCGGTTCCATTCGGTTCGGTTCGATTCTGTTCGGTTCCGTACCATAATTACATTTTTTTAACATTTACAACACAACATAAATACAACTAATAATATGTTGAGTCATAGCTTTTACAAATTAACAAAGTCCCATTAAAAACATATAAGTAACATGTTGTCCAGTGACATTAATTTACCAATGTATACATATATCAAAAAGTAAATACTAGTATTAAAATATCGACAATTCATATCAATAATTCTCTTGCTTCAACCTTCAAAATCAAGTCTACATAAAACAATTAAATATGAATTAAAAGTGATAGAAATAAAATATTTTTAAGTATTACTAATACTTATCAGCTATTTGATTAATCATCAATTTCTTGAGTTGCCATACGAAGAAACTCTACAGAAAAAATCGAAAAAACACAATTAACAAACATAAATGAACTAAAAATTGTTCAACTAATAAGATTTAATAAGAAAAATAAAACATATATTTTATTACCTGTCTCAATGCTCTCATAGAACTTTGTCTCTTCAATGCAAATTCTATCTTTGGAAACTCTCAAAAGTCTAGATTCTTCCATTAGCCAGTTTTGTGTACAAATCAAGGCCTCAACTGTTTTAGGAGTTAAAGAACTCCTAAATGGGTCAAGAATGCGCCCTCCAGTACTAAATGCTGACTCAGAAGCCACCGTAGATACAGGAATGGCAAGAACATCCCTTGCAACTTTAGATAAAAATTCAAACCTTGAACTGTTGATCTTCCACCATTTTAAAACGTTAAAGTTTTCATCAGTAGCATCTTCAGTAGGTTCCATTAGATATCGTTGTACCTCATCTTTTCCAGAAAAATCCATTTTGCTAGTTTTCATTTTCTTGTACCCAAAATCAAAATTACAATCATCGCAATCATCATCATCATCTGAACCCTCCAACAAAGTGACTCCATCATTATATTCATTGCCACCACTTCCACTTCCACTAGCTCCATTCTTTGAACGATGACATCCCTTGTACTGGTTATACAAAGCATACAATATTTTCATGACCTCAATTTTTGTGGCTTTAACCTTAATAGAGTCATACAAGATACCAATACAATGTACAACAAACTCTAACTTATAACGAGGATCAAGCACAACTGCTACAATCAAAATCTTGTTCATTTTATCAACATTACCCCAATACTTGTCAAACTTAATCTTCATGTTCTTTGCTATGTTACTTAGGAAATAATCTTGTTTGTCACCCTTTTTTTTTTCAAAATTTGCTCAATTTTACACACTTCTTGGAAGTAAATATTGGAAGTAACATTCAATGAAGCACTAAACTTCAATGTTACATCATAAAAGGTTCTTAGAAACTTGGCAAATTTTCTAGCTTTCTCCCAATCATAACTCGTAGGCAGCCCCTCTTTTTCTTTTCCACCTTCATTCTCGTCAAAATATTTATAATAAAATCCATCATCTTCCTCCATTCTAAAAAAAGCTTTTTCAAAATTCAATGCACTATCCAACATTAAGAATGTTGAATTCCATCTTGTAGAAACATCTAAAACAGGAAGTTTTTTTGCATGCAATCTTTTCCCTTTCAATACAACACTTAAATTTCATCAATCGAGAAGGAGATGATCGAAAATATTTGACCGCATTGCGAATACTTTCTATAGATGGATTAAACTCTTTCAACCCTTCTTTAACAATCAAATTGACTATGTGTGCTGAACAACATACATGCAAATAAGAGCCACCTAAAATCATAGTATCATCAGGTTTCCAATTCTTCAACTTATTTTTCACATAAATGATCGCTGCATCATTTGTGCTTGCATTGTCTACAGTAATTGTACCCACACGCTCTATTCCCCAATCAAGCAAACAATTTTCAATAAGCTTCCCAATTGTCTCCCCTTTGTGATTTGGAACAATAGAAAAAGTCAATATCCTCTTATGCAATTTCCAACTTCTATCAATAAAATGTGCTGTGACTACCATATAATTGATGTTTTGAATTGATGTCCAACAATCTGTGGTTAAAGAAATCCTTTGTCTATCATTAATAAATTTAATCCTCTATGATTCCTTTGTTTTATGGTAGAGATGTAGCACATCTCTAGCAATCGTTTTTCGACAAGGAACCTCAAATCTAGGACAAAGTTGATGAACAAATTCTTTAAAACCCACACCTTCCACAAAGGAAAAGGCCAATTCATCAATAATAATCATCTTAACCAATACTTTCCTACAGTTTTCTTTATTAAATACCATTGTCGTAATACCACCATCATTGTTTTCTCGAGTGAGTATTGCTTGGTTGTCATCAAACGTAGTGCTCTTATATGCATAACAAATTTTTAAATGCTTCCACATACTAGAAGTTCCACTATTAGTATCAGCCTTAAATGTTCTCTGACAATAATTACATTTTGATCTTTCTCCATCAAGTATCCTAGTGAAATGATTCCATATTTCCGACCTCTCATTAGGCTGTTTTTTGTCTCCCATTTGAGCACCCAAAACTGGTAGGAAAATATAAAGAATAGCTTTATCCCAGGTTATAAAATACAAAGATTAACACACTTGCATTTATCTTGCACAAAACACCACCAAAACACAGCAGCATTTATCAATCACAAAACACCATACACAATGTAAATCCCATACACAATTAAAAGACCATACACAAAACACGGCAGCTTGATATGGTATTTATCAATCACAAAACACCATACACAATGCAAATCCCATACACAATGCAGTTATGGCAACTTCTGTATTGCCCATATACTCGTTAACCTGCAACTGCAAATCCCATACACAATTAAACAATCTTACAAATTGCATATAGGTTTCAGTATTCCCCAAATCAAAATTTCAGCAATCTATATTTAAATGTTTCAGGACTCTCATCAAATTAGAGTCCTAAATTGTTGTATGAAGCAAGTCTCCAAGGTAGAATTGTAAAAATTAATCAATAACAGAGATGGAAGTATGATAGAAATAATGCAATAACCACTAATCACTAAGGATCACTTTTCCCCTTACTGTAGTGCAAGAGATTCATCATTCTTATTTACTAAATTTATTAGAAGTTAATCGAACATGTAAATGGGCATCATTATGGAGCATGCACATCTAAATCTTTGCAGTGTGTCGACCAGTTCAGTGGCAGCCAAAGGAAGATGAAATTCTGATCACTCAAATTACTTTTGTCATTCTACAGCAGTGCACTTCTATGAATCTAATAATATACTCATTTTATCATGGAATTCAATTCCCTGCAATTGCTAGCACCTAGGAAAATAAATACTTACAGCTGCGTAACATTCAACATCTAAAATTGATAGCAAAGCAAGTAATCAATTGAATAACATTTATTAGGCAGATAAGAACAAAATCGGCCCCAGCGAAACATTTAGGGCTTACTGTCAAATGGTTGGAGGTCTCACCTTTGATGGGGTTTCGACTTTCAGAGTTCACTGCTTCGAATTGATGGCGACGCTGGGGCTGAAGTGCTGATCAGAGAGATGGGAGTTGGTCTTTGGAACCGAACGCACTGGAATTGGGAACTTGGGACTTGGAGGTGAACTGAGGGAGTGAGCGTGGCTGCGGTGGGGTAAATGAAAATGAAAATGACTGTTAATAATAAATTACTAATAGGGTTGGGTTTTTTTTAGTGAACTATCAAGTATCAACTATGTAGTTTTACTAGTTTATACTTTATTAGTTTATTTAGGACTAGATAATGGAATTGGATACTTGGATTTAGTGGGTTAGGTAGAGATTTAGAGTTGGGCTAAAAATGGAAGATTAAAATGGGCTTAAATGCTTGATGTTGGGCTAAAAAAAATATTAAAAATGAAATAAATAATTGGGCCAAAAAAACTAGATTTAAAAAAAATTAAAATAATTTGATTTATTCAATATAAAAAATAAAAAAATAAAAAAAAATTATATTCTTATTCGATTTTTCGGTTCTTGGTCTAGAATCGAGAACCGAACCGTACCAGTCGGTTCTTGGTCTAGAATCGAGAACTTTCGGATACCCGTTCGGGTATTTAAATTCAGAAGAACCGTTGGGTTCGGTTCGATTCGGGTTCGATTCGGTCGGTTTGGTTTGGGAGTTTTTTTCCAGCCCTATTTGTAATCAGTTAAGTACCTAGTTTTTTTTTTTTTTTTAAGAGTAGTGGGCCTAATTTCCTCTAAGGAAGGAAATTGGGCTAGCATTGAACAAAATTTCTGACCCAATTGATGAAGCTTTGGTTAATGTCTAATAGGGAAAAGTGGAAATTAAAAAAAAAAAAAAAAAAAAAAAAACTAGGTACTTAAATTTTCAAATTCAAAAATCAGAGGTGATGTTTATTTATGAAAAAAATGAGGTATTATATATAATTAATCCATCCAACTCAATTAAAATCCTAATAATTTCTCCAATTTTCTTCTCTCTCTCTCTACCTTATCCTTCAACTACTGTCGCCATCCAGAAGCGACTACCACCGGAGATGCCTCCGACTCTGAATGCTAACACAAGAACATTAGAATTCAGGCCATTTTTAAACTGTAATAATCTATTCTCACTCTAATTCCCCATCTTCTCTTCATCTCCCAGTCCGTATCTTCCTTTCCTTCTCATGTCTCTCTCTCCATCGGAGTTCCCATCACTACCACTTAAGCAACAGCTGCTGCAACAGTGTGAAGCTACTGTAATAAAGAGGTGAAATAGATCCACCACGATGCAGATCTACCCACTCCGATGAGTTGCGACGGTGAAATGAAGAGGTGAAGCAGTTTCACATGTTTCGGCGAGTTGCTATAATGAAAAAGTGAATTTAAGAGGAAAATTTGAAAATTTGGACGATGTCTTGTGTGGTGATGGTGATGGTGTATTTTTTGTGGTAGCTGGCATTTGGGTAAGGTTTGCATGGTTCTTTGTGTAGTGGTGGTGATGGTGTTTGTGTGGTGGATGTTTTGGGCGGCTATGGTGGTTGTTGAATTTGGTGGTGGCGGTGTGATTTTTCAACATGATGGTGGTTGTAGGAGGTGGTGATGGTGGTTCTGGAGGCGGTGGTGCCCAACTATTGTTGATGGTGGTGGTGGTGGTGATTGCGATGACAATGATGGTGATGGTTGGGGCATCCATGACGAAATATTTAGGCATCTGTGATCAACTATATGGCCGATTTGTGAGTAAATATTAGGTGTCTGTGACTAAAAAAAATTGTGACCAATATACTGTGACCCATAGGTAAAATTTGACATGTAATTTGAATGATCCGTGACCTACAAAAAATTTTATTTATGATTACGAAATAATTTGTGATCAATTAATTTAATGATATATGACCAATAAATAAATTTATGACCTATAATTATGAATCTAAGACCAGTAATCATGTAATTGTGACTTTATTATCTTTATTTAATAAATATTTTTAATTAATTAAATACATATTTGATTTTTGAATTTTTAAACTATTTACCTAATTTTTGAATTGGGGTAAACATAACACATGAAATGTGAATTTTTCCCTTCATTAGCTGTGTAATATACGTTCAAAACTCAAAAGAAAACGAATGCAATTAAGCCCCACCAAGTAGATCTGTGATTTTCTCTCTACCAATTCTGGGTGATTTTCACAATTTTGATCGATTATAGTCGTCTTTCCTTAACGTTTTCGATCAGCAATCATCAAACCATACCTTTCTCTCTCCATTCATTCAATCTAAGGTCAAGATCGGAGTTTTATTGGTTTTAAAAATATGTTCTTCTACTTGACTCCATAATGATGCGGATGTCTTAATTTTTGTTGAAAAGTTTGTATAAATCTTTGTGTGAGCAATAGAAAACGACAAGTTCCAACTTCTGCATTTCCAATTAATTTTTCAACCTTTCACTAAATTATTTTCCTTTAACTGCACACTCTATTTTATTCACAATGGAGAAATATATGTCAATTCTTTTGGAATCTTTTGCTATATTTTCATTGGGAACAAAATCTGTGGAAAACTGCACTTAAACATTCGTGTGCATTTCTTGCTCTAAGACTCACTTTGTTTGAATGGATTTCTTAAAATTTTTTAGGAGTATTATATGAAGTTTTGGTTTTATGATTTGTTGCAGATCAATTCTTACATTTGAAAGCGCAAATTGCATTATGAAGGAGGACAATTGGACAATTGTAAGAAGTCTAACAGCCGATGGCAGCCCTGCAGCATAGTTTTATTTCCAAAATTAAGATGTGTTTTGTGATAATTAAAAAAAGGTTGAACCTCAATCTTGAGGGTCCCCACCGCCCCGTCCCTAGAGCTTTGTGAGGGAGATAAATCGTGGAATGTGCCTCAATAGACCAAGAAATAAGAGTTGCATGTACACTGCGCCTACAAGGAGTTCAATTCCATGGTTTAAGAATCGAACCCCCACACTGCGACTGCTAGTAAGGCGTGAGATAACATCACTCCTGTCCTTTGGACTACTGGACTATGCACCGAGAGGCGTGTTTTGTGATAATTAGACTTATAGGAGGTTGTGTTATGTGTTTCGAAGACATCCATTTTATATGCTTTTTTTGTTGATTGTGAACACAACGTAGTTTTTTGGTATTGTCCTTTTATCCATTCCTTAGCCATCATTTGGATGGTGGAGCCATTTCTGATGCTCTCTCTTCAATTCGAAGTAGATTAGAGGTTTAGCTATTTTCATTTTCGAGTGTTTGTCACTTTTTCGAGTGACAAGCATATGTTTTAATTGGTGTTTGTCACTTTTTTTTAGTGTCACTTTTTATTTTTATTTTTATTATTTTTGCTACTTCTTTAGTGTGCACTTTCTTTTTTTCTTTTCGTAGGATTGAAATTTAATACTCTCTAAAAATTTTTGGTTTAAAAGAAAAAGTGACGTTATGTTTTCTACACAAGATAATGATGGACTTAAAATATAAAGTTTAGTCACTCTCTAAAAATTGTTGGTTTAAAAGAAAAGGTCACGTTATATTTTCCACAAAAGATAATGACGGACTTAAAATATAAAGTTTAGTCACTTTGTGGAATGATATCAATATTTTAATTTGTGTTTTGTTACTCCTTTTTTTTTTTTTTTTTTTTTTTTTTTTTTTTTTTTTTTTTTTTTTTTTTTTTTTTTTTTTGTTACTATTTTGAGTATTTGTCATTTTTTTGGTCTCTTTTTTTAGTATTTGTCACTATTATTTTATTTACTGTCACTTTCTTGAAATTCCTATCTCTTTTTTTGGGGGCAAATATCACTTTTTAATGAAAGTGACGTTGTGTCACTTTTTTCACACTTAATTTTATACAGTATTTTTAACTTTCAAAATACTTTTTATATGATTTTTCAAAAGACGGATATTTTTGTAAGTTATCCCAACTAATTTACAGAGCCCATTTATAAGGTCCAACGTTCCACCAGGGAATTGATTGAGGCATTCAAGAGTACTATTTACACACACATATATATATCAAGGGCTTCACAAAACTTCAAAGCCTTGTTTCATATCTGGGGCGTTATGCCTCTGTTTGAGCCCAATTTCTGGGCCGAAATGTATTTTTGAATCGAAAAAATTTATATATGCATTAGTACAAAAAACTTATTCGCATCTTACTGTATAGTGAGAAATCAAATCATAAATATTATATATTGAGTTCTAAATATGTTTAAAAATACTAGTTTCTAAATTTAACATTCGAACTAATAATTTTGTAACTGAAAAAGATTTTGAATGACTCCTTTTCACGTTTTCCTATAAATGCATCCCACAATCAGAATTAAATTCGATCGATCGAGAGAGAGAGAGATGAATACCGTGTGTAATCTGTTGAATACAGAACTAATTGCACAGCGAAGACAAAACTGTTGGATATTTAGTATATATTCAAATTATTTCGTGATGTTGTACTAATCACTGTATGTGATCTAAGATCCATTAGGAGAAATCTGTGTCATTGCTGCTCTTATACACAGATTGTGATGCTATATGGATCCAGTTACAAAGAATATGATGATTTTATTATAAACTAACTGTTTTCCCTTCATGTCAATGAAATATTTAATTATAATTTAACTGCGTCCTTGTATAGAATGTTTAATTATAATCTAATTGTAGCCTTGTAGAGAATTATGGATGCAATAAACGTATTTGTTGGACGGCATGGCCGATTTTGGGCAGAGGCAACCTTGCCTCAGGCCCAAACATTTAGAGGGCCTATATTTTTTTTTCTATTTTTTTTAAACACCTAATTTTTAATTTTTGTCATCTTGTGATTTGAACCAATTGCAAGAGGCGAGAAACCAATAAACAAATGAAAGAGTATAGACAGTTCTTGAATGGAAATCAAAAATAAAAAACGTTCGGGTACACGCATTAAATTTTCATCATCTACTTTGTTCCCTCTCTCTTTATTCCACGCTTCTTGCTTCAATATATTTAGTAAAAATTACATAAAATCAGGTACTTAAACTTTCAAATTCAAAATTGAGGGGCGAAGTTTATTTATGCACAAATCAGGTATTAATAAATATAACGACCAATTTCAAACCCATTTCCCATCTCTCTCTTCTCTCTCTAAACACACACAGTGACAGCAGCCATCTTCTCTCCGACATTTGTTTTGTGCAATGCAGCGGCACCGGCTAAACCTGATATGAGCAGCGCTTCCAAATCGTCGTGACGATTTGAGCCCTGCAGCCATGGTGATGCCAATTTTAGGCGGCGTTGCTCGTGGCGTGAGCTCCGGTGCTGTAAGGACGGTGATTTTTCTGGTGTGTGTAGCTGCTGCTTTAGGGATTTTTTGGGTGGGGATGCTGCGATGAAGTTACTTGTACTCGATCGCTGCAGATGATGGCGCTATAATAGTTTCAGATCTCACCGCTGCAATGGTGATAACAATGCGACGGCGGCCGCTGCAATCACAACTTCAGATTGCAGTACCTATAATGTCAATGTTTGGATTTTTTCACTGCAGCAGTGCAGCACTCATTGTGAGCGGTGTGGTGTAGTTTGGCGAGTTAGATTTGGTGGTATTGTATGGTGTGGTGGCGGAGTAGTGTAGTGTGACGATATGGTTGAGTGAGTTGGTAGCTGTGGTGCTGTACAGGCAATGGTGTGGTAGTCAACGATGATGCACTGTGGTGATGATGGAGACGAATGGGGTGTCTGTGACCAACAATTAGATGTGTGTGATCAACAATTAGGCTCTGTGACCATCTATTTGGACATATGTAACCAAATATTAAGTGTCTGTGATTAAAAAATAATTTGTGACCAATAAATTGTAATCTACTGACCCATAACCAAAATGTAACCTGTAATTTAAATTATCTGTGATCTCGAAATAATATGTGACCTACAAAATTTTTAATTTGTAACCGCGAAATAATCTGTGATCAATTAATTTGACAATATGTGACTAATAAATAAAACTGTGACATATAATTATGAATCTGTGACCATAAATCATGTAACTGTGAGTTTATTATCTTTATTTAATAAATATTTTTAATTAATTAAATTCATACCTGATTTTTGAATTTTCAAACTATTTACTTGATTTTTGAATTGAGGTAAACATAACACCTTATATGTGATTTTTTCCCATATAATTATCTGGGTTTTTTTTTTTTTTTTTTTTTTTTTTTCTTTTTTTTTTTTTTTATTTTTTTTTTTGGTCTACTTTTCTATTTTCTTGCAGTTCTTTAGATTACAACTTCTTCTTAAATTTTCAGTTTTATACGCTTGTTTGATCTTTTTTTTTTTTTTTAGATTTCATTATTTTAATCTTCTGCTGCATTATTTTTTCACTAGTTCTTTTTATTTTCAACTTTAATCTTCTGCTGCGTTATTTTTTCACAATTCTTTTAATTTTCAACTATTATTTTTAGTTTATTTCATTTACAGCAATATATAAACATAACAGGTGTTCAATGGAACTAGCAGGCAGCACAAAATTAGTTTTTTTACCCTTTCGTTATCAATCAACCCCATCGAATTTCTTGTTTTAGCTGTAAATTGGAAGTTTCTTTACCTGTTCATTTGATAATTCTTTCATTCTTCTTTTAGTTTTTGCCTCTATACAATGTGAATAGTGCAATATTCAGCTATCCTACATTTATGTACTGGGTTTTAAAATCGTAAATTGTAATAACAATGAAATGGTGATGATATTAATTTGCCCATTTTTGAAGTTTACAGATTAACTTGCAAGACAAGAAATAAAATGGAGACTAATAGAATAATTTTTCATGGGGGCAGGATCCAAAATCTGCATAATTCATAGTATTTACTTGATCGTTTGGAACATTTTTTGCATTGTTATTTGATTATAAAAATAATTTTTTAGAATGAGCTTGTTGGAGCCATAAATTTGGTGTACAATGCATTTTGGAATAGTCGATTCATGGATAATGTATAGTTAAAAAATAATAAAATGTCTTTGTTTTACAGTTAATTATTAAGTTAACAAATCCACAGTTAGTACCATAATACACAAATTTTGAATGCATAAATACAATTTTTTTTGGGGGGCCTACTTTATGAACTTCGCCTCAGGCCCCAAAAATCACAGGACCGACACTGGTCCGTGGATCAGATATATTTTTTCCACTTGTTTTGTTTGGTTGCAATTACATGTGTCTTATAGATATGATTTAGAACGAGCTAAAGGTTAACATTAGTCGTTCCTGTATCAAGATTCTATTTATTGCAGAGGTGGATAGTATCCAATTCGTACAACGATAGACAAATGACGTTTCGGTATGACGACAGACAGAGTATACTCGTCCTTTATCCGTATCCATACTGAGCCCATATAAGATGTGTTTTTGTCGAAATCCATGGTGAAAATTTCAGGCATTGGATGAGGGTGTTTTTTATTTTGAACGGATATAATTCTACAAAGACTAGGGTTTTAAATAATCGCGATACTAATGAACGGAAGAATCGAATCAATTGTGGATTTTTGTGATACGGTATTTATCATACATTTCGGTACATCTGTGTATGTGATATGATAATGGGGTTTTTCAGATTTCTTTTGGCGTGTTTCTATGTAGATGGAGAATAGAGTAGAACTAGGATTGAAATTGGGAACTAATGAGGAGATGACTCCAAATTGGGGATTTTGTGATATTTTAGGTAAGGAGTGTTGTAGATTAATTTATGGGAGTGTTTGTTGGAGTATTTAGGTATTAAATGATTAGCTAATATAATTTGGTTAAGTTTTCATATTTCTATTTTACTACAAAAATACAGTATTTATAGTTAAAAAAAAAAAAAAGGAGGAAGAAAGCATATTTTAAATAATTATTTAAAAGGAGGTGTGTGCCATAATTTCCTCTTTTCGAATAGTGTTTTGTTGGAAAATTTGTGATTAAAAAATAAAGAAAAAAATTTAGGTTTACACATAAAATTATTTTATCGAAAAATGTGTGATTGAAAATGAAATTTGAAAAAATGAGTTTTCAAAAAAATGGAGGCCAAACGTAGGCTATATTTCTCAAGTAGGGGATCGTTCCAAGGGTGACCATCAAAGTGGGACGCAATTTGCAAGAAGCAGATGGATCGAGCCTCCCGTGAGCGTGTGGACTCAATTCATATGTCACTCGGATTCATGTAGGGAGAAGTTGGGTGTCGACCCGGCCCTAATGAAAATTGTTGAGCTAAGCAGGGATCGACTCGTCTGGTCTACGAGCCGCTTGTGTTTGCTCGTTTAATATGTGACCAAATGATTAGACGGCGAAAAAAAAGGTGTATGTCGTCAGTGGCAATGGTCACATTTTCATACAATTTTAGTCGTCGGCCAGAGGTTACATTTTCAAACAATTTTAATCGTAGGCCATTAGTCAATCTTTTATATGGAATCCATTCTTACAAATACCCTATCCCAACTTCATCCTTTTCTACACCACAATTTCCACTATAAATTTCTCATCCAAGTGTAGTATTTCAATTATACAATTAGCAATTCAAATATTCAATTGACAATATACCATTAGTTCCTTATCGTGCAATTCAATTATCATTTTTTATACAGTCTAACTCTTATTTCAATTGTTGGATATTGGTTAAATAAATCGAGAATTGAAAATCGATTAAAGTGACTTCGTATCGACTTCGGCCAAATACTCAAAAGCTCGACTTAATCCGTTTAGGCAAAATTGTTTGCCACTTCGCCGCTTCGGGGCGCACAAACGGGGATCGACCTGTTCGGTCAAAAGAGAATTTTGATTTCTCTGCATGTATTGAAGGATATATTTGGCATTTCGAAAATCAATATCGGATAAATGAGAAATTACGAAAAAGGACGAAAATCAGGTCAAAATATTTGACCGTGCGACCGCATGGTTGGTAAACCGCGCGATCACACGTCAAATTCAATTCCGATTTTTTGAGTAAAACCGTGCAACCGCACGGTCTATAACCGTGCGGCCGCACGGTTGTCCGGTGAATAGACACATTTTCATAAAGGTGCATTGTTTGAAAAGGGTGCATGGTTTGACCTCAACCATTTCGTCCACACCCTTTGGGTGTCCTATTCCTCACAATTTGATATGCAAAACATCTCTCATCCTCTCTTCTATCCAAAATCAAAATTATTTCATTTATTTTGATTTCCTTCATTTCATCCTTGGAGTACATAAGCCTAAATTTGGTTCGTTGTACTTGTGTTTTGGAGTGCTACAAACACAAATGTAGCCGTTGTATCTTGGGAGTCGATTGCCGAAATCCGTAGGCACCGTTGCGGGGCAAATTCGACTTAAGGACAAAGAGTCCAACTCTTGCCTCGTCTTTGTCCCTACTTTCTTCTTCTTCTTGATTGTGTTTTCTTTCCCGTTACTCTGTCCAATTTTCGGCACGGATTTACAAACCATCATTATACTTATTTTGGCGTCACTATTCACAAAATTCCTCCAATAATTTCATATTTTATTCCAATTTCAAATGGATTACACAAGAATGTCGAAGACTAATGTGTTCGAAGAAATGTTTAATGTCTCCATCACATTAGAAAGTGGTCCACCTCCCATTTTGTTTCCGCCATAAGATCACGATTTTAGTGGCCTTAATGATTTCCAATTCTCAATTATTTGGGCGACGAACATGAAGATTGAAGGCTTGATCGAATTGCTTTAGATGATATCGAAGAAGAAGAAATGCATTCAGTACTTTTAAATAGTATATTATGAGCCAAGAAATAAACTGTTAAGTGTTGGGAACATTTTAAACTGGTGATCATGAGTCAAATAAACCAAAAGTTAGATTATAAACAATATGCAATAGTGTAAAGAAAGATTAGCTTGAGAAAAGGATATTGAAACTACCCACCTAAACATGTACTGAAATAAATGTTAGGTCAAACACAAAGCTTTGCATCCTTCTCGACCTTAACTCTGATTAGATTCTCCTGGTGGTGCTTGTTCTAGTTTGGCACTAATTACTGTTAGATATTTTTCATCATTTTGCATGTGTGTTAATTTTTTGTTTTGCGAATGATTTGCTGCTCGGATTAGTGTTTGCCGTTGCGCAACGGGGTTCAACCTGCCCGGTCAGGTCGCGGGGGTCGAGGGGGCAGCGCCCCTCGTGGGGGTTCGAGGGCAACACCCCCGAAAGAGAATTTTATTTTCAAAAGTTTTTGAATAGGTGCATCTGTTCATTTTTAATAGTCACTTCGAACAGATGTATACAAGGATTTCAAGGGATACACATATTTAAACAGTTGCCTTAGTTTCTATAAATTCTGAGCGAATTCTCATTTGCAAACACATTAAACAATTTATTCTTCCTTCTTTCTCTTGGCATCAATCAGTTATTTTCGAGTGTTTTCTTGGTTTGATCAAATAGTCACAATTTGAATCAAACGCCTTCATTGTATCCTGAGAGAGATTTTCTATCATACCTCAATTGTGACTTTGTTGAATAAGGGAGAAACATCTCTTAAAAGATAATATTTTTTCGTGCCTTGGAATTCATTAACGTATTCAAATTTCCCTACATTTTTATCAACAATTACCAACTGATCTACTCACAAGAGGCATTGCACGAATGTATGATAATGTTCATAACTAGTGGTGAGTATTCGCTTAGTGTTGTGGATAGCCTACACGTCAACAAGTTCGTAGGGCCATATTTCAACCCAAATTCAAAAATATTTCTACATATACTCTTCATTCGAATGCTATTAATTGATATCATAAAAAAATTAATTATAAATTATTTAAATAAATATAGTGGTATTATATCTTTTACATTTGAATTGTAGAGGGTGAAGAGAAAAAAATAAAATAAAATTTACATTGCTGCTGCTACTCATTACCTAGACGAAACGAGGATAATGTAAAAAATTATTGATTTTAAATTAATTAAATTTCTTCATGATGGTACTAATATTTTTAATGCTTTAATGGGTATTATTAAAGAATTTAATTTTGAGAATAAAAATCGTAATTTTATGTTTACTGATGTAAAGGTCAACAATGCAGTAATCGATTAATTAGTTCGACATTTTGATCCTGATTTTGTTGGTGATGGTGACATTTTACAATATCCCCGATCAGTATATCCCGAGGACTAATTTTGGTAAAGTTGTAAATCCATCTGTGGTGTCCTCGAGCATGTTCGTCCTCGCGACACAATGCCCGACCACATCTCCATGATGCTTCGCATATTGCAAACATGTGTCCTCGGGCATAGTCCTCGGGAATGTGCTCCTCCTTACTGCTGACGATTGTTCACCCTTTAGAATTCCTACGCAATTAGGAATCTTAACTCCCACAAGAGTCCTATCTCACGCATAATTCTGGAATTCAACCAACTCCTTAACCATTCAGGACTCCAACAGATGAGGACATCCAGCTAGTTGAGTCCAATTAGGAGAATGTCACTTACTACTATAAATACAGAACCTTGAACCATTATTCAGGTACTTTTTACATTGTTCTTCAGCACATAGCCTCACGCATATATATCCCTTTCTGACTTAAGCATCGGAGGGGCGACGAGAACACACCTCGTTGCCTTTGTTTCAGGTATCGGAAGATCACGTTCGTGCTCATCATCAGTCATCAAGCTTGGGAAATCTACAGGTACGATTTTTGGTAGCATCATTGGCGCCGTCTGTGGGAAACGCTACCAAAAGCCATGGTAAACACACGATCAGGTCTTCCACTCGCAAGCTCATCCGCTCCAAACCAACCCCCTCCTGAGGATATCCCTATTCCTCAAGAGGAATCATCAGAAGTGCCAGAGCCCCAGCTGGCAGTCGTCACTACTGGAGCCTTTGAAGAGCTCAGACAACAGGTCGCCACACTGACTCAGCTGCTAAGTCAAAGAAATTCGCATCCATCACCCACACCGGCACCCCAGGGGGGTTTTATGGCTGATGCTCGAGCTCGAGCTCATGTCCCTGACAATGGCGGAGCAGGGGCCTCGGGTATACCACATGTGACCTCGGCCTCGAGATCAGTGACCATGGAGTCCGGGGAACTCGCTAGGATTATTCAAGAAGAAATTGCGGCGGGCCTACTTCAGGGCAATAAAGGGACGACAAGATTCAGTCCCAATACTCCATTTACTCCCGAGATATTAACATTCTCCTTGCCGGACAGATTTAAGTATCCTAGGATCAAAGAGTATGATGGGACCACCGATCCAATCAATCATCTGAACATATACACGGACGTCATGAATTTACAGGTCGCACCAGATCAGGTGATGTGCAAGGCCTTCCTGCAAACCTTGACGAATGCCGCTAGGGATTGGTTCTCAACCTTAGAGTCCAACTCCATAACCTCATTCTCGGATTTGGCGGACAAGTTCTCCGCTTTCTTCGCAAGCAGCAAACGCATCAGGAAGACAGCGGCTTTCCTCATGCAACTTAGGCAGAGGCAAAATGAGACCCTACGTAACTTCATGACCAGGTTCAACAAGGAAAGACTTCAGATTCCCGACTTACACATAACTGTAGCGGTTTCTGCCCTCACATATGCCATAAAGTGTGAGGCCTTCAAGATGTCTTTATCTAAAACACCGCCAAAGACAGTGACCAGCTTCTTACCCGAGCCGAGAAGTACATAAATATGGAGGAAACACTGAACCCAAGAAAGGTTGGACCATCCCATGACAGGGTCGAGCATAAAAGACAGCATGACCTGAACCCTCGTGAAGAACAGCATCGGAAAAAATAGAGACAGAAGGTTCCCCCGACGCCATTCACACGTTTAAATACGTCAAAGACCAATATATTGATGGAGATCAAGGATATGAAGGACCTGAAATGGCCTGTCAGAATGAGGTCACCACCCGAATCCAGGGACATGAACAAGTACTGTGAGTTCCATCGGGATCACGGGCATACCACGGAGAACTGTAAGGCCCTACAACGAGAGATTGAAGCCCTTATTAAAAGAGGACTCCTGAGCTCCTACGTCGGTAACGACAAACGCCCGAGGAATGATCGTGGCAGGGAAAAAGACCCTGAGGCAAAAAGGGATGGTCAACCCACTGCTGGAACCATCAATATCATCATTGGAGGTATTGCCTCGGGAGGAGACTCCAACAATGGAAGAAAACAATATGCCCGACGATATGCCTTGGCCTCCGGGATGCCTCAGGGAAAGCTGGAGGATATTACTTTTGGGACCGGAGACTTAGAAGGCGTATCACTTCCACATGATGACGCCTTGGTAATCTCAGCGATTGTGGCCAATTTTGAAGTAAAGAGGATCTTGATCGACAACGGGAGTGCGGCCAATATACTTTCACAAGAAGCTTTTGCCAAAATGGGAATCTCCTCTCACCAACTCAAAGCGGTTAAAACTCCTCTCCAGGGGTTTGGTGGAGGAGTCATCACTCCAGAGGGTATAGTTGAGCTTCCACTAACTTTGGGTTCTGGCCAGAAACAGGTTACGGAGATGACATCTTTTCAAGTGGTACGTGTCTCAATGGCCTATAACGCAATTCTGGGAAGACCACTCCTGAACAAGATTAAAGCCATTGTGTCCACCTTCCACCTAGCCATGAAGTTTCCAACGAGTAATGGCGTTGGGGTTGTCCGTGGAGACCAGACAGCTGCCAGACAATGCTACGTTGCTAGTGTTCGGGAAATAAGTAACGACGTCATGCAAATCTCGAGGATGGATCTCGAGGATGGGCAACAAGTCAGACTTGCTCCTGTCGAAGAATTGATGGAAATTGAGCTCGAGCATGATAAGAAGGTGACGATTGGTCGGGATCTTGACGTCACCCTGAAAACAGAACTTGTTAGTTGCTTATCTCGCAACATTGACGTTTTTGCCTGGAGGGTTGATGATATGTCGGGGATAGACCCTAAAATTGCAGTCCATAGGCTTAATATTAGCCCAGGGGCTAGGCCAGTAAAATAGAGGAAAAGACAGTTTGCCCCAGAACGTCGGGAGGTCATCCGTGAAGAAATTAACAAACTCGTCAGTGCCCGGTTCATTCGAGAGGTTCAATACCCCGACTGGCTTGCCAATGTTGTTTTAGTAAAGAAGGCCAATGGTAAGTGGAGGGTCTGCATTGACTTAACAGATCTTAATAAAGCATGTCCAAAGGATAGTTATCCCCTACCGCGGATTGACAATTTGGTGGATAGCACGTCTGGACATAAGCTATACAGCTTCCTGGATGCATTTTCAGGTTATCATCAAATCCTCATGGCCGAGGAAGACCAAGAAAAGACCTCATTCATGGCTGATTCCGCCATATACTGTTATAAGGTCATGCCTTTTGGTTTGAAGAATGCAGGGGCAACATACCAAAGACTCATCAACAAAGTCTTCGCTAACTTGATTGGAAAGAATGTGGAGGCGTACGTTGATGACATGGTGGTCAAGAGCAAGCAGGTGGACCAACATATTTCAGATCTTGAAGAAGTGTTCAACACCTTGCGAAAGTACGGAATGAAGTTGAACCCCGCGAAATGCGCATTCGGCATTGCCTCGGGCAAGTTCTTGGGCTTTATGATCACTCATCGGGGGATAGAGGCCAACCCTGACAAAATACAAGCCTTGGCATCTATGGAATCACCAAGGAACAAGAAAGAGGTACAGAGGTTGACTGGTAGGATAGCAGCCTTGAACAGGTTCATGTCCCAAGCATCGGACAGGTGCTATCCCTTCTTCAAAGTCCTCAGAGGAAACCAAGGCTTTGATTGGAGTGAAGACTGTGAGAAAGCTTTCCAGGAGCTCAAACAGACATTGGCATCTCCCCCAATTCTCACTAGGCCTGAGCCTGGTGACACCTTATTTCTGTACTTGGCCGTATCTCAAAATGCTGTCAGCGGGGTCTTGGTGAAAGAGGTTAACAAAGTCCAACAGCCTATCTACTATGTAAGCAGGGTCCTACTAGACGCAGAAACCAGGTATACTTTGGCAGAACAACTTGCCCTTGCCTTGGTTATAGCAGCAAGGAAACTCCGGCAATATTTTCAGTCTCACCCTATTGTGGTGCTCACTAATCAACCACTTAGGCATATACTTCACAAGCCGGACGTATCAGGAAGACTGATGAAATGGGCAATCGAGCTTAGGGAATTTGACATAGAATTTAAACCACGCCCATCTATCAAAGCCCAAGCTCTGGCCGACTTCATTGCAGAACTAACCCCTAGGCCTCGGGGGCCAGGTGAGAGCTCGAGCATGAGCACTAATTTGGACACTTGGCAAATATTTGTGGATGGAGCATCGAACTCCTCGGGCTCGGGCGCAGGGGTCATCATCATCAGCCCTGACAAACAAACAGAGATCCAATGCGCTCTCAGATTCGAGTTTGAAGCAACCAACAACGAGGCCGAGTATGAGTCCGTCGTTATTGCTCTTGAACTAGCCCTTTGCCTAGAGCTCGAGTTCGTAAAGGTATTCAGCGATTCACAGCTAGTGGTCGGACACATTGAAGGATCATTCGAAAGGAAGGAGGAGAAAATGAGTTTGTACTGTATGAAGGTTCAGGATCTTCAGCGAAAATTCAAGAGCTGTGAAATTACAAAAATTGCTCGAAAGGACAACGGAAAAGCCGATGCATTATCCAGGCTTATGTTCATGGGGGTAGACGGCCTTGACAGAACGGTTCACATTAAAATCATCACAGAACCCAGCATCAGTCAAATCCTCGACATCATGGACATTGACAACGAACCATCCTGGATGGACCCGATCATAGAATTCATCACAAACGGAAGTCTACCAAGCGATGCTAGGTTGGCCAGAAGCATCAGAGCCCGAGCTCCTAGGTACTGCATGATCAGCGGTGTCCTTTTCCGCAGAAGTATTACTCTTCCGGACCTAAGGTGTCTCAGGCCATCAGAATCATCCCAGGCCCTTGCTGAAGTTCATGAAGGTGTGTGCGGGAATCATCAAGGAGCCAGGGCCTTGGCCTTTAAACTCGTACGATATGGATACTACTGGCCAACTATGAAAAAAGACGCCTCAGAATATGTTAAAAATTGTGATAAGTGCCAGAGGTTTGGCAATATTATCCACTCACCAGCCGAGGACCTCACCAACATTAACTGTTCGGCCCCGTTTGAACAATGGGGAGTTGACATCCTCGGCCCCTTTCCTGTGGCAAGAGGTCAATTAAAGTTTGTTGCTGTAGCAGTAGAGTACTTCACAAAATGGGTAGAGGCCGAACCTCTCGCCACAATATCGGAGCCCAAGCTAAGAGCCTTCACTTGGAGGTCTATCATTTGCAGGTTTGGGATACCAAAGGTCCTCATCACCGACAATGGCAGGCAATTTGACAACCAACAGTTTAGAAACTTTTGCTCAAACCTTGGGATGGATCACCGTCTGACGTCAGTTTCGCATCCTCAGAGCAACGGTCTGGCCGAGGTAACAAATCGAATCATATTGCAAGACCT
>NC_036238.1:5465810-5470749 GCF_002742605.1 Olea europaea var. sylvestris | reverse complement strand
GACCTCACCAACATTAACTGTTCGGCCCCGTTTGAACAATGGGGAGTTGACATCCTCGGCCCCTTTCCTGTGGCAAGAGGTCAATTAAAGTTTGTTGCTGTAGCAGTAGAGTACTTCACAAAATGGGTAGAGGCTGAACCTCTCGCCACAATATCAGAGCCCAAGCTAAGAGCCTTCACTTGGAGGTCTATCATTTGCAGGTTTGGGATACCAAAGGTCCTCATCACCGACAATGGCAGGCAATTTGACAACCAACAGTTTAGAAACTTTTGCTCAAACCTTGGGATTGATCACCGTCTAACATCAGTTTCGCATCCTCAGAGCAACAGTCTGGCCGAGGTAACAAATCGAATCATATTGCAAGACCTCCGAACAAGAATAAGCGATGCTAGAGGTTCTTGGTCCGACGAGCTGCCTTCTATACTTTGGACGTATAGAACATCTCATAGGACAACCACAGGAGAAACCCCTTTTATGTTAGCTTATGGTATTGAAGCAATGGTCCCAGTGGAAATTAGACTGCCAAGCCATAGGAGGCTCGTGCCAGAAACCTCGGAGCATACAACTGAACATCTTGATCTCTTGGAAGAAGTACGGGAGCAAGCCGCTATAAAAGTGGCCTCTTACCAAGCAAAGACAGCAAAACATTTTAATCGCAAAGTCAAGGCTCGGAGGTTCAGAGCTGGCGATTTGGTCTTGAGGAGGGCCGAAGCAGCAGGCCACCCCCCAGGGAAGCTCGGGCCCGTCTGGGAAGGGCCCTTTGAGGTCATACGGCAGGTTCGCAAAGGAGCATACAGCCTAAGAGACACTTCGGGTAGACCTCTTCCGAGGCCCTGGAATGCCGACAATCTGAAAATATATTACAAGTAAAATTCCCGACGCCTTTGAGGAGGAGATTTTCTTTTTCTGCATTTTATTCTAGTTTAGCGGGCCTGCGTGCCCATGCATGTTTTCCGTTCTCTTTTGTAATGAACTACGTTCGGCTTGATCCCGTTTGGGTACGTAGGCAGCTTGGATGCAATATAAATCCAAGTCCAGTCCGAACAATTAATAAATCCAAACCTCGGGTATAACAGTCCCTATAAGCCTTGTCTTTGACAAGCCAATAAGCCTTGCCCTCGAGCAAGCCAATTTAAGCCTTGTCCTCGAGCAAGCCAATTTAAGCCTTGCCCTCGAGCAAGCCAATTTAAGCCTTGTCTTTGACAAGCCAATTTAAGTCTTGCCCTCGAGCAAACCAATTTAAGCCTTGCCCTCGAGCAAGCCCCTTTTAAGCCTTGTCCTTGACAAGCCAATTTAAGCCTTGCCCTCGAGCAAGCCAATTTAAGCCTTGTCTTTGACAAGCCAATTTAAGCCTTGCCCTCGAGCAAGCCCCTTTTAAGCCTTGTCCTTGACAAGCCAATTTAAGCCTTGCCCTCGAGCAAGCCCCTTTTAAGCCTTGGCCTCGAGCAAGCCGTCTAAAGCCTTGCCTCGAGCAAGCACCAAAATCTTGGAGCTCATAATCAGCACATCAAAATAGTGCAGCACAAGTATAAACACCGAGGACATATATCCCGACCATATATCCTTGTACTTTTGTCCAAGCCTGAAAATAAAAGCTCGGGATAAACTCATGTGCAAAGGTCGGTCACAATTATTCCTACTCCTCGGGGACGACCATCCCTTGAACTTAATCCTCGAGTGTTAAGTGTGTAGAAAACTATACTGTCCTCGGCATTATCACTTGTTTAACAATTGAGTTATTCTCAATCGTCGAGATGATTAATTAGCCGTCGAAAATAATTAATCTTCTTTACTCGTCGAGGTAACTTGTTGTCTACGTGCTCGGGGTTCACACTTGGATCTTCTAAGATAATTTTACTACCTAGTCCTCGGGGTAACTTGTTTAATGCTCGGGGGTCAACAATGATGTTCCCAAATAATTTACAGTTTGAGTCCTCGGGATGAATTTGTGTTCGTTATAATATTCAGAAAATGTTTTCACGAATTATGTCCTCGAGATGTTTCACTACTCTAAGCGTCGAGAAACCATCTAACCTCGGGCTATTTGAATGATCGAGATACATTAACACAGCAAAAGGAAAATACTTCATCGAGTAAAATACATGTTCAAATTACAAAACAGAAGGGCTATCATCATACAAAAAACAAACAAAAACTAATCTAAGTCCTCGGCCCTTTCTCCCGAGGCTGTGCTCCCCTGCTCCTCTACCGCGTCCTCGCCGTCAACATCGACCTCTTGGTCCTCGACGATTTCCTCGGACTCTGACAGCTCGAGAGTATCAGCAATCTCGGGGATATTCTTTAGATCCTCGGGATTAGCATCGGGCCTCGATCTCAAAAATGCCCGAGCTTCCTTGAAGGCATGGAAGTACGAGCCCATGGCATACTCTCCCTTGAGGCCGTTAAACTCCTCGGACGTTTTAAAGTCCTCAATCGCGACCCCTCGGGCTTCAGCCAGGCGAGCCTCAAAATCAACCTTCAAACGCTCGATCTCGAGCTTTAAACCTTCAGCCTCGCCCTTAGCAGTTCCAGCCTCTTCTCGAGCTCTATGGGCATCATTTTTTGAATCCTCGAGCTCCTTCAGAAGAAGAAATCGTTCAGCCTCCAAATCGGCTATCCTCTTCTCCAGTGCTCGAGAAGAGTCCTCAAGTTCAGTAGTCTTTTGGGACTCATCTTTCCCCTTCAGAGAAAGGCCTCGGGCAATGCTCAAAGCCTACAACATATAAACCCGAGCTTAAAATAATCACAGTGTTTAAACCTTTTTAAACTTTGTATTTTAAACAAAGTAGAATGGGCGAGCTTTTACCTTCAGAGTAAGAGATTCCAAAGCCTTCATGCCCTCATCAAAACCGAGGTCCTTCCTATACTTGTCCACGATGCTTGACACCAGAGGACACCAGTCAGGCTCCTGGTTTTGGAAAGAGGGCATAGGTCGTATCTCATCCTCGAGGTCAACAACCTCGGGAGTACTCCTTGGCCGAGGATGTGACCGAGGTGGACCAGTAGGAGTCTTCGTGGCCTGTGTGGTCGGGGTATGTCCTCGGGCAGAAGTTTCGCCAGGGCCACTCCTGATATTCTCCTTTTCCCGAGCTCTCTTCTTTCCTCTCTTCTGCCCTGGAGCTCGGGTTTGAGGGGCCTTTGACTTCTTGGTCACGGCCTGCCTGAGGGCTGAAGGATCAAAAGTCATCTCTGCAAAAAAGAACAAGTCATTAGAACGAGCACAATTATAAGTTCAAGGACAGATCAGTAAAGAGGAAGGTAAAAAGGTCCTACCCTCAGTGCCTTTCACATCCGCGAGATCGAGAACGTCATCCCCGAGGATGTCATCTATATCATATACAAGAGGCTCGAGGTTCTCTAACATTACCCTATGCCTCTCTAGAGATTCAAAATAGGCCTGGCCTTCACAAAATCGGGGAGTATCGGGCAAAACCCACCTAGGGCTAAAAGGAAGGTCGCTATCCTAAGGTATAACATAAAACCACTTTTCTTTCCAACCTTTTAAAGAACTGGGCATCCTCGGTAATCTAAATCCTCCTCGGGATGACAGGTAGGCAAAACAAGTATATTGAGGAAGCTGTTTCAGGTCGAACACCATCCTACAGAGATCAACGTACGGGTTAATTCCTAGGTATTTACAGGCTATAAAGAAATAGGTAAGCATCCTCCACCCATTTGGCACGAGCTGTCCAGGGCTCATATTATGCTCGACCAATAGGGCCACAAAAAAGGGATGCAGAGGCCATCGAAATCCCCCCTTAAGTGAGTCCCTAAAAATCACGAACTCTCCATCCCGAGCAAAGGCCATCCTATCCTCTACCCCTGGCGTCCTAACGTCGCATTTGGGCACGAGCCCATGCTCTCTAGCCGTCGATATTGCTAGATGTTCTTTAAATTTACAGGGGACCTCGGGATACCTAAAAGGGGTCGGGATACTTTGTGCCCGAGGTTGGGCATTAATTGGGACAGCCATAGGTATGATTGAGCCTCCTATGTCCTCGAGAGTACTCCTCGAGGATGATGAGGATGAAGTGTCGCTACTGCTACTACTAGACATCCTGACCTAGGTAAAAAATACCTAAAGAATAACTTAAAAACTCGAGGTCTTACCTTAAAGTCGACGCCTAAAAACTCAAAGTCCGATCCCGACGATTAGCAAGAGAAGTTTACTGAGAGTAAAAAGTGAAAAATGAAATGAGGGGAGGGTATTTATAGGCAACAGGAGCAGGTAGTCCAAAAGTCACTCCCCCGACCGTTAGATCTGGACACGTGTCCCACATCTAACCCTACCAGTTTTTACCGCCTTTTCCTATTCTAGGGCTGACATCAGTACGCGTCAGCCTTTTGATCAAGCACAGGTGTTCAGAAATCCCCGAGCAAAAACTCGAGCTCTTATTTCTAGTCTCTTTGCATCATATCCTCGAGCATTTCTTCGAGCATATATGCACGGGGGCCTATGATGATGACATTTTACAATATCCCCGATCAGTATATCCCGAGGACTAATTTTGGTAAAGTTGTAAATCCATCTGTGGTGTCCTCGAGCATGTTCGTCCTCGCGACACAATGCCCGACCACATCTCCATGATGCTTCGCATATTGCAAACATGTGTCCTCGGGAATGTGCTCCTCCTTACTGCTGACGATTGTTCACCCTTTAGAATTCCTACGCAATTAGGAATCTTAACTCCCACAAGAGTCCTATCTCACGCATAATTCTGGAATTCAACCAACTCCTTAACCATTCAGGACTCCAACAGATGAGGACATCCAGCTAGTTGAGTCCAATTAGGAGAATGTCACTTACTATTATAAATACAGAACCTTGAACCATTATTCAGGTACGTTTTACATTATTCTTCAGCACATAGCCTCACGCATATATATCCCTTTCTGACTTAAGCATCGGAGGGGCGACGAGAACACACCTCGTTGCCTT
>NC_036238.1:5464305-5465710 GCF_002742605.1 Olea europaea var. sylvestris | reverse complement strand
TAACTTTAAGGCTACAATTGGTTAAAATAAAAAATTTACAATTGGGGAACTCCACAACCAGGTAGGCTGGTAGCAAGCAACGATAGACAACATTAATTCAAGAAGAAAAAGTCAACTTATGGAACCATGAAGTTTCTTTTAATGCTCGCGCTCTCTCAAAAGTCAGCTTGAAAAGAAAAAAATTACCAGCTTTATCCAATTTTCTGTAATGGTTTTACAAACAAACTTGCTCGGCCGGCCTGGATTTCATCACAAGGCCATTTCTAGTGAAGCGGAGCAAAATACCAAGACATTAACCCATGAGTAAATATATTACTCATAATTAACGATGATTACCACCAGTAGAGGGCAATTAACACCTTAATTCTTAAGCAATAATTGCAATTATCCTTAGTTCACAAACAATTTATGATATGGCTAAGTGCAAATAATCAAAGAGACTACACAGCCATTAATCTACGGTGAAATTCGAGAAAAAATGTGTTCACATGGAGCAAAGGGATTTTATATATTGCAAGCCAAACTGAAAATTTGCACAAAATACAATCTAAAGAACAAAATCTTCCCCATTTGTAGCAATAATTAAGTTTTCAGAGTCAGATTTAATTTCTAAAGCAACTCAATCCTCAGTATTGCAAAATGTTGAATTCAAATGCATTTGAGAAACAGAAACAGCGAATATGTAAAAATGCCTGCATTTAATAGTAAATATCTAAAACACAAAACCATGGTATCGATCGTATTAAAGGCAAGAAAATCACAATGGCAATGGCTCAACTGCTGGAACAGGAGCTATAGATGATGTAATTATCATAAACAATAAACATGGAAAAGAACCTCAAGATTGATCACTGAAGAATCATCTCTTATTATTAAAAGAACCTCAAGATTGATCACTGAAGAATCATCTCTTAACAATTGTTTAGAAGTTTATTGCAAACAAATACTATAAAAAAAATTAAAGAGGTCAATCGAACAGAGAGGAGCAAAGCTTAACATTATTAGTCGACAAGATCAAAAAGTATTTGCCCCTCTTTAGCTGGAGGTGGACAACAATAGCCACTCAAAATCCCGAGGAACCAAAGCAATTATTGAAGATAAAATATTTCATTAAATAGCCAAATAAAGTTATTTTCTGCACAAGCACCAACTCTCAATCACTATATTTCAATTTGTGCAAGATAAGCCTACACATTCATGAATAAACCTAGAGAACAAGACTTTTCACTGAAACGAATTCATGAATAACATATTTGAAGAGGTGTCCAAACTGTGTAATTATCAAATATTGACACTAGTAACAATTCTAAAGCAATTTGAATATTTCACAATAATTGACTATCATTAGCAGAAAGATCATATTTGTTGATTAATACTCAACACAGATTCACAAGACTCCTATGGC
>NC_036238.1:5449887-5451776 GCF_002742605.1 Olea europaea var. sylvestris | reverse complement strand
GTTATAAAAATATGATAATGAAAAGCTTATTAGGATCTCGAATCTCCTTATATCAATTCCCTTTAACTTTAAAACTTATGAATATGACAACATGATTCAATTATGAAGACCAATATTCCTAATTTGTTTAACAATCTCTTTGAGTTGAATTAAACCTATTTTTACATTTGACACTACTATATTTCTATAATGGATGTGAACACACATTACAGATTTATGAATACTCAGAAATCACATAAAGTATAGCGATATATTACTATCCCCCATCGAACTGTACGACAATTAACACTATATCTAACTTATTTTCAATCTTTCAAAAGTAACATAAGCCACAAAACTTGTATAACTATTACATATATAATTGTATAAAATCTTAAATCCATGTCAATCATTCAATAATTAAAAAAATATATTTTAAATGTAAAAAAGAAATAAAATTCAAAAGTTAAAGTTCTTGATACAAGGTTCATCGAAAATACCAACACAAAATAATTTAGCCTAACATAATGTCGAAAATAAAAAAATAAAATTGAAAAGACATCACCAAAATTTGATGGAACGTGTTTAACTTTCAAATTTTTTGCACAATGATCAAGTGAATTTTTCGCATAAGAATTTTGGAATTATTTTCCTCTCTAGTTGCTACATGTGCCGTTTTCTACCTCTGTATGCGTGTAAAATTCTTCCTCGCTCCTTTCGTTTTCTGTCTGTCTGTATATATATACACACATACCAGACTATTTAGTTAGAACAAAGAATTTCTATGAAAATATTAAAATTAGGAATAAAAAGCAAAGGATATCAAATGAAAAGAGATGGAGCTAATTTATTAATTTGCACAGGATTCATAAGAAGATTTAGTGAAAATAGTACTACTAATTATAAATTAGAAAATAATTAAATAATTACATTATTAGGACAAAAATGTATAAAGGATATCCCAACAAAAAAGTTCTTTTCAGAAACAAATGTAGGATTAGATTGAAATTTATGAAATTTTTTAGAAAAACCAATATTGGTACCAGAAAATAATATTATGTACAAAAATAGCAATGGAACTTTAAGCATTAGATTTGGAAATTATAATTATCAAGCAGAATAGACAAAGCATAATGAAGAATGTGGATATTTTGAAATAGAGGACTATGACAGTGAAGACGAGATTAACGCTTTAGATGAGGATAGTGAAGAAGACGCAAGCGAGGACGATGAAAAAGAATGTGGATATATAGATATGTAATATTATAAAAATCTTAGAAAAGTTAGAGAGAGAAACCAGAGTATTAATAGAAAAAGATCAAGTGGACATAGAAACCAAGATGGAAGAAACTAGAAAAAGAGCTAAAATGGAAACAGATTAAGAATTTGAAAAAAGAAAAGAACCCATGGATATAGAATATGACATAGGAGGTAAATATTCTTTCCCCTTGCAAGAAACTTTAAATGGACTGATAAAAAATATAAAATTTTAGGAAAAAGACATAGAAGAAGGATGTAGTTTATCATTAGCAAGCGACAGATGATTAATTTTAGAATTAAATAAATGTAAACCACAAGACAGACCTAGTACTATAACTAAATGAAAAAATCCTGCAATTAGGGCATATAATAGTGTACCTATACAAATGATTGTAGAAGATATGTGGGCTTACTTAGAAACTTACTTAGGAAAGACAGTTTTAGATATATATATTACAGCAAAAAAACTAAAACCAGACAAAATTAGATTAAGAATGGCTGAATGAGATAATCCTAAAAATTTTACAAATTTTATAAAGAATTAATTATAGGCTCTGATCCTAGTATAGATAATACCTATGAACAAAATAAAGCCTTAGAAGATTTAGAAAAATTAAGTATTAGTAATATAAAATATATACAATCATTTT
>NC_036238.1:5427180-5447938 GCF_002742605.1 Olea europaea var. sylvestris | reverse complement strand
GTAATAAATAGTATGTGTAAGATTCTTCATCATCTCTAGTAATCGATGATAATTTATTTTCAAATCTTGCTATGGATAGTCTCGTCTCCTGTACAGTTGTTTTGAAATTTCACAAACCAAGATGAATTTGCATTTTGTTGTCATATTAAAAATAATTTGACGATAACGTTAATTTTCTTTGAACCAAGACATCAAGGGCTTGTTAGTGATTGCTAATAAAGGTTACAGGCCTTCTTACATTGCATGTCAAGTTTTCTCTCTTCTCATGGTGTGGAACTCTCACTAAAGGTATGGCAGGTTTAATTTATCCATCTCTATGTAATTCACCAAGATATTAAAAGTTGAGTTTTTTTAAGGTAAAGTCATAAAAATGAGTATCACCAAATTACAAGACTATAAAACTTAACGAACCTACTAGACATTGCATGATTAGAAATAGTTTACATTTTTTTCACAAAAATAATAGACACGACTGTTTAGTATGTTACAGGACATGTTACATGGTGTTAATATAAAAAACAATTGAACAAATGAAATATAATTGTTAACACGTGGAGGTTCATGACCATATCATTTGTAATCCATATTGGTTAATTACATCAAATGACGATGTAATGGCCCCTGAAACAGCGCCAGAAATTACACCGACAGTAGTATCAATCAACTACCCTCCTTCAATACAATACAACAACCTGTAAACTTTTTCATTATCCAATATCATCCATCTAGTTCTTAAGATCCCATATTTCCTTGTTCACCACCTAAAAAAAATCGACATGCCTAAAAAGAATAAAAATGTATAATAAGTCCAATTAGGCATATTTTCAATAAAAACCTGCTTCAATTTTCCAGAAAGAAGGTGAAAATGAAAAGTGTATGAGCATAATTTGAATAATTTAATGAAACAATGTCTACACTCCAAGAAACATGAAATTGAACTGAAATATCGTTTCCATGTCAGGAATCAAAGAAATTATTTGTATGCATTTTATAGGTTTGTGTACGTAGGGAAAGGGTTTTACTGCAATAATTAGAGCAAAGCTGCTACTTAGAGGATGAGAAACGAGGAAAGAATTTTAGATGTTCAAGGAACAAAAAGAAAAGGGGAAATTACTTGCGTCAGTCTCGATTTGGGAATGAACTGATGCAAAGCTTAATTTGTGGGAGTGATTTGAGTATTTGAGATAATTAATTAGCATTCAATGATAATAGAGTAAGGACAGTAATTAATTTAATTATTATAAGGAGTTAGGTGATTTGATCATTTTTAGTGATACTATTATATTACAATATAAATGGAAAATAGAAAAGTGATTAGTAAATTTCGAATATTAATTTTAAATAGGTAAATGGTATAATTTCCTCAATTCAAATTGGTTAATGGCCCATTGACTATGTGTTTCTCCAAGTTATCCAATCTTTCAAATTAATGAAATTTAGTCCTTCAAATTCTATAGTGTAGACTTTGATCCCCAAAATTGTCGATTTCATTCAATTTCATCATTCTTTCTTTTTCAATTACTTCGAACGAATCCATAACTAGAAACAAAAGAAAATTAACTCAAGTCAAATATAAATTAATAATTTGACAACATAAATCTTAGTAATATAGTACGAATAAGTGCACAAAACGCACTTATCAGGTAATATTTAAACACTGTACGAGACAATATGAGATATATTTCATAAGAAATTGTAATATTGAAGATATTGACGTACAAGACATAGTTGATTTGATACAAGAAGTTTTATTTATCGGAGTTAGGGAGAGCATTTGTACTCCTTTTTCCTTAACTCAAGTTTTATTCCATTGAATTTTTTTGACAATTTTTAAAGAGGCGCATATTTTGTAATGTGTCATTCAAAGTGGAGTGTTATAAATAATATGATTATTATTAAATGAGAATTATAACACAGAAACCTAATTTTTATTATTACTGTATCCCTAATTCTTCCCTAAAAATATAGGGATTTGGTTCTCAATAAAACATTCACCTCTATTTACTTTTCTCTTTTGTTATCTTTTTCTTTTCAGTTTATATATAAAAAAATTAAGATTACAAAACTCGTTTTAACAAAAAAAAAAAAAAATAGGTTGAATTAGAGCCTAGTTCTATTTACTATTGTTGAATTTAACTTACCAAGAATATCGAGGAGTAGGAGTATTGATATTAATTGCAATGCCCTAAATAAGTGAATTAATTGTTCCATTGGTCACTGAACTTAGGTCTATGTTTTTGATTGGTCACTGAAGTTTAAAATGTTGAGTTTTGGTCATTGAACTCAGGTCCATGTCTTCGATTGCTCACTGAAACTTAAAATGTCGAGTTTTGACCATTGAACTTTGGAAAATGTTTTACGTTACTAACTAGCATAAACGTTAAACTTTGAAAAATATCGAGTTTACAGTAAATAACTTACAATATTTTTCAAAATTCAATGGCCAAAATTCGATATTTTAAACTTAGAGACCAATAAAAGATATTGACCTAAGTTCAGTGATCATTGGAACAATTAACTCTAAATAAATGTGCAATGTGTGGTGTTTTTCGTAATAAATGAAAAGTGAAGGTTGCATTCATTTGTGTATATTATTTTCTCTCAGGTTCCTCAATTGCCGATATTTGGGACGGAAGCTTAACAAATTGTCCGAAATAACCCTTAATTCACCGTAGAAACCTTCTTTTTGGTAAGGGTCTTCTGTTATGGGAACATCTTCATAACGCCATCTAATGTTGTGGATCTTCGCATGACAATCGGGCTGCTAGAAATGACTGGGACTAACGGCGTGAGAGGCGAGAATTTGCCGCAAAAACCGGAATTCTATTTTCGTCCCATTCCCGTTAACAAAGATCATACATCAATTGTATTAATTATTAAAGTCCTTTTTTGCTACTATTACTTATTATTATCCACGTATTTTATGGAATTCACAGTGATAGAGAAATTGCATTTTACTCCTATGACCTATTCTAGCCCTTGTTCGAGCCCCATTCTTGCCAACAAATGCATTTTTGAATAGTGTATTGATAGAAAATATGTGATTAAAAAATAAAGAAAAGTTGTGAATTTGCGTGCAATATTATTTTAATAAAAAAAGTGTGATTGAAATGGGTCAAATAAATGTGGAAAAATATATTTTAATGAAAATAATGGGACTTAAACAAGGACCTAATATCAATAGATAATTTTGGTACGACAATGAATTGTCCGAAATTTGAACTAAAGTCCATCAACTACGCTATTCGGCGTAATCTTAAGTCTGACTCATTCTCTATGGGCGAAACCTTCGGAGAAATTCTCAGTTTTCAGGTACTGGATTCTCAAATACATTATTTCTTCATAGATAGTTAAAGAATGTAAACTTCCTCAGTCAAAATTTTAAGAATAAAGAGTAACATATTAACAAAAATTACATCACTCTAGAAGTTCAGCTACTTATTTTTCATAAAATTTCATAAATATATAATTATTTAGAAATATAGAGGAAAGTACATCCCGAGCTCTAATAAAGGGAAAAATCCAACTCATGTTCAAGAAGGCGGTTTCACCAGCCATGCCGGGCCCAAAAAATCTTAGGCATGGGTCAGGTATGGCCAGCCAGTTTACAACTCTAAAATCTTCTAATCCTAATCTAACTACAATTAACAGAGGGAGTGCAATGGCACTGTTCACAAGCCACATTTCATTGGCTGGCTCATAAGCCAGATTTTTCCAAATAAGTGACCAGAAGAATTTTTGGGCAGCTAATTGTTGGTCGGTTGAGCCATTCGTATATTGGGTAGGGAGGTATCAATAATACCATCGTTTCTTTTGGTTTCTAGAGTAGAGAGAAAAAATCGAGAGTTTCCTTCCTGCAGCTGTTCTAGCCGTTACATGTATGCCGGTGTCTCTCTTCCCCACCCACAGGCACTGTCTTCTGGTTTCTACAATCGTCCTGTCTGAGAGACAGTGTAGTGGAGAGGAAGAAATCAAGGTTTCCATTCGCGTAGCAGCCGTTGCAGGCCAAGAAGAACTCGACTTCCCCACCCACCGGTGCCTCGCCGGCACACCTACATGGGCCTGTAAGAACTCCTCTCCATTCTTTGTTGGTTATCCACAAATATAGTCTTCAAATACATGTTTTTCCACTGTGAATTTTCGAACTTTATAATCAATCGGAACCATGATATATGGACTATTAACACCTGGTCAGTCAATTGTAGCAATTTTGAGCTTTGCATTATCACATGGGAAGCTGATACTTACTGCAATTGATGCAAGAACTGGGTAAGGATCTGGTGCTTCGTAAAGTTTCTGGTAGATGTTAAGAAAAGCATTTTCCCCAAATTTTGCTCTCTTGGTAAGATTATCAACCTCTTCTTGGTAACGCTTAAGTAACGAGTTGAACAAGCTCAACTTTACTTCATTTGCAGCGTTCTTAAAGTCTATTAACAGATGAAAAATAAAATTGTTGACGACGTGATTAGGTTGATGAATATGGTCACCACAAATAAATGGTGTATTCATAATTTCTTAAAATTTAGGAAGATTATAAATCTGCAAATTATGAAGAGTTGGGACGATGTTGAAAATCTGCAAATTATGATATGTCAAAAGTGGTGAAGAACAATATGCTAGGGAATATAGAAATAATACCTCTAGTAGTGATTTAAAAAGCTATCATAGACTTGTCCAGACGCTACTTGCCACCTAGTCACGATTTATGCTTTTTGGCTCCTAGGTTAGCTTAGACTCGTAAAAGTTTGAAACTAATCATACGCATTTCAGAATATTGCTCTGGACACGTCGAAGTCCCAAATTGCAGCTTTCAATATTCCAAGAGAAGTACTGAATTCAAGAAAGGTGTTGAACAATCTTATCAAATCGTCTCCATATTTCTAATAAACAAGGATTATATCGACATGTCCAAACCAATGTGGTCCGACATAGAATTTACACAAGATTACTTTCTAGTAAATATTAATTTCTTTCTATGTTACAGAGAGTGCAAAAAGAATGGTAGAAATTTAATAGAAAGCAAAAATTTATTATACAAGAAGTCACACCTCTATGAAAATCTTCATTTCTTCTTCCTCTAGATATCAGGAAGCCTCCATCTTTTGTGCCAATATATTGACACTCTGGACCATAATGGGGACCCAAAATTGTACTCAAGAGGCTGCTGATTTGCAGCCCCTCCCACTGTCAAAGGCAACCAGACGTACCTCGAGTCCCTCAAGTTAGCCGGATTCCATCGATCAGCCATAAAAATGAAGAGACCTGGAAGCCCAGGAAAAGGAAGGACATACGTGCTCTGAGAAAAGAATGTGGTAAACCGGACAACTTCGTTTCCACCAATGCACGGATTCCCCAGCGTCTCCCATGGCCCCAAAATTGATTTGGCCGCATGTGCAAGAGCCTTGTTTGGAGCCCAACCAGTACATCCTGATGTGATCATGTAATATATCCCCTCATGTTTGAATAAAGCCGGTGCTTCCCGATGTTTTCCCACAAGAACTCTTTTCATGACTCGTGTCACGTCAAGATAATCTTCGGTAAGTGGACTGATATGAAGATCTCTATTATCCTCAGACGAGTAGATAATATATGCAACCCCATCATTATCCTTGAAGATTGTCATGTCTCGGCTGTCGAATCCATGGGGCCGTTTACTATAGAGATAATCAAAAGGGCCAGTTGGGGAATCACTAACAGCAATGCCTACAGAAGCTTTTGTGTAGTTAGCATTGTCGATATGCATCCACATTACGTATTCTCCTGTTTTATCATTATAAATTACTTTTGGCCTCTCGAGCACGTTCAACTTGTGTAGGTCATGAGTCTTGTTTTTTCCTTCTGCAGCAAGCACAATACCCTCATTTTTCCATGTCCACAGATCCTTTGAAGAATAACAACCAACACCCATGATGTCAACCTGTATGGAAAAGAGCAAGTTCAAAACAGTTTCAGCTATAACAAGTGTAACAAAGTCAAATCTGAAAATGGAGCAGTGGGAAATATTAATCTCTCGTCCTGCAATGCTATTTTGAAATAAAATTGCTTAAATATCTAATTCATGGCTAAAACTTGCATATATTTTATGTGCAGGTACTAATGCTTTGCTCGATTGATTGACAGGTACCACACCTAGAGATTGATGGTCAGCTTCCTCGTATTTTATTCGTCTACTATCTTGAGCCAGCTATTGTCTTTCCAAGATCAACAAGTACTAGTGATGGCAACGGGGCGGGTTCGGCGGGACGGGGCAACTTTTTGCCCAGTTTAATTTTTTATTTACATTTTCAAAGTTTCAAATTATATTATTATTAGAGAATAAAATACAAATTCAAAATTGATTTTTAACGGGTGAATTGTCTAAAAATAAAATTATTTTTAATCTCCCCCCCCCCCCTCCACGGGGCGGCTTCCGCTACAGGGCGCCCCACCATGCCCCGCCCCGCCAACCCGTTCGAGGCGGGGCGGGTTTTATTGCCATCCCTAACAAGTACCATGGAATTTAGTCCTTATTTGGTCCCCATTATTTACAAAATACAATTTTCTCTTTTTCATTTTTAATCATACATTCTTCAATAAAATAATATTACAAACAAACCCAAAATTTTTCTTTATTTTTTAGCCACACAGTCTTCGTCAAAATTGGCAAAAAATGGGGCTCAAACAGGCTCTTACAGATCCAATGTTCGAGCATTTACACAAAGGGCCTTCCCCCTTCCTGCCAAAAGCATCTTTTTGGCTTCTGTTTTTCAATCTTCCTTGCTATCTATGTTGGTGACTGTCAAATGATCTTTAGGTGATATATGCACATAGAAGAATGTAGAAAACCCGTATGTGTAGCAAAACTGTAATATCCCGAATTTTTTTATTACTAGTCATTAGATAAAAAAAATTAGGACTTAAGTGCGCCATTATTTAAGTCTAATGACCTTATTGGTTATTGACTTAGTTAAATGACCTTATTAATTACTAGCCAATAGTTTGAATACCTAAGTGAAGAGTTAAATTGGAAGTTGAATGAAATTTTGTGTAAATATGTCAATTAGCCATCATTAGAGACGAGCTAAACCACATGCATTAATTCACCACATTTTAAGCAAAGTAATTGCTTTGACTGCATAAATTAAGATAATTGATTAGACCACATGCATTATTTACACCAAGATTCAAGTCAAGTCAATTATTTGATCACATAATTAAAGGAATTGATTTGACAACTTTCAAGACATGCGCCAATTATGCTTTGACCATACCTAACATCTAGCCATTTCCTTTCAATTTTTCATACATGGTCCAAGAACTTGCACTATAAATAGGAGTTAAACTCAATATTGAACTATCCCTCACTAATTATTTACACTCTTCGTCTCGATCTCTATCATTTTGTCTCTACACCTTTACTCTTTCTCTTGTATTTTTCATATTAAATTTAGTCATACACTTACACAATCACACAACCTAGCACGCGGCTCAAGAATCTCCCTTCAATAATCATTTTTTCTATCATTTTTGAATTGTCAAGTGAAAGGTAAGTGTAGTACGAATTGTTCTTTCATTATTTAAATTATGAAAATTTATGTTATGAATATGATGATACGAAAATTCTAGCTACAATTATGATAAGGGTCCTATATGTATAAATTCAAAGGGCTGGAGTTTAGTAACGTTACGCACGAGAATTATAACCACGAAATTCGAATTTTAATTCTCGTGTCTCCATATATATGTTATGATTTTCCGTAATTAAATATGAGATGAAAATTCGTTATTACTCATTTACTGAGATTTATGTCTCACGTGTATATGTTAAATCTTTTATAGGTAATTAAAAGAGGTGGGTCCAAGGCGATTGGAGGTGGATTGTGCTTGCGTGGTTAAAAATGAATAATGATTTAAGTAGTTAAAAATTTTTAACGATGTTTATTGTATTTTCTTTAAAATTTGTTTTAAACCTTTCACATTCAAAAGATATTATGTTTTTTTTTTTTAATTATTTATGAAAGTATTATTTTACGATACATGTATAATGATTCTAAAAGTAAAAATTTGGATCGTTACAAAAACAAAGCTGGTTCAACTTGGAGGAAATAAGCAAGTTGCAGAAGCAATGGGGCTTTTCAGATGGAGATTAAAAGAAAGCAAAGAAATTGAGCAGTTTCTGAATATGTGGATTAGGAAGTGATAAAGAAAATGAACTAAGAAAGAAAAGCCCAAAAGTGAATCTTGATTGAGGATTAGAGAATACTAAGGGCATGTTTGGTGCACGGTATTAGACAACACTATATAGTACAGTGGAGCAGATTTGACTTCCTCTTCTTCCTTAATCATGTTCACTGGTTGACTGGTTTTGAATATCGCACACCAAACAGGCTATAAGAGTTTGTTGTGAACATATGCGGGATTTCAATAAGAGAGAAATGGAAAGAATTGGCAAGAGAGGAAAAGAGACACCAATATAACAGATTACTTGTGCAGAACGACTTGTGCTGCCATACCTTCAAGTTTTCATCCCTTTCCGACATAGACAAAACATAGATTCCTCAGGAAATAGTTATCTGTATGTTAAAATTTGTTTCACAAACATGCATTCAAGCTAGGGGGCGAGCACCTGAGCACGCACACTCACAAAGAGCCTAGAATATTCTTTTTGCAGAAGTTTAAAGAATGACCATATTTTAAGGAAATAGAAAATACGTGTTGTCGATTCTTCTATTGATGCTAAATCAGTCGTTCTCAAATGGGTTGTTAAACTCAAGAAAATAGTCTTTATAAATTACCCGTGCTGCTGCTCTTTTGTGAGCATGGTAAGTGGGACCATCTTTATACTCGCCATACCAGTAGTAAGTCCTTGATCTCTCATCAAATAGAACCCCACCTCCATGGGCTTGAATAGAATTTCCTTCAGTGTCCAACCATATTTTCCCTGGATAATAATATAGACTGTTGTTGCCAGCATCTTTATTAGGATCTATAGCCGTTTTCATATCGGGAAAAAATATGTGCCTAATAGGGGAAGAATCATCAAGAAATTCATCAATTAAGGTAGTAGTATGCCTTGGTTTTCGTTTAGCAGCACGTTGGGAGCGCCCCCTTGGTCGAGGCATTTTTATATTCTCCTCCTCCACTGCTTCAAGTTGGAGTAATAGTGGGTAGCTACGCATACTGGCGTTTATCTCTTTATTTTGTTTATCTGATTGAGAAACTAAGGAGTACAAATGAAGCATAAGAAGGCATCCCACAACACTCCACATCACAATAGAAATTGAGCAACTGCTGCTCCCTGCATTGCAATTTAAAGTGGTTGATTTTCAGTATTTGTTCCCTTCGATATAAGATAATTGAATTTAAGAAACACAACCTCACTGATTTTATTTAGAAGACAACTGAATGCTTGCCAATGTATATGAATAAAAACACATCAAGAACGCATTCTAGTATATCCTAAATATATTGGTATTCTCTATCAAAATGCAGTCAGAGTTATAGAACTCGCATAATAGTTCGTGACTTCCAAGAAATAAAATAGTTATCTTGGCAGTGGCAACTATACAGGATGACATCTCTACACACCATAATCAAACAATTTGATTACAACCACTTGGTTCATTATTTTGAAGGCAAACTTTTAAGAAAACTATGCATCAAAATTAACTGACAATGAACTGAAAAGCTGAGATGCTTTACACTAAAAAAAAGTGAAGAATTTAAAACTAATAATCGTAAAAAAATTTTGAATTACTCGGTTCCACAAAAACTTAATCATCATCTTATTCATATTCCATGCCGCAGAGCACAGAGGACAAATCAGCTTCAAAAATGGATTAAAACTTAAAATAAATAAAATCACTTACGCCTATTTGCAAACAAGCTCAATCAAATTATACATATAAATTCAAAGAGTTCGGATCCGCAAACAAATAGACAAATATTTCTCATTAAGCCACCCCAAAAGCTAAATGCCCCAATAATTAATAAATAACAGAAAATCAAGCAAGAACAAATTTAGAAATTTCTTAATGTTACCTGCAGAAAACCTAGATGCAAAAGGAAATAAATTTCTTGACATGGGTTTGCTGCTATTAGCTCTCGTATATCCTGTCAACATATGAAACTCAATAATTTGAGCATCAGTTTATGAATTTTCTCGAAAAAATTGTACTATTGATTAGCTCTTAAACAACTTTCAAAAACCCTGTTCAGATTTTTCTACTTTAAAAATGGAAGAGAGAGATGAAGCGGTTGAGTTGAGTTCAGTAACCTTGGGTCCCGCATTGATGAATAAAGTTAGCACCTCCATGTCCATTAACACTATTATTAATTAATGTAGAATATTAATAGTTTATGCTCCCCCACGCCTTTCATAATCGATTGAAACAATTATTATATTATATATTATTTGTTTTTAAAGAGAAAATTAGCAAGACAAGCCATCCAATCTCAACTTTATTCCAAATCATCTGTTTAATTAAATTTGAGAATACAAGCTAAATCATGAAAGGAGATTCTATTATTATGAATAAGGGTTAATTATGTGAATGGTTATTGAATTTTGTTAAGTGTTACTATTTAATAATTGCATTTAAAAATGTATCACAATGGTCATCGAATTTCACCAAGTATTACTGCTTTATAATTAAACTTAAAAATGCATCTTAATGGTCACTAAAATATGCACCATGTTACTCGTTCATCACTTAAATGAGAAAATCTGTTAGGTTTGACAAATGGCATCGACTTGAGTGATGGATGAATAACATGATGCATAGTTCAGTGACCATTATGCTATATTTTTAAGTTCAGTTATGAAATGGTAACACTTAGCAAACTTCAGTGACCATTGGGATATATTTTTAAATTCAGCGAGATATATTTTTAAGTTCAGCTACTTAATAACTGAACTTAAAAATATATCTCAATGGTCACTGAATTATATACCGTGTTACCTATTGATCACTCAAGTCGACGCTGTTTGTTGAATCTAATTGATTTTTTTCATTCGAGTGATAGATAAATAAATAATACGATGCATAATTCAGTGATCATTAAGATACTTTTTAAGTTTAGTTATGAATGCATAACACTTGACGAAATTCAGTAACTATTGAGATACGTTTTTAAGAAGTAACACTTGACAAAGTTTAGTAACTATTCACGTAATTAACCCTGATAAATAATGTTTGGAAAATTTGGAACGGAGAATTTAAACCTTCAAAAGAAAAAAAAATAATTATAGTAAAAAAATACAGCACAATCTTAAACCTTTAAATTGTAGCAGATACCTCCAAACCTTTTCAAAAATGTGAAGGAGAAGGACGTTTATATGACTTTCTCATCCAATAATTGGTCAGTGTACCAAAATTCAAGCTTCTGACAATTATTTAACCATATTCAAAAAGGGCAAGCAAAATGACCTCATACTATTTTTCACTTTAAATAAATAAATAATTTCTTCATCTTCTTTACTCGCTCGCACCAACTCACCCCCAATGCATTCCTGTTCTTTCTTTCCCATTTTTTCATTTTCATATTTTTCGGGAGTTGAAAATAAGCATAGATCCAGAGATTTTCGAAAAGAGACTTGTGTCTTTTTTGGGTATGCTCAGTCCGGATAGAAACTCACACCTCGAGTTGTACCATCTTGGTAAAAGTTCTTCCCAATTTTTACCCAAAAATAATCAAAAATCAAAACCTCTTTTTTTATTTTTTTCTTTTATTATTATTATTATTATTATTATTATTATTATTATTATTATTATTTTGATGAAATCCGTTTCGTACCTTTCAATTTGATACGACCAACACCTATAATCCCAAATTTAAAACAAAAATATTCACAAATTTACAAGAGTACATTTGAGGACTAAAATCCCAAGGTCCTTGAATGAATTGAATAGCCATTGAAGCTATGAACTGTGTTACGCCCCTAACCGAACTATTTCGAAAAGTCCACCACAACATCATGCGAGGTGTGGAACGCTCATTTGAAGTGGTTTCGAAGTGACTTCATCAATGGAGACGATCTGCTATCACATTACGAGGCATAGGTAATCCTGCAGGATTGACCGAAGCACCCTCGCCCTCCTCCGCCGATTTCAGAATGAGATATTTGTTAAGATCTTTTTTGCCCCTAAGATTTAAAGTGATTTGACGTCTCCATGAGACTAGTTGATGTGAACTATCAACTTTTTGTCAACTCAACTCGGGAGAAGTAACTACCCGCCCACTCTATAGACGCGGCTGATTGACGCCTATGAGCAGACGCCTCATACCGTTCAGATATATACACGTGTCCCACATCTAACGGCTCTCCTCACCTATAAATACCCAAGGCTTGGCAAGAGAAAAAGGTAATGAAACTCTTTATACTTAGCACTCCATAGCAAGCAAATATATATTCTCCTCCCCACTATTTTGCACAACTTTGGTACTATTCCGATCACCTGAGCCTAACTTGATTGTCGGAGTGTATACGTCCGCCGCCACCCCCGCTGGTTCCGGTCGTGTGCATCTAACCGAGTGTTGATTGTGCACAGGGAGGAATATGTGGAGTGACTATGGTTGGCCACGTGGAGGATCCAATTTCCGAGGTCAACAAACTACATCATTTTTTCATAAAATATTTGGGAAGAAAGAGTTGCAAAATTCTGACTCGAGGTGGAGGGCGGGAGGTTGGTTTGGAGTGGATGAGGAAAATGAAGAAATTTATTTTTATTTTTATTTAATTATTTTAAGTATAAAATGTTAAAAGATCAATTTTTGGTTTTTTAAAAATGGTCAAATTATGATTATACGTTTGACTTTTGATCAATTAAAGGAATTTTGGAAGGAAATCATCTCAAGATTTGAAAGTTTAGGGGTGCTTCCATTACGATTTAAAGATTTGGGACTGGGATACACTTTTTTGCAATATTTGGAACCTCAACTGCAAATTTCTCATAATATTTTGTCATTCAAGCATGATTCAAGCATACAAGTAGTAGATGCAAATATGTTTTTGTAACGTTTACTTCATAAAAACTTAATAAAATAGCAGATAAACGCATACTTTCTTTAATAATGTTCAACACTCAATTAAACTCACGAAACGTACCTTTAATTTCTTCAATAGATATCACAAATACAAAGAAATTTTTATTCAATAAATTTTCACAATCGAATACATTTTGTCATTATTGAGTCGTGTACAATGAACTTTTCATCATGTTATAAGTTGTACGACAATAGACAATATTAAAGAACAAAATAAGTTAAAAATCCTACCAACAAACACATGTTCTTTATGTTTCACATTGAGTCTTGCAACTCATGGATTGAATCGCCACACCTATTCAAAGAAATTCCCACTACCTACTTTTCTGTCCAAAACAAATTTCTTTTGCAAAATTCACCCTCAAGCTTCAAATCATCTACACTGCTGGCCTTGGGAAGATTGAACACCTACTGAAGCACCTTCCTCTATCTTGGATAACTTTTTCCAACCAAAGTAGTACCAAAATCATCATAAAAATTGAAAGGGATAATGCAGATGACCATAACAGTTTTACTGAAAATTTCAATGGTTTGCACTGGTGCGCAACAATATCTGAGAACACTTCTATCACGAATGAGCATCGCATCAAGCTCAACAAATCAGGAAATACACGTATCAAGCCTTGAATTGACTGGCTGTAAGCCCATACAATTATATACGAGGACTCGGCAAGAAATCTCCCATCATCTAGGCATTTTCTTGACGAATTGTAACAAGTGAATTTCGAAAGGACCTGCACAAGAATTTTTTTAGGGATTAAGTGTTCAAGATAAAGTTATAATGAGATTCCAATGAAAAGAAGCAACGGTTCCCATGAAATTTGTAGATAATAAATGAGTAGTAGTTGTGAATGTGTGATTAAAAATTATCTGTTGAATTTTTATTTACACTTCTAGTTGAGGATGGATAGAATCACTTACACTTGGTAAATCTCCAACTGAAATAGATTTGTTTCCACAGTTTCCTGGTGTGTAACTATAATGAGGAGCACCAGAGAAAGGGTTACAAACTTCCTGGATTGATATATCTTTTTGTTCATTCATGGTAACTAGTCCTTGTACCTCTAAGATCTTCGAGTTTACCTTCAAAAAGGGCGAAAAGAGAGTTATAGAATTTGATTTTGAATCCTCCGATTTCTGTAGTATTATGATCACTTCAGTACCTCTTTTATGAAACTATGAACAGTATAGCCAATTTGCACCAATGTTTTGTCATTGTTTTTCAACTGTGCACATGGAAGTATGTTAGACAGGCTATTGTTCTGGGGGTTTTGCACAAAATTCTCCAATGCTGAACAAGTATCGATAACAAAACTGCGTTCAGATATGATTAATGTTTCGTTAATATAAAAACATAGTAGTTGTCATTAATCATACCATCAAAGTTGCAAGAGAGAAAAAGAGAGAGGTCGTACTCACGTATAGAAGAAGAAATTAATGCCGGTAAGAAACCAGATTAGAGTTGTCAATACCCAGCAGCAAAAGATTATGCTGAAATGCAGTAAAAGCTATCAAACATTGAACGATCAAATTAACTACATATGAATGAGAAAATGAGCTGAATTTAACTTACAGTATCATGCCAGGTTGACAATGCAGGAGGAGCAGAACTGAGCGAAAGCAGCAATCTGTTAGTCTAACCAAGTTGCATTGTCACAAGAAACTAACTAAACCCTCAAAAGGAATAAATAAAGAGGAATAGCAGCATAAACATCATCGCTAGCATTTGCAACTATTTGAGATACTCTAATCATAAGCAATGCTAGATAGGACTGGACAAGTTTGACCTATTCTTCTATCTTAATATTGTCTAGTACTATCCAATTCTCTCTTGAGATTACGTATCAAAATGTAATCTAAAATATATGGTTTTTCCAAAAATGAAAATAGCACTAAATATGTTATAATATTTTTAAACTGGACTAGTTAAGAAATTTGTACGCTCCCCCAGATGCTAATCTGGCAGCTTCACTGGAAATATGATTCAGTTTTTCGTTGTTTTGTATAAAAAAGAATCATTTTTACTTGGATGTCCACAAAATGTGCATATGCTAGAATTTCCATCCATGCATTACTATATACAAATCTCACCTAATCCAGCAACTAAGAACACCAAATTGACTGTCACAACCACAAGATTTGCCATATATCTAGAAAGAGCACATGGGATTAGTGAAAAAAAATTGAATGCAAATATATTTAAAAAAGGAAGATTCTTACAAAATTTTAACTGCTTGATCGCTAGATTGCCTGGTCATGTAAACAAATTGTTGAATAGTTATCGATTCTCTTTTTAGCCGATGGGTTGTCAAACTCAATTGATGGCAAGTCCCTGGATCATATGGCTGTAGTAACACTTGCATATCTATAAAGGCTATGTTTACTCTTCGTATGGCTTGAGAAGAATCTCTCCCAACATCAGAAATGGTTTCTTTAAGCTTGTTAGCTCTCTGTAGCGACTTCTGATTTGCTGCGATTATGACACAAGTTGCAGCTCTTCAAGAATAAACATGTGAACGTATGTAGTTAGGTCTCTTAAACCGGAATCAGACAAGAATTCTGTGTTATGCACATGTACATCTGTATTATGTTACGTAATGTGTATGGAACAGAGAATTAGTTAACACAGTAACTTTGAGTGCAGAGTAAAAGGTAGAACTTCTGTACAAGCCAACAACATTACATGTCTTTTATGATTAGTGTACAACCAAAATAACTCGTTCTTTTGATCGATACTATAGTTATTCTAGTATCAGCACGATCAGAATAGGTGGAAAAAAATGACTTTATTCTGCATAACAATGCACTAAACAATGATAGCTCATTTGGTACTGTAGATGGTACAATAATTAATCTTATCCATTGTACAAACTGCTTATCCTAGCAAGTTTTATGGACCTATTGGACTAGAAGCTGTCAAGCTCATGTATTTACTTTTCTAGTTAGAGACCAACGTTTTGGGGCTAATGTAGGATCTGCTCAAGGACCTGCGTGTTTAGGGTAAATATCTAATGCATTCACCTACCGGAGAAGTCATATTTGGAGGAGAAACTATGCATTAATGAGATCACGAGCAATGGGCATTTTGCAAGTTCGTTATTAGAGGTAGTTCCTACAAATGATTGGATTAATGAATTTACATAATACTCGAATTCTTGATGTACATGCTCCATAAACATTATTTCTACAAAAGAACGAACTAAACAATTATAGCTTGTCTGGTAGGATAGACACTACAATAATGAATCTTATCCATTGTACAGTCTATTCTGATCATGTTGATACTAGATCATGCACAAAATTGGACTAAACGATTATAGGTTTTTGGTAGGATAGACGGTAAAATACTGAATCTTATCCATTGTATAGTCTAGTGTAGTCCAGGCCAATACCAAGTACCAAACATGAAGTTATGACCAAGACATTTTTTATAAGACAATATTTGGTAGATCAGGCAGCATGAATAAAAGCATATGGATTACATAAGAGTTCAACGAATAGCTTAACAAATTTGTGATTTGAAGGGCAGTAAGAGAAAAAATGAAATTCAATGGCAAAAAGACTTACATAGCAAAAAAAGTGAAGAGAACAACAAGCAAGAATAGTATTAAGTAGGAAGAATCCCCATGATATACAGTTGGAGAAGAATGTCCAGAGCAATGCTTCAGAACCATAAAGCTTACACAGCCCAAACCAAAGGCTAACCAAATTCCAGCCATTGCATAACCATGGATGCCTGTAAATGCTGCAGACTACAAAGTTTCGAAAAACATAATATCAGTTTCAAGCCTTGCCCACTAAATCCTGACAAGGTGGCAAAAATTGAAGTTGACACAGAACTTAGTAAAATTTTCCAAAAATTTCACAAAATCTGGATCATAGTTACATCTCTTTCAAGAACATGTAGCACACATGCAATCACTCCTATTTACATTATTATACCAAGGCTCTAGTGTTGTGGGTCCAATACATTTTTTCCTCAATAGGTATATCGATGGCACATTTTTTGATCTTTGAGTAGCAATTATACTTGAACTCAATATTCTATCTACTTTGGTATCATATTGAAGTACCTCATTTAAAAGCTTAAACTTATAAATTGTAGAGAGGACACAATTTATTTATTTAAATGAAGTCTTTAACTTGCCCCTTTACATGCATGCAGGTTTTTTTTTATCCATCAAGCGACTAATGTGGGTGAAAGCAAGATTTAGACTCAAGAGCTCTGATATCATATTAAGTTACATTGGTTAGAAATATGATGTGATTGTTAAAAATATAAATACAAAATAAACAAATTCATCTTCCTCACAAGTTTAAGTTTTAATACGATGTGATCAATCCAAACTAGATTGCAACAACAATCTGAACGGCTGAAGGAATCAAACGCAGAAGAAACTAAGAATTATGCACAAAAATCATGGACAGAAAATGCAGAACATTAAAATACTATCCTCCACTTACAGCCCAGTAATGCATATCTCTAATATCATAATCCCCATTGTATCGTTTAAATTTCCTCAACGGGTCAGGCCTTCTCGAAATCTCTGGAGGGGATCCAAGAACAAGAGAATTTTCTGTAAAAAGAGTTAATGAAGCTAAAAGAAGAACAAAATAAGCAGCAACCCGGGTTGATTTCGGCATAACTTTTCTGGAATTTTTTGAGAACGATGAATTTTTTGGAAGCCCAGATATAAAATTGCGAGAAATTTGGAAGAGAAAAGGTGGAAAATGTATACCTCCTGACTTGGTTATTAAGTTAAGAATAGCTTGTGGCCATGGATTCTGTTACACTTTTGTTTGTTACACACTACAGACTTGGTAGCATGGAATTCATAAAATACAGGAAACGCATGTTTGGCTGAGCTTTGAAATTCACTTTTTTTTTAAAGTAAAGTTACTTACAAGCAAAAATGTAAAATGAATAAGCAAATTTTTAGAAATTCACCTGCCTTATAAATCAATTATTCAAGTATTCCGGTTTTGAAGTAAATATAATTTTTCTAGATTTTTTTGCTAATTAAGAAACTTTTATGACTGCTATTGCACAAATTATTCATATTAATAAAGTTGAAATTTACATGTTTTATTCGTCTTTATTTAGGACTAAAGTTTTGTTGGATATTGGTTAAATAAATCGAGAATTGAAAATCGATTAAAGTGATTTCGTATCGACTTCGGCCAAATACTCAAAAACTCGATTCAATCCGTTTAGGCAAAATTGTTTGCTACTTCGCCGCTTCGGGGCGCACAAACGGGGATCGACCTGCTCGGTCAGGTCGCGGGGGTCGAGGGGGCAACGCCCCCGAAAGAGAATTTTGATTTCTCTGCATATATTGAAGGGTATATTTGGTATTTCGAAAACCAATATTGGATGAATGAGAAATTACTAAAAAGGACAAAAATCAGGTCAAAATATTTGACCGTGCGACCGCAAGGTTGGTAAACCGTACGGTTGTCCGGTGAATAGACACCTTTTCATAAAGGTGCATTGTTTGGAAAGGGTGCATGGTTTGACCTCAACCATTTCGTCCACACTCTTTCATGGTCTATAAATAGGACCCTTTGGGTGTCCTATTCCTCATAATTTGATATGCAAAACATCTCTCATCCTCTCTTCTATCCAAAATCAAAATCATTTCATTTATTTTGATTTTCCTTCATTTCATCCTTGGAGTACATAAGCCTAAATTTGGTTCGTTGTACTTGTGTGTTTTGGAGTGCTACAAACACAAGTGTAGCCGTTGTATCTTGGGAGTCGATTGCCGAAATTCGTAGGCACCGTTGCGGGGCAAATTCGACTTAAGGACAAAGAATCCAACTCTTGCCTCGTCTTTGTCCCTACTTTCTTCTTCTTCTTGTTTATGTTTTCTTTGCCGTTACTCTATCCAATTTTCGGCACGGATTTACAAACCATCATTATACTTATTTTGGCGTCACTATTCACAAAATTCCTCCAACAAGTTTAGCCATTATTTGATGGGGATTAAAATCAGATATTTAGCAGATTTTTTTAAAAGTTAATTAATTATATGGTTGAAAAGTTAATGATCATAAAATGTGTGATTAAAATTAATTATGAACTTTAACTTAAATTTTAATCCATAGCAAAGAGGGACTTAGTGTTTTGAGTAAAATTTTTGAATTTTTGGCGTGATCATAATTTGTGGTCAAAATATGTATTGGCCATTTGGGCCATTAGAACAAGGCCTATGTTTGATTGTACTGGGCTTTGATTTTTAAGTCCATAATGTTGGTTCAAGCGGAACTCGAGCAATATCTGTTTGTGTATTGCAAACAAGACCTCATTATTATTATTATTTATTTATGTTTTCGACTTACGTTATTTGTGTATATAAACTCATTAGAACTATTAAATTTCAGCTATGAAATGAGTAGTAGAATGTCGGACTATCTCACACGGTGCTAAATTCCTAGAATGCCTTGAAATGGGCGGTCAATTAAAATGTAATACATTCTATAATGTTATTTCGATTAAAAACATGTATCCAATGTTCAAGTTTGATTAGCAATGACAACGTGAACGGAGGATCGGAGCAATCATTCAACTCGGGGAATTTGCAGAAGGTGGGGGTGAGGGCAAGAGCAAGACGAGAGCCGAGTATGGATAGGAAATATATAAAAAATCTCCATTTACCCTCTTATTTAATTAATTATTTTTTTAAGAATAATGATACTTGTAAATAATATGTTATATAATGATTTACATACATATAAGGTATCAAAAAAAAAAATTGAGATTTTTTTTCAAAAAAATTTGATTGAAGGAATTCTGACTCAATTATATCTAATCACATTGTGTGTGTATGTGTGTGTAAACCATTATATAAATCTATCATGTACATATAGTACAAATTTTTTTTTTAAATACAATAAATTTTTAAAAAAAATAAAAATTGGGATGGGACCATTCCTAAATTTGATATGATATCTGAACCATATAGAACTAGGAGTATTAATGGATTGAATTTTGATTTAAATTCGATTAGAATCCAATGAAATTAATGGGAGGTGAATATATGGCCTCAGTCCTATAAAGGCTATAATCAATCAAGATTCGAATTTGATAAAATTGGAATCAAGGATTGAGTTGTTGGTTCACTTCTCCAACAAGTGGTCAAACATGATCCAAGTGATGTGTACCAGTGGATACTCGATTTTTCGCTAGATAAATGGAGCAAATATGGATATAATCAATTTAATCTAATAACAACTTGATCGGATTTATTTTAATTACAAAAATATATGTTATATATTACTGCATAATTTATTACAAATAGTTAATATATACATATTATAATAAAATTTGTATTAAAATTGAGAATCCCCTCTTTTCAATAAAAAAAATAAAAATGATATGGATAAAATATTTCGGATCGGATCATTGAATCAGATATTCGATAACATAGTAAATCGAATATGAATTTAATAATTATAAATCGGTTGAATTATCAGATTGTAACATTAAACATGTTGGTGCAAAATTTGGTGTTGGGTTGAAGTAAGATTACACCAAATATTTGGTGCAAAAATGAAGAAAAATGAGGATTTGGAGCAAGGGTTGGAGTTGCCCTTAGCACAAACTTCTAACATTATTCTCAATATCAATTACATCCAATCCTTACGAGAATAGAAGCCAACTGGTGAAGTTGCCTATGAGCATAGGAGTATGAGCATTCATTAATAGAGATTATTGGCTTCGATTGATCTT
>NC_036238.1:5423320-5425632 GCF_002742605.1 Olea europaea var. sylvestris | reverse complement strand
GTACTTTATTAGTATCAGAAATCTTTAATGGAGAAAATTACGTTGCCTGGAGTCGATCAATCATAATGGCTTTGATAGTTAAGAACAAGGTAAAATTCATTAATGGCTCTATCACCCCTCCTGCTGCTGATCAAACCATTTATCATACGGCATGGTTGCATGCGAACAACCTAGTTCTTTCTTGGTTGATGAATTCAATCTCTAAAGATATATGAAACAACTTGCTATTTGTGTCATCTGTTGTTGATCTCTGGAATGAACTCAAGACAAGATATCTTAAGAGTGATGGACCAAGAGTCTTTCATCTTGAAAAGTCTTTGAGCTGTATAAGTCAACGTTCTTTGTCTATTACTGAATATTTCAGCAATTTTAAAACCCTTTGGGATGAATACATGAGCTATAGGCCATTTCCAACATGTACATGTGGAAAGATGGCATCATGTACCTGTGAATTGCTTAAATACCTACAAGCTCGACAACAATCTGATTATGTTCTCAAATTTTTGGTTGGATTAAATAATTCCTTTGCATCCGTTAGAAACTAGTTGCTCCTTATGGTCCCCCTACTTAGCATAGCCAAAGTCTTCTCTCTACTACTTCAAGAAGAAAGCCAGAGACAACTTACATATTCTGTCATAAACAGTGAGACGCATGCTTTGATGGTTAAGCAACCCAATCATTAGAGTTACCAGCCAAAATCATTCAAGGATAAGCCCAAGACATCTACCGTACATTGCACTTACTGTGGTTATAATGGACATAGAATGGATAAATGTTTCCAACTGCATGGATATTCTCTTGGCTGGACTGGACCAAAAGGAAGAAGGAATGTCTCTGCACATGCTATCCTTACAAATCAATAGGCCCATAAACAGAATGGCAATGAGCAACAAAAGTTTTCTTTCACTCCAGAGGAATTTCAGAAGTTAATGACACTTGCTAATCCAACACCAGTTGATTCTTCTAACCAGAATATTGTTCAACCAGCTGTTAATCTTGCCTCTACATCTCACTTTTCTGGTAAAACACAACCTACACCACATTTATCTTACTGTAATTCTACATCTTCTACATTACATTCTAGTTTTTCTTGGATTCTTGACACGGGTGCAACAGATCACATGATCTGTTCACCACTTCTATACCATTCTTCACCTAGACCCATCAATACATCTATAAATCTCCCCAATGGTGTTACAGTCCCTGCATCACACNAATTTGATGCATCGGCGAAGCTTAAGGTGATTAAGGAGATCAGGGCGTTTACGGATTTGGGTCTCAAGGAAGCTAAGGATTTGGTGGAGAAAGCGCCTGTGGTTGTTAAGAAGGGGGTGCTAAAAGATGAGGCCGAGAAGATCGTGCAGAAGCTCAAAGAAGTTGGTGCTACTGTAGTATTGGAATGAAATAAATGTTTCCTTGTTATGGTAATGTAGAATGATATTAATTTTGATTGATTAATGAGAAATGATATGTTTTCCTTGATGATTATCAACAATTAACAGCACATTTTCGGATTAATTTGAAACATTAGCTGTCAGATTTACATTTGCAATTGAAGTGAAATAATATATTTTGATTTGTTTGAGATGGTGTGATTATCTGTAGGATTTAATTTCTTCATCGGATCATGAATTTTGGGGAAAATGCGTTTTTTATTTTCAGTTGTTGTTTCTTGGTATAGGGCGATTTTGTACCGTCAACATTGCTTCAATTTCCTCTCATGTGCATGACAAAGTGCCTATTTTTTTACTGAACTGGATCTATCTGGTGAATAATTAGAACACGATGATACGCTCATTGGAATGTTAAGCACAGACAAGCTATGATAGTTCTTGGTGCTGAAGAAGCTAACGGCAACAATCCCTAAAGTTCTGTTCATGGCTCCCAATGTCATCTGTTATCACTAAGCAAAGTTCTGCAAATTATGATTTTCTTACAGAACATATTTGTTGCATTCATGTTAATCATATGCTGCTCAATCTGTGAAGAGGTCTAAATTTAGAAGCCTGACATGACTTATATGGCCGTGTCAATTGTCACCAATCCCAATGACCATCTCGACTTGGAACACATGTTATGTTCAGATACTTAACTGAAGTATGTCTTTTACTTCTCTATTAAACAAGGCAATTTAATTAGATACGTATGCTTGTTCTTGTGCTTGATTGGTTTTCGGGTGGCAGTTAGAAACTAAGTACAGGGTCTTATGATCATCGAGTGGATCTTTCTTCCTCCCACCACCCTCATGGAGAAGCTTGTTTAAGTAGCAGTTTTGTATTCTCTTTCCACAAGGTGTTATTGATTAGATTGTA
>NC_036238.1:5414679-5416084 GCF_002742605.1 Olea europaea var. sylvestris | reverse complement strand
TAAAAATGAAACAACTGCGGAAAAATTGTGTCTGAATGTATAACCCCGGTTTGGCCTCCATTATTTCTAATTATAATTTTTTTTCTCTTAATTTTAATCACACAATCTTTTATAAAATAATATTATACGTAAATTGAAATTTTTTTCTTTTTCTCAACCACACATTTTTGAAAAAAATATTATTCCAAAAATTATAAATTGAAATAATGGAGGTCAAACTGGGTTAAAACTCGTTAACTAAGGTATTTCTAGAAGCTGAGGACGCTTGATGAATCCTATCGGTCCACTTGTTGAAATCTGATGAGTTTTGGAAGGTAATGAAGTTAATCAAATAATATAATTAAATTTATTATTTTTTTCTAAAAGATATACCATTTTTGACCTAACCATAGCCCAACACCTGGCCCGGTATTCAACAGCACACGTTCGAGGACTTTCATCCAACAGTCTTCTCCTATGAAATTGGATTTCTCACAAATGATAGTTCCAACTATTCAAGTTTCAAGAAACTTACTTTAATATTTAATTTTTTTTTATTCGCCTGAAATTAATTTTGAGATAATAAAATAATTTACATGTAAATTTAAATTTTATCTTACTTTTTAATTGAACATTCTGGAAAAAAAAATTATTATTACAAAATTCATTTTAACATAAAATGGGGCTTGAACAATGGCTCAGTGAATGAAAGTCTTATCATTTAAATCAAGATTTAACAGCAAAACTCTACTACTTTTATATATTGAGAGTATAATTTATGCATAATAATAGACGCAAACATAGTAGGCTCCCGTATTAAATTTTGGAGTTTCATCTTAAAAAGTAACCTTATTAAGGGCCCGTTTGGTAAGAATTTTGAGAATTGATTTTTTGATCGTTAGAAGAAAAGTGGGGTCCACATGTAAGAGAAGAAGTCAACAATTATGGCTTGAATAGTAAAATAACTGTCAAAAAATCAATTTTTTGGGGCAAAAAATTCCTACCAAACGGGGCCTAAGATAAGTAATCAAAATACTTATTTGTTAGTCTATATATTCATCTTTATTTGATATGAAATTTTATTCCTTAACGTAACTTCATAATATGAAGATTTGCTTGAGTAAGCCCCCCAGGGTACTTCTCTACTGGCAAAGGACGGGCTCTGTCAAATCTGGCAGATCAGAGGTCGTGAGTTCGATTCATGGGGCTCTTGGAAGGCAATGATTTATTCTTGGAAGGCAAGAGAAATTTTGGAAGGCCAGGATTATTCTTGGAAGGCAAGGTGCAACCTGGATTGACTTGCTTGGCACTTTGGCAGATCAGGTGGGGAGGGCTCGGACCCTGGCTAGTTGGAGGCACATCCCGCGATTAACTGGACTGTATGAAGAGGGGCCGGATCACAGACCCAAGGATTAGTCAAGAATTG
>NC_036238.1:5364324-5414561 GCF_002742605.1 Olea europaea var. sylvestris | reverse complement strand
TTTGAGTTTACGTATAAAATTATTTTATTAGAATGCGAAAGGGAGGCACGTGAAAATAATATATTGGAATAATATTAATAAATAAAAAAGACTGATTTGCAAGTTGCATGTGTCGCTCTCACTTCCACCTTCTTAGAACAAGAAGCTGGTGATTTCCAATAAATACACCTCAGCATCTCCGCATCTCTCCGTGGAATCTATTATTTTTTTTCCCCTTTCTACACAGAGAGGCTACTTTTATTTGATTACGATATAATTCTTTTGGCGGTTAATTAATTTGGCTCATAATTCCGAGCCCACTTCTAGTTATAGCCGCTGGGAAGATACTTGTATCGATTCATTCAAGTAGTCATATACATACAGGAGAGAGTGATATAAATACATCTGAACCACCGCATTTCTTGGGTGTGAATTGTGGGCTTTGCTAATTCCTGTTTTTAGGTACACTTTCTGTTAATTTACATACAGAGATGTAGAATATAACTGTATTCGCACAAGAAATTATGAGTTTGATCCATTTCTTGACTGGCCATTTAGTTGTTGGATTGTCATTTCTTGAAAATTCATTTGTGATTCTGTAGCTGATGTGATAAACAGAAAATGGGTACGAATCAAGGGAATTTTGGGGAACACAATGTTATTATATATTAAATGAGGGCATTTGACGGCTCAATTTTAGTTGTCATTTCTTGATAATTATTTAATTATTAATTCTGTGCTGAAATTGTATTCTAAAAATGGGTGATAATTAATAATATAATTAAGATCCCGTGCTTACAATCTGTTATATAGTTGGTGTTTGAACAGAAAATGGTTGAGAATCAAGGGAATTCTGAGGAAATGAAATCTCCTCGTATATCAGATGTGGATCCGAGGGGGTGTTCATCAAAGGAAGGGAAAGGGAAGCGATTGTGGAAGAAGGTGAAGTTCCAGTTGGTGGAGTACCATTCGTTGCCTGGATATTTGAAGGACAACGAGTATATTCTCCGTCATTATAGATCTGAATGGCCATTGAGGCAGACCTTGCTCAGCATTTTCACTCTTCACAATGAGACCCTCAATGTTTGGACGTAAGAATTTTTCGTTCTGTGCATCTGTTTCTCCTAAAATGTTGTAAAATTTGTTTTTAGTATACGTAGTATTGTGTTTTTTGTTATTCGAGATGGGAACTTTTATTGCAGATATTGAATTTTTTTTGTTTTTATTTGCTTTTGCATGAAATTTTTTATTGGATCTCATGATTGGCTGCATACTTGATTATGAGTAATTTGCGCCTTTGATTTGATGTTACCAAACAAATTGGGTAGCTCAAGGTTAAAATTGGTTGTATGGAAATGGTGCTCAAATGTGCTCATCAATACCTGAGAAGCTGTGATATTGTTCATTTGTCATCTAAAACTAAGTTACATGAAGGTAAAAAAAAAATGGTCCAAGTGAAAGGCTAAAGAACTGAACTTTGCATCTGAGAGCATGTTTGGCCGTGTTTAAAGATAGCAGAGCATACTTCGTAGAAAAAAAGTTAAGTTTTGTTAAGCACAACCAAACATGATCTTCATACTTTTGTTGAGATTACAGATGCTGTCTTGTTAACAATGTATTAGTTTAAGACTTTGAGGTTGATGGTAGCATCTTGGATATACTGCTGGTAGAGAACTGCAGGTACTATGAGTTAATTGAACATACAATGAAGTCTTGTTTTGAAAAAAATGTATCTTTTTATATGCAGTGCAGGAATTAGAGCTCGAGATAGAGGGTGAACAACAACCCAATAGGTTAATTGTTAGAAAGCAAACCATTTATGGTATAAGAAGTCAAAACTGATGCCCAATTCATTTTTTCCTCTGGAATTGGAAATTGCTAATATGGAGCTCAGGGGAGAGATTATCCTCAGAAATGTCAGTCCTGCGGTATATCTAGTCTCTTATCATATGAAAGTCTCATTTATTTGTTACTCATTTTTCCAACCCAAGGATTATGTATTTTGCCTGATTATTGGGAAGAAGGTGAGAAAGTAATCATGAAGTTATAATTCCCTGCTCCAATGTTACAACTCAGCATTAAAGGAACAAAGGATCTAGGTGCACCAAAAGCAATCGTGGAATAAAGCTGTATGATAAGTGGGAAATGGTTGACGGGCATGTGACTATTGTATGAGAAAAAGGAAACAAAAAATTACAAAATTTGAGAATTATGGTCCTAATTCAAAATCTTTCGGTTGTACTCTCTCCTTTTTTCAGGGTTAGACATCTCTACACATTGTTTTTCTCAGTTGTAGCAGTGACCATTTTATGATCAGTACCCCCCCCCCCCAACCCATTTCTCTCGAAGAATGGAAGTTCCTAAAGCATTATGCCAAGTAGATGCATTCCAAAGTTTGTCACGACTTCTTAATTCCTTGCAATTATATTATCTAGACTGTGAAAGTTAGATAATGTTTAGAAGTTCTAAATTCTCTTGGAATTTGTCTATAACATTTTCTTTTGTGGAGATACGTAGTGTAGCCAAAATCCATTAAAGTGGACTAAGGCTTTCTTCTTCTTTGCAGGCATTTGTTAGGGTTCTTCCTGTTCCTTTGTTTGACCATTTACACTGCTACGAAGGCTCCAAAGGTGGTGGACCTCCATACCCTACAAAATTTACCTGAGGTGTTGAGGAATGTGGATTTTCACAAATTGCAGATGGAACTTAGAACTTGCCTCCCATCATTGCCAAACATGCCTGATTTGCAGAAGTTTCAGCAGGAGTTGAAGACTTCATTGCCTTCCATGGATTATCTACCATCCTTATCTAATTGGTATATTGTGGAACTCCTCTATAACTGTTTGCCAGAGCGTTTTTCCAACAGCAACCACACTGACGAGTGTGTTCTGGTAATTCTTCGTCCTTTTGCACATTATTCATCTGGTAGGGATTAAGACCAATCCCAATCATGAGAGCAGTAATAAGAAAAAAAACATAATTAAGAAAACTCATAAAAAATTAGTGTTTCACTCTTAAGAGATACTTCCACTCACCACTGCAGATTTTCACTTTCAAGAAGAAAAAGAATCACAATAATCATCTCATGCCTCCCATAATATATTATATATTCGTCACCATTAAGATGTCCCCCTTAATAATCATTTATATGTGTAATACTATTAATGCTACCTAATATTTGTATAGAATGCCTCAGATACTCCTGACTAGGCTCCACCTTATAGTCTCATGACATGTGAAACAAGACTATTATTCTTGCAATGTAGTGATAAACATCTGTTAGAACTTTAATACTTGATACTGCCAGTACAATTTGTTTGTAGTTTTCTGTCGTTTTCCGTTTCCAATTCCTTTTACCATTTGAGGCTGCCGATCTCTACTTTCCCAACAGTTAAACAGGTTCTTTGTTTCAATTTTGAGCCCATATATCTAAATCCTGTTATAGAGGCGGATGTTCACTAATCTAATTATTGATTTGTTATATTAATACTAGCTGAACCTTCCTAAGAAACTTGTTTATTAATGGTAACCTCAACTACTACACCCAGTTGTTTTAAGCTACTTCAAACGGATGTCTTTTAGGAGGTTTTTAAATCCCTTGTTCTTTCTCCACAACTTAATTTCTTGACGAAGAACGTGGTATAAAAAATGCAAAAAATCAATTAAACAACTGCTAAATTTTGTGGGCATTAAGTGCCTGTGCCTCAATCCACTGACTTGTGCCAGGCATATTTTATTATCCGTCTTCTGATGATAGACTAACGTAATAATGCATTCTACACAGCCTATGTTTGGCTCATTTTTTGTATGTGTTTATAAACATCTTTGTCAAAAAATATTTTTTGTCAAATCACTTTTTACCTTGACATTTCATAGTATCCACAAGTACTACCCACTTCTTCGCCACTCATTTACCTTTGTTTATAAACCACCTTGAGACATACCCTTAATTATCATTTCGCACTTCATTTCTCAGTCGTGAACGGTTACCAGCAATACTCATATAAAGAAATTGAGTTATTAATTTCTCAAGATGTATATTCTCGCAGATGTGGATTTGATCATTTGAACTCTCAATTCATTAATTTGAAGATTAGTTTCTATCTTGCCTTTAGCTTTGTTTAATTCAATGCCCAGGATAGGTCTATCTTGCTGAAATTTTCTTTTAACTTCTCCATAAACAACAAAGTCACAAGTTATTTGATGATGAAATTATATAACCTGCTAATGTATTTTGTGCTGTTTAATGATTTGCAGCATAGCATGAAGGAGGATGTTGCAAACATCATATCACCACTGATGGTGAGGCCAATTACGCGATGGCCATTCTTCGCCTTCTTGGGCGGGGCAATGTTTTGCTTGTTAGCAAGCAGTGCTTGTCACTTGCTTTCTTGTCATTCTGAACGCTTTTCTTACATTATGCTTCGAGTTGACTATGCTGGGATTGCTGCGCTAATTGCAACTTCATTTTATCCTCTTGTCTACTATTCCTTCATGTGCTATCCTGTCTTCTGCAATCTCTACATCGGATTCATTACTCTTCTAGGAATCAGTACGATTTTGGTTTCTCTTCTTCCTGTATTCCAAAAGCCAGAATATCGTGGGTTTCGAGCATCTCTCTTCTTCGGGATGGGCGTATCTGGTGTAGCGCCTATTTTGCACAAGCTCATCCTATTTTGGCACCAACCCGAGGCGCTCCATACGACAGGTTACGAAGTTTTGATGGGGGCATTTTATGGCATTGGAGCACTGGTGTATGCCACCAGAGTTCCCGAGAGATGGATGCCCGGGAAGTTTGATATTGCAGGGCACAGCCACCAACTTTTTCATGTTCTTGTGGTGGCCGGAGCTTACACACATTACCGTGCAGGACTCGTTTATCTGAGGTGGCGGGATGTGCACGGATGTTGAGATTTTACAAGAGAAGATTTTTCTTGTAATGTAATGGTATGGTGGTTTGTGGCGTCGACAGTCAATTTAGGTTGTGTACATAAATGCAGCGCGAAAGACTCTGCCCCTCTGTTATGTTGTAAGCTTCTTTCATGCCATGCTTTGTGATGTTCAGTCTATAGTATTAGATAGTGCTAAAGAAGAAAAAATAAAAGCTAAAAGTTCATCTATTGCATCATTCCGTCTGGCGCACCAAATATTTTTTCAGTGAATAGTTAGATTGCTTGATGTCTAGATGCAATGTCAAGAAGGGAAAAGGTATTCTCTTGTAAAACAATGAAATTTGTAAGATATGGTATTATATCGGTGCCGGAGTGCCGACTTAAATAGATATGTTATCTATTCACTCGACTAGAGGCATAAAATGATCTGATTCAGCTCTTGTTTGGTTTTGCTAGAAATAAGATTTTTAGTAGAATTCGTTAGTTTGAAAATCAGAATTTTTATATTAAATATAGTGTCCCAAATAAAGATACCGTTGGACAACTCTATGTGCACTTTTCATGGAAGTATCAAATATACCCTCGATAAGTTACTCGTTTCATGGAAGTATCAAATATACCCTCGATAAGTTACTCAACACCGTAATTGTGTGCGTAAAATTATGCGTCAACTGGAAAATCCAAACATGGACAATATCGTCTTTTTCAAAGTAAAAGCACATGTGACATGATATTATCTTTCTTTTTTGTTATAATTTGTCCTGCCAAAAATATTATAAAATGCAAATGGGCTCCATATAATTGTAATGAAAATCGATTCTCGATAAAAATTGGGATCAAACAAGAGCTCAGTTTAGTCTGCCTTTATAGAGAGACGTAGTCGAGTCAACCTTGGCTCCGTGTTGAGCATAATATATTTTTTCTTGTCTAATCAAATGGAGAGTGAAATGTGTAGATGTATCACTTTCAAACGTGATATAGAAACGACACTCCGGCCGACAGGGAATAGAAGATGCCCTGATTTGCGGGCAAAAAGAAAACAAAAGCCGCCCCTAATTAAGGTGGTCAAGTCATGGCTATCCCATTTTTCCTCTTTTTGTTCATATGCAAAAATTTCTGCCCACACTTTTAGACATTTTCTTCATTTTGAATTAGTCAGATTTAACCAAAGAAAAATGTGTAAAAACCTCGTGTTCTTGCTTCATGACTTTTTTCGAGACGTGGTTCGTTTAGGATGTGTTAGAATTGCATTCGGATACTATACAATCAATAGAATGGATGGAACAAATCCAATTAGAAAAGGAGGTTTCTTTTAGGAAAAGGACTAGAAAAGAGCCATTTAACGATCTAATCGACGCTTGTCTCGATTCTATACGTCTACTTGTAAGAGTTCGTATACTCGTAGATGGTAACATATACATACAACTATTCATAGATTTGATGAGAAACGCTGAAAATTCTTCTCATTCAACCACTTGATTTTACGTTTGTTGAGAATCGTTTCTATTTAAAGTGTGAACATTCAGGAGGGCTCGGGGATCTTAAAAATGGTTCTATTAAAAGCCTATTTGGGAGTGATTTTTTTCCCAAAAAATTGATTTTTTGACCGTTATTTCATTATTCCAGCCGTCATATTTGAATTTGTTATGTAACACTATTTGCAAAATTTGCAAGAACGTTTCAGAAACATTCCAAATTTTATTAGTATTTAACAGAATTTGAAAATATTTGTGAAACTTTCAGAAACTTTGACGATAATATTTGAAAACCTTGATTAAGAATATTGGACTTTTTGTGGCTTCAACTAAGAAGTAAGCTAATATTCCGAGTTTCATCAAACAATTTATATAATTTCAGACTTTGAATTTTACACTGCATAAAATTAAACAAGTGATGAGCGTTTTCTAAATATTATAATTCAATATTTATTTTACAAGAAAATAAATTATTGTAACCTATTTTTCTTCTTTAGAAATACCGTTTCCAAGTGTTATTTCCATGTATGTGCAACCTAGGGTGAAGCGTATAATACTATACCATATTAAATAAGGAAAAAAAGTTAAATTTTACTTATTCTAATGTTCAATTTTGTCCATATGTCCGTCTCAAAAACATGCAGTGATTAATTGAAGAAAATTTGTTTATGTACCTTAGGCAGGGCACTGGAAACCAGGGGGTGGAGTTTTGCCACAGTCAACAAGGACTTCAAGGGCAATTGGTATAAGGATGTTAATATTCAGAAGCTTAGCCTTTATTGTGGTGCAAAGGCATAATGCTGCATCCAAGTCGATAAGTCCGTCTAGTGCTGGACAACAAGTGTCCTTAGCACTGCTGCCAATTTCAACGTGTATAAGACGTCCTAACAAGTCCAAACATGCACCCAGTTTTAGGGTTTCAATGGGGCAAGTTTGCTGTGCAGGTGATGGCGGAGGACACAGTGGTGGTGGAGGACACGGCGTTTCAGTTGGTGGCGCCGGTGGTGTTACGGGGACGGGTGGAGGCTTCGTGACTATTGGTGGGAGTGGTGGTTTGATGATGGGTGGTTTTGGCACAGATGGTGGTGGCAATAGAGGAGGCGTGGGTGTGGGTTTGTATGGTGGGTGCACAATGGGAGGCTTGGGAGTGAAAGGTAGCTTAACTACTGGAGGTTTCCGTGGCGGCTTTACAAAGGGAGGTTTGGGAGTGAAAGGTGGCTTAACTACGGGAGGTTTCGACGGCGGCTTTACATTAGGAGGTTTGGGCACGTGTGTTGGTGGTTTTACGACGGGAGGTTTGGGTGAGGGATGGTGTGGTGTTTTTGGCGGCTTTACAGTTGGGGGGTGTTTTGGTGGAAATTTGAGTGGAAGGGGGGGAGGAATTGGGTATGGGCAGTAAGGACATGCCAGAGAAATAAGCAATGTCCCCAAGTGGAAAAGTGCTAAGATTGGTAGAACCAAATTGTGGTTCCCCATTATCATGGAAAATCTACTTGTTATGGAGAAAGATAAGGGTTGAGTTCTTATAGAGGAAAGAGCAAGTGAGATAACTATGGACTTTGTCCATATTTGGCATAGATTTTTTATCTCTTTTTTTTTTTCCCTAAACTTATTTTCAATCATATATTCTTCCAATAAAATAATTTTATACGTAAATCTATAGCTTTTCCCACTTTTTAATTATATAATGTCCAAAAAATACTCCTCGCAAAAACTATTCTAAAAAATCTACGTCAAACAAGCTCCTAGAGTCAACCGACTATTGACTAAAATTTTTAAATGCAGGGTTCTATAACCTTTATGTACTATAGTAGCATAGGATTTCAATTTTGAGATCCAACTATTCATTTATAATAGGGGACATATTGATACGATAATACTTAATAGAGGTGTAAAAATAAGTGAAATGAGCTCTGGCATGCTAAACGTGACAATGAAAACCTTGGCTCATGACATGACATGGCTTATACTACTAAATATTATTTAATTCAACAAAGCAAATGATCGCACCCTAGAAAGAAAGAACATATTGATGATTGGATAGCACTAGATATGAGTGTTAAAAAAAGTGGCATCGACTCAAACCTTCTAGGCTTGATCCTCAGTATCCCTTTTCACGGCATGGTATGGCGTGGCTTGTAATGTATATAAGGAACGTAGACATCAATTAATTTAAAGTACAAAAAAGTTTGTCAAACTCTTCCTAATATAATTATGTGTGTAGTATAATTTATTGAATTAGACCGCGTAGGATACCACAACAAACAAGATTTTAATTTCTCTTTTCTTCTTATTATTGTGTAATTTTATCTAATATACTTTACCAAACATATTTTATCACGTTAATGTTATAGTACCTAGTAAAGCATATTATTATCTGCTTATTTATTGTAGTCTGACACGAACATCGAAGAGCATTCTTTCTATACACTAAACGACCCCACCCATTAACATTGTTTCGTAAATTTATCATTGAATTTCTATAATAGAATTTGTACATCCAACAAAATTATTGAAACTACAAATGCAAGTGAACGAGCTCACATCTATTGTGTCCCTTCAATACATTTTTGATATCTCGGTACATCACATTTTCTTATCAAATGAAAAGACGTCAACACATATCTTAACACCTCAGCACATTTCAAATTGACGTCTTCCTATTTGCTAAGGAAAAGATTATGTGTTTAAGTGACAAATATGTATTGGAAGAAGGTAAAAAATATAGGACGAAAAAAATCTCAACTCTATATAAACACACTCTTCCTCAATCGATCAAGAGCAATCAAAATCAAGTTATGTCCTTGTTTGAGCCCCATTTTGGGAGGAAAGAATGCATTTTGAATAGTAGATTGATGCAAAATGTATGATTAAAAATTAATGAAAAATTTTGGATTTGCGTGTAATATTATTTTATTGAAAAACGTGTTATCGAAAATGAATTTTGAAAAAAATTAATTTTTAATAAAATGAAACTCAAATGAAGGCATAATACATACTAATAATTCAGTACTGATCAAATTAAAGTATTTTGTCTCGATTAATATCCGTAAGAATATGTGGGATTAGTACAAGCTCCAGACCAAGTTGGGTAGCCATTCGCATTCTACCTCGTCTATAGTGGTAGTGAGGTGGGCAACAACTAGCTGGGACAACTGCTGGAGAAGCTGCGCCAGCATTTTCTCTCACCCTTCTAAGGGTACATCTTTATCAGAACTCATTTTTCTGCACTCCAACTTCAAATGTGACCAACTTATGAAACTTCCTCTTGTTCTTTTTCAACAACAAATCTTTTTTCAAGGAGGATGCACATATATTCTCTCTCTCCAAGCTTTCACCATGGGGTTGCCATGGCTATAGTGTGGATCCACAGACACAAATTTGTTGACCTCATTTTCTGTTAGGACCACTCGAACAATAGATGTCAAACCCACTCGAGTACATGTAGGCCAAGTCTAACACGCTAAGACAAACCAACAGTCTATAATGCTTTGGAAACAGGGTATTGTGGTAGCCGTTCAACACGAGACGATAACGTTCAGAATTCGACGATGCATTTGTGGAACGATTTTACAATAATTGCCAATTCCAATGAATCAATGTAAAGTAAACTTAGTTGTCTTGCAAGAGAGAATAAAGTGAAGAGTGTTGTTTTATTCAATGTTGCATTAGTATTACAAATGTTACATGGGGGAGTATTTATAGTGGTACAAGTGAAATGGTGTCCCTTGGATGGTGATACACGTGGCCTCATCTCCTTAGTTCATACATGTAATCCTAAACATCATTCTTGACTTGCTAGCCTGCAATACATTTATTATCCATGCAGAGCCGCCACTTTGTTGACAAAACTTGACATTTACACTTTATGAAGAATATCTCATCAACCATTTGAATAAGATATCTATGTAGAAGCGAATCCTTTGGAAGAAGTGAAAGTGGAAGATGCTTCGAAGGCCTCGGCCTCAGTATCGTGGGCTTCGGAGGCTACCATCTTGACCCACTAGGCTTTGGACTTTATGGTTCTAAGCCTCGATTGAGGAGTCAACTTCGGCTACGTTGCATTCCACTTTAGCTTCAGGGACTCAGTCACTGAGTGATGTGCTTCGACTTGAGTGGACCCAGAGCTACAGTGGGTTGTTCATGTGGAACCATGTGTAAGTAGGCATAACACTATTCATTCATATTTGTTGAATAAAAATTTTGAGTCCTAAGATTCACAAGAAAATTGGAACTAAGATTTAAGGTATGGTCTTAAATTCACACAAGACTTGGTCACTGTTTGAGCCTTATTTTTAAAAATATATATATTTCGAAATAGTGATTTATTGGACAATGTGTGTTTAAAAATTGAGGAAAATTTTTAGGTTTACGTGTAAGGTATGAGGGATGTGAGGTCTCAAAATTACTTGTTTTGTTTTGGTTGGTTTGGCTTATTTAAGAAACGAGCATTGGAAGCTCGATTCATACAAGGAATGTAAACTTAAATATGTAGATCGGTCAAAAGCCTAAAGATCTAACTAAGTCTTTTAAGTTTAAATGAATTTTAATCCAAGGAATTAACAAATAACTAATTGTATATCAATCATGGTTCTCAAATATTACAACCCAGGCTCAAATTTAAGAATTATTTTTAAAGGAAAAACACACATCAAATTCCCAATTTAAGGTACAAGTTAACCCTTTCATTCATTTTTCATTAAAATGGAAGTTACAAGAAGATGATGTCACTTTTTACTCCATCTTTCCTCTAATCAAAATTTCACTTTTCTTCCTCTCAAATTGTGTTAGTTTAGCTTATTTGCAACAAGAAAAAACAAGGATTTTATTACTATTTGAAGACAAGATTTCCCTTTTTATATAAAACTAGTGGACACACGTGCATTGCACGTGTAATGGGTGATTTAGTGTACGTAATAATATTGAATTTCGATCTTGTGGGATTTTAATGGAAAATGGAACCTGCTTTGAATGAAGATTACAATGGACTATATAAATTATGTTCACAAGTATTTTCATTACCGGTGGTAATACTAATCAAAGAGTCTAGTTGTTTCATATAGTACTTGGATACATAGATTTTAACATGTTTATACAATACTAGTCTTTGACATGTGCGTTGCACGAGTTTTGTATTTATTGTATTTTTATTAGCGTCAAAATTGTAGATTTTTTTACTTATAAGTAACTTCTTACATTTTACAAATATTTTTTGTCTGTATTTTTATTTATTAATAATTTCTTACATAAAAGTGATTGTTGGAAATAAAATAGTGATAGCAAAAAATATCAACAAATAAAAATATTACTAATAAACAAATTCAAAGAAAAAAATTAGTGTTCATACTTGAAAGTCTCAATCCTCCGTAATACGGTGGCATGATCTCTCCATAACAAGAGATTTGATCTCTCAGAACAAGCCTCCGTATTACGAAGAAAAATCATTCGTGATACGGAGGCTTGATCTCATGGAGAGGTCAAGTCTCCATAATAAATATGGAGAGATTTCTTTGATTTTTTTTATTTAAATAATATTTTATTTATAGATCATCTATTTAACATATAAGTTAATATTTAATTTTTAAAATTCAATATATTTAAATATTTACTCCAAATTTTAAAGTTAATATATTGTTAAGTTACAAGTAATTTTTACAATTGTAAGTTTTTTTTTTTTAACTTTTAAATAATTTTAAGCGAATTTTTTTTACATATATTTATGGAATTCACACTTTTGCTCTTGAATTAACCCCCTCAATTAATTATTATTTAAACGGTTCATAAACATTTTGATTGATATTATTTTTTGATCATCCAATGGTTACTATATACCTTTTACGTACATATATAAAAATAATATTTTTATTTATTAACAAATGAATATATTTATTTTTCGAGAAATGAATTTTTATTATCATTTCATTTTTATTATGAAATGATTCTAATCTTAATATATTAGATTTTGCTTCAAAATTACATAACCTATCAAATATAATTTTTAAAATTAACTTTTATAAAGTAATATGTTTTTATGATATATATATATATATATATATTTATTTATTTATTTATTTATATATATATTAGTAAAGTAATTTTTTAGTAAAGCATAATGCCTCCGTGTAACGGAGGCTCCATAATGGAGGCTCAAACATGATCCTCTGTTACATGGAGGCTCATGTCTTGAGCCTCCAAAATGGAGGCACCATGCTGATGCCTCCATAATTATGGAGGCTCATACTTGAGCCTCCATAACATATTATATTATAAAATTAATAAAAATTTAATTATTTTTTATTTTATAATTGTATTTTTGAAAATTTAAGAAAAAAGTGGTTATGAAATTGCTAATTTTTAAATGTATTTTTTTGTTAAAAATAAATATATTTTTTTATATTATTTGTAAAAAAAAATTTATTATAATTTTATTAACGTAATAAGAAAATTTATTATGCATTTTGTAACAAATTTTGTTTATGGTGATTAACAAATATTCTTCCACACACGCATCATACCAACAGCATTTAAAAATAATAATTTTAGTATATATTAAAAAAAATAAAAAAAATTACGGAGGCAAGGCCTCCATATTATGGAGCAAAGCCTCCATAATACGGAGGCTTTATGGAGGCCTCCATGAAGCCTCCGTATTATGGAGGCTTCATGGAGATAAAGCCTCCTTAATTACGGAGGCCTCAACGTGCATTTTTTTTACTTTCTGTTTTCTTCATTGGCTTTCAGTACAATAATTTAATTTCATTTAATCAACTTAATTTTTTTATATTCTTAAAATAAAAATACATAAAATAATGGAGGCTTACTCTTTCTTCATTTTTACATGTTACAACCATGTTTCTCTATTTCTCCACATTATCTCTTTCACCATTTTCTAACGCTATCAACCATGTATCTTTAGAAAATTTATTTTTGAACACATAAGTAAGTTTAAATAAAAATATTATTTTTATATATGTACGTAAAAGATATATAATAACCATTTGGATGACCAAAAAATAATATCAATCAAAATGTTTACGAACTGTTTAAATAATAATTTATTAAGGGGGTTAATTCAAGAGTAAAAGTGTGAATTCCATAAATATATGATTGAAAATATGTTTGAAGAAAAATAAATTTTAAAAAATGAAGACCAAACATGTTAACAAATAAATATATTTATTTTTCGAGAAATAAGTTTTTATTACCATTTCATTTTTATCATGAAATGATTCTAATCTTAATATGTTAGATTGTACTTCAAAATTACATAATCTATCAAATATAATTTTTTAAATTAATTTTTATAAAGTAATATATTTTTATAATTTTTTTTTTGAAAATTCATCCAAATATGTAAAATTCAATAGTTTTGTCATTTGTGGGTATTTTTGTTAATTCCTAATTTTCTAATACAAATATATTATTATTATTATTATTATTATTATTATTATTATTATTATTATTATTATTATTATCCAATAATCCTAACATATATTTAATAATTTCAAGACTAACATAATCTATCAAATGTATTTTTCCTCTTCAAAATTTAAATGAACTCCAGGCGACACCCAATACGGTTTTGAGCCACCGGCACCACACACTTCTTTTTCAGATTTTTCACGCCTCTTCAAAATTGAATTGAAGTCCATTATACCAAATCAGAGATAAAAAGATCCTAGACCTTTGATGATAATATTTGCTACAAATAAAGTTTCACATCAATAATTTTTTCGAGCAAACTAAGGTAAGAATCTAAAATTAAATGTGTTTCATAACATTAAACAAACGTAAACTTGTGTAATTGTTATGTTTAGATATTATAAACAATTACTTTATTATTGTGGTTGGTTATTCTCTTTGTTTAATCAGTATCCTTTTTTCAGATATGATGATCACGAGGTCTTGTTGGACATCATTATATTTTTTGGACCTTAGATCTAGTTTAGTAGACTTGTATTGTAACGTTATTGTATCGTCATTAGCCTAAAAAAGGTGAGCAAAAATGAAAAAAAAAACTATGTTTTAGTTTATTGTGATTTTACTTTGATTTAGTTGATATTTAAATTTATAGTAGATATATTTAGCCCCCCTGTTTGAGCCATATTTTTCATATCATCATAATAAGAAAATTGACTATTGGAGAAGAGGTTGGGTCCCACACATGAAATAATAGGTCAATAAAGGCGGCTGGACTTGTTGAATAACGGTCCAAACTTTCATTTTTTTTGTCACAAAAATTTGGTTCAAACAGGGGCTTATTTTGTTTTAGATTTATTACTAGTGAGATATAAATATATATTAAATTTAATGAATTAATGACATAAAAGTAGACGAGCAAAAAATTATATGGCGAAACCGGCGATTTAAACCGGACCAAACCGTTAGGTTTATGTTTGAGTTTTTTTCAAACCGTTCAAAATGGTTTGGTTTAGATTTGAGTTTTTCTTAAATCGTTTTAAACGGTTTGAAAATCTGTCAAAAATCGGTAAAATCGGACCGCTCACACCCCTAACACCAACTATCGCTAATTTTTCATTTTGTGTAAACATTCCAGATTTTAAAGCTACACAAGATAAAATAGAAAATACGTCAACATTATAACAGAATTGTGTAGGTAGAAAGTGTAAAATCTCTAGTAGAAACCCACGGTTTTGTATGCTAACATAAGATAGTAGACTTTTTGCAATGAGTTTAACTTTAAAAGTAATAATGGTAGGAAAAAAAAAAAGAAGAAGAAGAAGAAGAAAAGCCATTTTCGTTGAAAATAGCTTTTTCTTGGGAGAATAAAGTATATAGAGTAAATAATATATACCATAGTAATATGTTTAAGCAGTAAAAAATGAAGTATTGATATACATTCAATTATCAAAATAAAAAAATGCATACATAAAAGAAAAAATTGACGCAAGTCACAAGAAAAAGCGAGAATAATATCTTTAAGAATCTGATTACTATTATGTTTCCTCTCGTCATTAAATATACATACCTTCCAATTGAACGAAACGTTGAGATTTTTTCTTTGGCATCTAGAAATTGATATCCATTTTAATATTGTCAATGCACAGTTCTCTTGGTCTCTTATTTTTCTTAGATGCTAAATTCATTTTTCTACTCATATTTGTACTTCCCACTATTTTTTGAAACTATAAATATGTGGCTTACATCGTATCCTCTGTAAAAATCGTAGAAGAAAATATTTTAGCCAATAACTTGGAAACACAATTAAAACATTAGTAATGTTCACAATTAAAACATCTTCATCCAATGTACAACTGATACGATCTCGTCTGAATCAAATTCTTCTTCTTTGCTAGATAATGAGCATAGCTATATGTTCAACAATGCTTCTGATCACCAGTTATCTCATTACATTGTAGCCTGCCAATGCTGAATCTGCAGCAGCCATTGATTTAGCTAATATAAGTTCCTCCACATTCTCAACCTGGGAGAGATCTAAACGACCATTTAGGCCCCCCAGGGCACATCCCAACTGGCAACGATGAGGGTGCTTTAAAGCTGGCAGATCAAAGGTCGTGAGTTCGATTCCTGAAAAGCTTTTGGAAGACAGATATTCTCCTGGAAGGCATGATTTATTCTAGAAGGCAAGGTGTAAAGATGGGAAACGACTTGTTTAGAACTTAGGCAGATCAGTTGGGGGGCGCTTGAGCACTGGTCAGTTTGGGGCACAACCTGCGATTTAACCTGTGTGCAGCTTAAGGAGCCAAGGTGTAGACTTCAGGATTTAGTCACTGTAAGGTGGATACTTGAATATCAAAAAAAAAAAAAAAAAACGAACATTTGGAGTGTGAACTCGCCTAACAGATTCAAAGGAAAAATCATTTTGCTCAATACATAATGTTCCAAATTCATTGCATCTACACAATAATATTGGGGTGCTTGAAAGTGGATAAATTAAACCCAATTTTACATCTAGTGAATTTCCATTTTATAGAACCCAAACTTCAAGAAACTATATTTGTTTCTAGCCACTCATTTGAGCCAGTACCATTATCTAAATGGCATTCATGGATTAAATAGAAAAAATTCATGCATATACAGCCCCATTTGAAGTAAGATGAAATATACATATTTTAAATCCAATTTCAATTACACAATTAGACACCAATAGATGACAACGTGAAACAGAATTCTAAACCCTCACATCTTTTATGAATCATAACTTTTCTTTTGTACACGCTCAAAAAATAAAAGCAGTTTAAAAAAATTAGGTAAAATTCACGAACTTCCCATAAAATGATTAAAAGGAGAAAGCGAGCACCGAGGTCATAAATCAATTCAAAATAGCGGCCCAAATAAGGCAACCGTTGGACAACGCTATGTGTACTTGTTGTGGACAACCGTTGGACAACTCGACACCTTAATTGTGTCCGTAAAATTATGCATCAACTTGAAAATCCAAACATGGACATTATCGTTTTTTTCAAAGTAAAAGCATATATGTGACGTGATATTATCTTTGTTTTTTGTTATAATTTGTCCTGCCAAAAATATTATAAAATGCAAATGGGCTCCATATAATTGCTATGAAAATCAATTCTTGATAAAAATTGGGACCAAATAAGAGCTCAGTTTAGTCTACCTTTATGGAGAGACCTAGTCGAGTCAACCTTGGCTCCGTATTGAGCACAATATAATTTTTTCTTGTCTAATCAAATCGAAAGTGAAGTGTGTAGATTGTGAATTTACACGACAATTTATGTATCACTTTCAAACGTGATAGAGAAACGACACTCCGGCTGACAGGGAATAGAAGATGCCCTGATTTGCGGGCAAAAAGAAAACAAAAGCCGCCCCTAATTAAGGTGGTCAAGTCATGGCTATCCCATTTTTCCTCTTTTTGTTCATATGCAAAAATTTCTGGCCACACTTTTAGACATTTTCTTCATTTCGAATTAGTCAGATTTAACCAAAGAAAAATGAGTAAAAACCTCGTGTTCTTGCTTCATGACTTTTTTTCTAGACAGGTTTACGAAACAATACATATTTAGGGTGTGTTAGAATTGTCTTCGGATACTATACAACCAATCGAATGAATGGATCAAATTCAATCAAAAAAGAAGGTTTCTTTTAGGAAAATGATTAGAAAAGAGCCATTTAACGATCTAATCGACGCTTGTCTCGATTCTACACGTCTACTTGTAAGAGTTCGTATACTTGTAGATGGTAACATATAGATACAGCTATTCATAGATTTGATGAGAAACATTGAAAATTCTTCTTATTCAACCACTTGATTTTATGTTTGTTGAGAATCGTTTCTATTTAAAGTGTGAACATTCAGGAGGGCTCGAGGATCTTAAAAATGGATGAGTAAATAAAGTAAAAATGCCAACTTTATGGACCGTTCTTTAGCTTGAGAAATCAGCTGAATTTGACATTATTTTCAGACCCTTTTCAAAACTAAAAACATATTATTACATAAACTCATCAAATTCATCTCCTGGAAAATTTAGAGGCAAAGGTATGACATAAGAGCCATTCCCTATATCCGGATGCATAAATCCAAAATTACGTAACACCTGATTATCAGCAAAATTCAAGGCTCTTTCCATTTCTATCCAGCACGAATTCCCCACATAAGTCGGGTTATGGGCCCCGCTACACGGCTGACACCCCGTGAAGTGCGTGATGAATGGCCGCCTCCAACCACCCTTTCTTTCGCTGCCATCCTCGACGAATGGCTTCCGCATTGCTCCGTATCTCTCACTCACCACTTCTGCATGTCGACGTCGCAATTTACGAACCATTTTTTCTATTTTTAAGTACTTTTGAGTAATGTTATTCAATTTTCCTACTACTCCTAGCCAATAACCATGCAAAGAGTACTCATTTTCTATGTAAATCATATCACCCCATTTCTTTTTCTCTTTCAATATTAAATAAACAAGAGCTGATTGATCATCAGATTCTTTGAACATTTTGTCCTTGAGAGTTGATCTCAAGATCTGGCCCCACTTAGGATAATCTGGGCTTTGTGGGCCCATTCCGGCCCAAACATTCAGAAAGTCCATGGACCATTGGCAGTTTCTTAACAGAAAAATTCCTGCATTCACACCAACCCAACTTTTCTTCTCATAAATCAAATTGGGCCAACCATGGACAACAAGATTATGGTCCTTGTACCTCTCCAATGGAATTTTGAATTCCATGTCTGTAAAAACGGCATCCGAATCGACCCAAAATATCCACTCGGCCTCGGGATGGGCCAACATCGCGGCCCGTACCAACGGTATTTTGGCCCAAAAAGAGCCCATTTTTTGGTTCAACAACACATTGTTGTAGAAAATGTCATAGCCATGAACCCTACAATAATCAACCTTGTTCTTGAAACACCTCAGTAGCAAGTGATCACCAATGGGATTTTTGCACGGGGACGGCTGCGATCCAGTGAGGACGAGTACACGATTCTCGACCCCTAAAGCAAACGAGGAATGGTGATTTAGCCACTCTCTTCTCTTCTCATCCCAGTTGGTCATGGGCTTGTCTATGGTGTAACTACTCTCAGGGTCATCATAAAATGTTGTATCCATAGGTTCTTGGCTCATGTTGAAGGGCTGAACACCAGGTAGGCATTGTTTTGTACTAGGTTTGGACAACAAAGTTGCAAAACTAGGCCAAGGATTAGTGAAAGACCAAATTGTACAAAACATTAAAACAGCCCCTAATCCTGCAATACATAAAGACCTGAATTTAGCCAAACCTGAGGATTTGTTCTGAACAAGAAACTTGGCCATTAGAAGAGAATTCTTTTGTAAATACGAAAATTGTTAAGCAAAGCGAAAAGGGTTTTTCATTGAGCAGACAGAAAAGGGTTTTGGATGAGAAGGGAATTGAAAAGTGTTGATTGTTATGGCTCCAGCCTCTATAAATAAACAGATTGATGCTGATTTTATGGTTTGACTCATCATAACTATTAAGTCAGGTGGAAGATTCTGATTGGTCATTTGAGTGCGTAAATATTTATTACATTGAGAAACTCTGAGTAAATTATAAGAAGGTTGATTAGAAGGCTGTGGCATTTGAAAATTTTAAGGTAGGTAGTGGTTTTTTACTGTCTGTGTAAAAACGATCAACGATAGTAACGGCAGAAGAAAAGCGGTGTGTTAATCTAGACATTGGGTTTGTGTATTTATATTCTGAATCGTTTCAGAATAGAATCTTGGAATTCAGCAGAGTTCGAAGATTAAACGAATCCAATTGTTCATTTAAGCCTTTTGTTTTTTTGTTCAATTTTTTTTTTGAGCCCCCCCCCCCCCCCCCTTTTATTTTTTTATTTTTTTTTATTTTTAAAACTCACGAATTTTTAAAATTTTGATACCATGTTGAGTATTGAAATTCTATAGCATAAGTTTCCTCACCTCTTCGCTTTTACCAATCAAAAGCTAAGTTGAAGATTTATAACTTCGAGTTTAGTTTTTGTTTTTAAAACTTATCAAAAAATTAGTGATTGATAGGTGAATAATACTTATAGATCTTCAGAAATGTAAGGTTAAAATTACTCACGTCATCCCAATTATATAGATTTGTTTCGTTTTTCACATAGATTAAAAAATCTTCTTTAATGACATTGAAAAATTAATTTTTGCTAATATCTTTCTTAGTTTATCCTTATTTAATTTTCAGTATGTAATAATAAATTATTGTTGGAATTAGTAGAGAATTTAAATTATTTAAGTTGAAGAAGAAAAAATGAAAGTTGTTCCATGTTTTCAAGAAGTGGAAAATGTGTGTATTTGGATAATTTCAAGAAATTGACATATTAAATAGAAAAAATTGAATAAAGGAATATTCTAAATTAAGAAACAAGTCTGTATACTTAGGACAAGAAGAAAGGAAACTCAGTCTATATAATTGGGACTGAAGGAGTAATAATTACGTTAGTTGGACATTCTTGGATTACAATGTGGATGAAATCTGGCCATTGATTAGAACGTTCAAACTTAATATACATGTAGCGAAATTGGAAGATTATATTTGTATAACACCTACATGTGAAGAGTTGTCTTTAATACAAGAATAATGTTATTTATGAGCCGTCCCTATGGCCTAAAAACTCATGGGGGCTATATGATGGGTCACACTGTTCAAAAAATTAATATGTATATTTATTAATTGATCAATGTAATAATCGCGCTAGCCTATCTGTCACATAAATAATTTACTCCAATTTCTATATTAACGTAAATTAAATATTATAAAATATCCCGATTAATAGATTGAGTTTCCTTTTTCTCTTATTTCAAATATATAGTCATGTTTCCTAATTTAAAAGATCTTGTTTTATACATTTATTAATATATTATTATTTAATTTCCCCCGCTTAAGATGCCAACTTCTTGAAATTATTCAAATATGTACATTTCCCACTTCTTGGAAACATGAAACAACTCTCATTTCTTATTCTTCAAATTAAATCATTCAAATTTTTTACTAATTTCAATAATAATTTAATACTACATATTGAAAATTAAATAGGGGTAAAATAGGAAAGATATTGACAAAATTAATTTTTCAATGACATTAAAGAAGATTTATTAATCCATGTAAAAAACGAAACAAGCCTATATAATTGAGACGGAGGGAGTATAGATCCACGGAATCTCAAACTTAAAGTGATCGATAATACTATCACCAAACAAGCACAAAAATCTATATAATTAACCTTCATTTCCCTCTAGAAAAGATAAATATAAAATTGTTGCATTTATGTTTTGGATAAAGACCCATTTGCCTATCCATTTATTAAGGAAGTTTGAACACTTTCTATGTCATTGCATTAAATTATATTACTCTTTTTTATTGATAAGATTGCATGCTTTGATTTTAAAGAATAAAGACAAGGAAAAAAAAAATCCACGTGTCCCCATAGAAAAATTTTGCCTAACATAACGGAATTAACGTTGTTTTCTTGTAGAAAAAGTCATTCACTTTACTTGTCCGCACTTGTTGATTTCCACAAGGAATGAGATTGTGCATGATGACATGACTTTTATCTTCATGGCTTTAACTTTATTTACTCAAGCAAATAATTGATTGTATTTTGACAAAAGAATCATAGAAGCCATTGAGTCCACTTTTTTAAAAGTTTAAGATTGTAATGAGAATGATTGTGTTTAGTTCACAAGATTATTAGAGATAGAGTGACTTCTCCCCCTTTGAGAGATGACCCTTTTTTGGGGGTAGTTTCCTAGTGACGCGGAATCATTAAGAAGTCTGAATAATTGAAAAAAGAAAGTATCTTCTAACAGTTAAGAGTGCTGATTATCTTTATAGAGTAACAGTGAAAGCATGATCAATGGAATTACACGACTTTGATTTGAATTTAACTTTACATAATTCATTGAAATTCATGGAGTTTAATTGATTTATTAAGTTTATGGATTCTTATGGATATCATTGATTAGAATAGAATTCACATAGATTTTAACATAATTTTATTTCATAGATTTTAATTGATTCGTTTTAATGGTTTTATTATAATTAAAATAAAATGACACATAACTTCTTAATATACCACCAAAATAATTTAGACTTAGTAATTAGAAAATAAAATTCACAACCTTATGTTTATGACAGAAAATTCAAAATTTTATTAGTTTAAAAGAACTACTTTCTTCAATCTATAAATAAAAAAATATATATATATTAACAAAACAAAAATAATTTCCATATGAAAGTAAAATCATTTTCATTATAGTGTCTAGAATTATGTATAATTATGCATTAAAATATTGTATGATTAAAGAAATTTTTAATTGGTAAATATAATTTCAAACGCATTAAGGACTAAATAATTTTTTTAGCTGTTGAGAATAAAATTTTGATCCATATTTCAATAGGAACAACAACTCAATTCCTTATTCCCATCTCTCGCACATTATGAGAATTGAAAAATAGATATCTTATTATTATTACTATTATTATTATTATTATTATTATATATAATTTTATTATATTTATAATTTGACGTCGTACGTTGAAATCCAAAATTCCTTAAGAACTTGATATTAATATTTATGGACTCAAAATTCACTAAAATAAATCTGTTAAAATTTGAATTGGAACACCTAAATTTATATTAATTTTAAAATCTGAATTGAAGACACATTTTAAACTGTCGAACCAAATTAAAATTCACTAAAATGGTCACAGTCCATCCTCTGAAACATCATCTACAAATCAAAATTTATGGTGACACATTTTTTTTAGATCCAGTGACTTTATAAAACAAATTCTCTACTCTTTTAAGCTTGTTCACAACGTAGACGTTCCAAAATGTTGCTTTGCTTTGTACCACTGTTTTGAGCAATTTGTACAAACCCACCATTAAAACTAACCGATATTGTTCTCCTGCCCATAGTGGGCCGAGTAAGATTGTCCACTTGCTGTTGTGGCAAGAGAATCTTTCGTACGATTCTCTCTAAATGTGAGAACTCGTCAAAGTGGAAAAGATAAGAATTCCTATTGTGGGATAGGAGAACATATCTATAAAACTAAATGAAAGTCCAAGAACGACTAATCAAGATGGGGATGAATTGGTTATCTAAAACTTTTTTTGAAAATAAATGCAAATATAACCAAATAAGATATAAGCAAACAAGATAATACGAATATAACAAGAGGAAAGGAAAAGAATGTGCAAACGATATATTATGAAGGTTCGATCCAATCAACTATCTACGTCCCCCGTTACCAAACTCTATATCACGAGCAAGACCTTTTCCACTACTGTTGATTGACTTATGGTGCAATACAACATTTACAACGCTTCTGGTAACTTACAACTAAGGAGTACTGATCCTTTTACAACGTTGAGCTTTCCAGGATCTCAACACGACCCTCAATAAAAAACAAGAAAAAGAAATATCACAAGTGAAAAGCTTCTTTCTTACTAAATGATATGAATTCAATTAATTATTAAGAGAGAAGTAGGCTTAACACTTCAATAAATAGCAAAGAGTTTAGCTCAAGTGTTGGTTGAAAATCTTTGATTGAGATAGACAATATTTGCAAGTTTTGATTACACAAAAAGTTTTTCAAGAATCAAATAATTTGATCTTTCAAATATTGAGAAATAGGTACAAAGATTAATAAATGCCTCACTTAAATGCACAAGAAAAGTATATCAATGAATGCAAATCGTCAAAAAATCTGTCCTACCAGACGTGTCATATAGGACGGTTCACTAGTCGTTGTATTTTAGAACGGTTAAAGATTTTTACAGTTGATTCTACCAGACGTCCGCTATAGCAATTTCGTGTGAAAAAATTTCTTCAATGATTTTGACGAAGATAATAATTTGAAGAACGTTTTTAACTTAATTTTTTCAAGATAAGTGTCACTTAATTTTTCAAGATAAGCATTGAAAAAGATAATCTTGAAAAAATCTTGTGTTGGTATTTTGATAAAATAATTTTTCTTACCTTTACATATGAGATTAAAAAACTTGAGTAAGGTCCCGTTTGGTACCCATTTTTTTTCAAAATGTATTTTTTTCTCTTCTTTTCAACCATACATTATTTATTAAAATAATATTACACGTAAATCAAAAACTTTTCCTTATTTTTCAACCACACATTTCCCATCAATTTACTATTCAAAAATACATTTTTACATAAAAATGTCTCCCAAACACTCTCTAAGACTCTTCGTCTTGACGTACATGCTAAACTTATGCTTTCATTTCAATAACAATCTTCATTTCAATAACAATCTTCGCAATGTCGATTTTACTTTCATGTCAATCGTCACTTTGTTTCAAACTCTGCCTTCTTCAAATTTGATTTGCAATATTCCCCATCAACACTCGAATGCACTCTGTTAGAATAAACTCAATTTGTTTGTGATAATCAAAACGAGAAGTCAATCATAGATCAACACTAAGTACTAAGACAATGACTACTCGAGTGCTTGTAAGTCCACGAGCTAAGCTTTAAACTTGCCAAAATAAGATTAAATCGCGTAAATTACTCATCATGGATTCAATGACAAAAAGTTATGAGAAAAATTGCATCCCAAAAGTGATCACTTCAGGGAAATGCAGCTACCAGCTGTAAAGTAGAATGGATAGGAACAAGATCACCGTAATAATTGCATCCCAAAAGTGATCACTTCAGGGAAATGCAGCTACCAGCTGTAAAGTAGAATGGATAGGAACAAGATCACCGTAATAATTATACTCCAGTTAGTGTCCAGGTGAATCTTTAAGAAACCATGGCATTGGCTTCTTCTTCATCTCCCTCACCCACTGATGCCTCACTGAACATATATTGGCTTTGATATTCCATCAAGTATTGCGTTGACCTCTTCACGTCATAAAACAGTTGGTATACTCGGCTGATATCTTCCATTTCCACAATCTTTCCTTTCCGTTTTTGACAAGCCAATGCAGCAGATGTTATGAGGTTTATAGCATATCGCAATGATGTGTCTGTCCCAATTTTTGTCAACAATACTTTAGCATCTTCAGACATTTCTACGTCTTCCTCTTGGCTTCTTATGTCTAAAATTTTGCGAATTTCTTCTTCCGTATAAGGTTGTGTGGAGATGATAAGCAAACGATCAAGGAAATCAATTGGAATACCATGTGGGGATTTGTAGTTTGTGCCTCGAATTGTAGTAATTCCTCTGTTGGTGGCGACAACCAATATAGGTGCCATATCATTTTCCAGTGCACGGTTCAGAAAGGAAAAGCACTCTATGTCAAGCATGTGAACTTCATCGATGAAAAGGACGCCTGGGACAATTTCTGCTTTCCCTTCTTCCCTCCACTCAGCAACCTTTGTATCAATTTGCTCCCTAACTTCTGCACGAATTTCACCAGTATCACCAGTAAATAGTGCAAGAAATCCTTGTGTTCTGAAATTCAGACAGGAGAATTAATAAATAAATTTCTTATGCAGCGCAGTACTCAAGAATACATCATAACATTCAAACAATTATTTGATGAATCTCTAAACCCAAGAAATTTTTCATGTACTCTAATGCTACTAAACTTTAAGTTTCGGGTATTAGAATGTCCAATAATGACAAAAACTGGTGTATAAATGTTAAAGAGATAAAGATACTAACAGCATAACTTAGGTAAAACTGCCCAAACAAAAGAGCTGACCATCAAAAGCATATTGATTTTCAGTAAGAATTTCACCAAACAAAAGAAGTTTCCGCTATACAAAACAATAAAAAACAGCCCAATCATAAGCATAGTATGAAATTTAGCAGGGAACTTATTTCTGTCAGCTAGATAATTTTGTTGCATGCCAACAATGGTAAAAAAAATATGGGACTTCGAAGATCTTAACTGCATGCAACTTTTGAAAATTCAGTCAGCATATTTTAGTAAACTATTAGTTGGCCACTGCATAAGAACTGGTTATGTACATTCATGGCTATGTAGGACAATTTAATGGTGTAATTGAAAGCTAAAGGAGGACGCTAATGCAAAAAAAATATTGTGTTTCTATTTGTTATTCCAAAAACAAATTGACAGAACTAGAGCCACACGAGTCATGGATTTAATTTATGAGTGTATATAACTCGTATATTTCCACAACATAACACAGATTATTATGGACATGTTGCTTAATCCATTGTATCTTCCATCAAGAGGGATTGCATTTTACGCACCAGATAAATGAAAAATGAAATGATAAATGAAAACAAAACCAGATATAAGAATTGGAAGAAATAAATATGCCTCAGTATCCTCCAACCACTGGAGGATTTACACTGGGGGGAGCGGGTCAGCTGACCCAGTGGACTTTGATTTTACAAACCTTTTCTCCTAAATTTATATATTTACTTCTTTACCCCCTAAATATTTTGTTTGCTATTTTTATTAGAGTATGCGTGGTCCATTTTTTATTAATAATTGGTCTTAACTAGTTTTGATTTAAATTTGGATTAAAATGTATTGCTTAAGGATTTCAATAATTTTTGTTGCATCCTTTATGTAGCCTTTAATTTGTAATTTTATTTAAATATTTTCTTAATTTTTCTTTTGTTGGATTCTATGTGCAAAAATTATGGAAATATATTTTAAAAGAATATTTCTAATTCCTATGGAGTAAAAACAATTATGTAATATGGAAATGATAAGCAAAACTTCTTACACATGTTGGACCAAGAATTTGATTATGGATTATAACATTAACATCGGAGATCAAATTAGAAGAGCATCCATATGAATCGATCTTTGGTATACTAATAATGAGGTCATAGGCAATACTTATAAAGTATGAAGACCAGTAAAAGACTATTTAACATTCTTGGTTATTGATGTATTTCAAAAAACATTTACTTCAGTTCTACTCCTATGCCCTTAGTAGACTAAATTCCTAGGTCTGACCCTCCCTCAAAAAATCATTAATTCTTCCTGTGACAGGTACCAAAGTATGGATGGATTCCATACTTATTTGTGCAACTGGATACTAATTGTTTTGAAATGCAAGGGAAGAAAACCTTAAAAAATTTGATGACTGAGGTGTCCAAATCACCAGTGTAATAATGTTGGCAAATCATGCACAAAAGGTTGCAAGTTTTTTGGTTGTCATATCAGATAAGTTTCCTGATAAATTATGTCATTCCAGATGGATAAATCTCTTAACAGTGTCAAGAAAAATAATGTATTACTATCAATGGGAAAATAAGAGAGAAACTATCCTTTGCAGGTATTGCAAAATATCCACCTTTTATTTTTATTTTTTATCCCCAGTGTATAGAAAATGTCATTTCTCAACCTAATAAAAAGGTAAATTTAGAATGTGAAAGGTCAATAGTAAAATTGATCATTGACTATTATATAATTAAAAAAATACACGAATTACAAAATAAATCATGGGAATGCCCAGATGTTCCATCATTCTTCTCTCCTTTTCTGTTTCTTCCCTCCCTCTGGTCAGCTCGACCCCGTCAAATTAAATCAATAGAAGCAGCTTTAGTGTCAAGGAAACCCTACTTTTCCAACTCGACAGGGTCGACTTGTGTAAACGAGGAATGCTATAATTGTTTACTCTTTTTCTCCCCTTTTCATCTTCTCCTCTCCTTTGGCTCTACATACAGACACAAAAACTCTTCATAAGTTGTACCAAGAAATTCATTCCTCTTCACTCGCCTCCCTAAATCACCCCAATCTCTGGACTACATGCTAAAATCTATTCTTATTCCGGTTTCATTTTCAGTTTCCTCAAAAGACTAAGAACGTGAATGGAACCCTGGAAAAGATCAAGCGCTGCCCAAGAACTTTATGCATTGTTACACCTATAAATTATGTGGCATGCCCAGGCAGAGGAGGATCCATATATGCTGACATGGCATTGACTATTTAATTGATTGGGCTTATTCAATTAAACAATCTTGTCTTGGTCTTGGAATTCGATCCATTGGCCCACTATGTCCATATCCATTTCTCTATACATGTGTGTGAATCTATTCACATAAGGTATGAAATCTCTAACCCTAATCAAATCCCCTCTCGCTCTCTTACACTCATTTCTATCTTGTTCGACAGTTGACTTAACCGTCGGAGTCAAATGGTCATCAAACCTTTTTCTCGACCGGCAATCATTGCCTCCTAATGGGGTGTTCCAATGTGTAAGTGATGCCTATGTGGAAAGATTTTGTTAGTGCATTTTTTGAGATCAACACAGAGTATGAACAAAGATTGAAAATGAGAATTTTAAAATCTTTAAATTAGAGGAGCATTTATTCCTGATCAATGAAGTCAAACCCCCTTCTGAGCGGAGACAAAATTCTCTAGCTATTTTGCTAGATAAATTCCTATAAAAACAGTAACCACAAGCTCCCAAAATTCACATAAATTTTAGAAATTACAAAGCATTGTGCAGGTAAATATAGACGTAACTAAAATGCCTAGCAGGTAAATATAGACGTAACTAAAATGCCTAAAGAAAATCCAAACCCAACAAAAACAAGCTCTAATGGAAACAACATTACTTCAGTTGAATTATTAAATTGGAAATTTCCGACAGGTATTATGCTACTTTAATCTTACAAATTGTTCAGTGCTGATGTTTTGAAATAGACATGAGGTCCCCTATACATAAATCTGTTAAAATAGAACTTCAGAGTCTGATATAAGAGCTTAATCATCTCAACCATGAGTAACAAGATCTGATTATCGCAACAAGTTAGAATAATTCTGGTTAACGCCACAAGTTAAATATTACTAATATACAAGAAATTGAAAACAAAAAACAAAAGGGGGCAATTAAATGGTTCAGAAATGGAAGAACTCTGTAATGACACAGAATAAAGGTCAGATGAAAGCATTTTAATGGGCATTAGTTATCCATGAAGCCTAACCAATCAGTGTACTATTGAAGCTTATAAGTTATAAACTTACACCCCGCAAGAACATCACCAAAATCTTTAGCATCAATAAGCTAACACCAATGGAATTACATAATACCATACGGCATATAATAGATAAGAATATGAAACAACCAAGCTTTCAAAGCATCAGGATAAGAAAGATTAGTGAAAGACCAAATTGTACAAAACATTAAAACAGCCCCTAATCCTGCAATACATAAAGACCTGAATTTAGCCAAACCTGTGGATTTGTTCTGAGCAAGAAACTTGGCCATTAGAAGAGGATTCTTTTGAAAATACGAAAATGCTTTCAAAGCATCAGGATAAGAAAATTCAAAGTGTTCGGCACAAATTGCTTTGTAAAACAACGAAGTAACTATTAAAAAAATTAATTAATTAATTAATTAAATTTAGTAGCAGTAGACTGAGCAAAGCGAAAAGGGTTTTTCATTGAGCAGACAGAAAAGGGTTTTGGATGAGAAGGGAATTGAAAAGTGTTGATTGTTATGGCTCCAGCCTCTATAAATAAACAGATTGATGCTGATTTTATGGTTTGACTCATCATAACTATTAAGTCAGGTGGAAGATTCTGATTGGTCATTTGAGAGCGTAAATATTTATTACATTGAGAAACTCAGAGTAAATTATAACAAGATTGATTAGAAGGCTGTGGCATTTGAAAATTTTAAGGTAGGTAGTGGTTTTTTACTGTGTAAGAACGATCAACGATAGTAACGGCAGAAGGCAACCGGTGTGTTAATCTAGACATTGGGTTTGTGTATTTATATTCTATGAATCGTTTCAGAATAGAATCTTGGAATTCAACAGAGTTCGAAGATTAAACGAATCCAATTGTTCATTTAAGCCTTTTGTTTTTTTGTTTTTTGGTTTTTTCCAACTCACGAATTTTTAAAATTTTGATACCATGTTGAGTATTGAAATTCTATAACATAAGTTTCCTCACCTCTTCGCTTTTACCAATCAAAAGCTAAGTAGAAGATTTTTAACTAAGAGTTTAGTTTTTGTTTTTAAAATTTTACTTATGAAAAAATAAGTGATTAATAGGTGAATAATACTTATAGGTATTCAGAAATGTAAGGTTAAAATTACTCCCTTCATTCCAATTATATAGACTTATTTCGTTTTTCACATGGATTAAAAAGTTTTCTTTAATTTCATTGAAAAGCTAATTTTTGTCAATATCTTTCTTAGTTTACTTTATTTAATTTTCAGTATGTAGTAGTAAATTATTATTGAAATTAGTAAAGGATTTGAATGATTTAAGGTGAAGAAGAAATGAGAGTTGTTCCATGTTTTCAAGAAGTGGAAAATATTTGAATTTGGATGATTTCAAGAAGTTGGCATATTAAATGAAGAAAATTGAATAAAGGAATATTTTATATTAGGAAACATGTTAGTATATTTGGGACAAAAAGAAAGGAAACTCAACCTATATAATTGAAACAGATAGGGTAATAATTATGCGAGTTGTACATTCTTGGATTACAATGTGGATGGAATCTGGCCATTGATTAGAGCGTTCAAGCTTAATATACATGTAGCGAAATTTGAAGATTATAATTGTATATCACCTACATGTGAAGAGTTGTCTTTAATACAAGAATAATGTTATTGATGAGCCGTCCCTATGGCCTAAAAACTCATGGGGGCTATATGATGGGTCACACTGTTCAAAAAATTAATATGTATATTTATTAATTGATCAATGTAATAATCGCGCTAGCCTATCTGTCACATAAATAATTTACTCCAATTTCTATATTAACGTAAATTAAATATTATAAAATATCCCAATTAATAGATTGAGTTTCCTTTTTCTTTTATTCCAAATATATTGTCATGTTTCCTAATTTAAAAGATCTTGTTTTATTCATTTACTAATATATTATTATTTAATTTTTCCCACTGAAGACGCCAACTTCTTGAAATCATTCAAATACGTACATTTTTCATTTCTTGGAAACATGAAACAATTCTCATTTCTTATTCTTCAAATTAAATCATTCAAATTTTTTACTAATTTCAATAATAATTTACTATTACATACTAAAAATTAAATAGGGTTAAACTAGGAAACATCTTGACAAAAATTAGGTTTTCAATGACATTAAAGAAAATTTCTTAATCCATGTAAAAAATGAAATAAACCTATATAATTGGGATGGAGGGAGTATAAATTTTACCACGAAATCTCGAAAATAAAGTGATCGATAATACTATCACCAAACAAGCACAAAAATCTATATAATTAACCTTCATTTCCCTCTAGAAAAGATAAATATAAAATTGTTGCATTTATGTTTTGGATAAAGACCCATTTGCCTATCCATTTATTAAGGAAGTTTGAACACTTTCTATGTCATTGCATTAAATTATATTACTCTTTTTTATTGATAAGATTGCATGCTTTGATTTTAAAGAATAAAGACAAGGAAAAAAAAAATCCATGTGTCCCCATTGAAAATTTTTGCCTAACATAACGGAATTAACGTTGTTTTCTTATAGAAAAAGTCGTTCACTTTACTTGTCCGCACTTGTTGATTTCCACAAGGAATGAGATTGTGCATGATGACATGACTTTTATCTCCATGGCTTTAACTTTATTTACTCGAGCAAATAATTGATTGTATTTTGACAAAAGAATCATAGAAGCCATTGAGTCCACTTTTTTAAAAGTTTAAGATTGTAATGAGAATGATTGTGTTTAGTTCACAAGATTATTAGAGGTAGAGTGACTTCTCCCCCTTTGAGATGACCCTTTTTTGGGGGTAGTTTCCTAGTGACGCGGAATCATTGAGAAGTCTGAATAATTGAAAAAAGAAAGTATCTTCTAACAGTTAAGAGTGCTGATTATCTTTATAGAGTAATAGTGAAAGCATGATCAATGGAATTACACGACTTTGATTTGAATTTAACTTTACATAATTCATTGAAATTCATGGAGTTTAATTGATTTATTAAGTTTATGGATTCTTATGGATATCATTGATTAGACTAGAATTCACATAGATTTTAACATAATTTTATTTCATAGATTTTAATTGATTCGTTTTAATGGTTTTATTATAATTAAAATAAAATGACACATAACTTCTTAATATACCACCAAAATAATTTAGACTTAGTAATTAGAAAATAAAATTCACAACCTTATGTTTATGACAGAAAATTCAAAATTTTATTAGTTTAAAAGAACTACTTTCTTCAATCTATAAATAAAAAAATATATATATATTAACAAAACAAAAATAATTTCCATATGAAAGTAAAATCATTTTCATTATAGTGTCTAGAATTATGTATAATTATGCATTAAAATATTGTATGATTAAAGAAATTTTTAATTGGTAAATATAATTTCAAACGCATTAAGGACTAAATAATTTTTTTAGCTGTTGAGAATAAAATTTTGATCCATATTTCAATAGGAACAACAACTCAATTCCTTATTCCCATCTCTCGCACATTATGAGAATTGAAAAATAGATATCTTATTATTATTACTATTATTATTATTATTATTATTATATATAATTTTATTATATTTATAATTTGACGTCGTACGTTGAAATCCAAAATTCCTTAAGAACTTGATATTAATATTTATGGACTCAAAATTCACTAAAATAAATCTGTTAAAATTTGAATTGGAACACCTAAATTTATATAAAATTTTAAAATCTGAATTGAAGACACATTTTAAACTGTCGAACCAAATTAAAATTCACTAAAATGGTCACAGTCCATCCTCTGAAACATCATCTACAAATCAAAATTTATGGTGACACATTTTTTTTAGATCCAGTGACTCTATAAAACAAATTCTCTACTCTTTTAAGCTTGTTCACAACGTAGACGTTCCAAAATGTTGCTTTGCTTTGTACCACTGTTTTGTGCAATTTGTACAAACCCACCATTAAAACTAACCGATATTGTTCTCCTGCCCATAGTGGGCCGAGTAAGATTGTCCACTTGCTGTTGTGGCAAGAGAATCTTTCGTACGATTCTCTCTAAATGTGAGAACTCGTCAAAGTGGAAAAGATAAGAATTCCTATTGTGGGATAGGAGAACATATCTATAAAACTAAGTGAAAGTCTAAGAACGACTAATCAAGATGGGGATGAATTGGTTATCTAAAACTTTTTTTGAAAATAAATGCAAATATAACCAAATAAGATAATAAGCAAACAAGATAATACGAATATAACAAGAGGAAAGGAAAAGAAGGTACAAACGATATATTATGGAGGTTCGATCCAATCAACTATCTACGTCCCCCATTACCAAACTCTATGTCACGAGCAAAATCTTTTCCACTACTATTGATTGACTTATGGTGCAATACAACATTTACAACGCTTATGGTAACTTACAACTAAGGAGTACTGATCCTTTTACAACGTTGAGCTTTCCAGGATCTCAACACGACCCTCAATAAAAAACAAGAAAAAGAAATATCACAAGTGAAAAGCTTCTTTCTTACTAAATGATATGAATTCAATTAATTATTAAGAGAGAAGTAGGCTTAACACTTCAATAAATAGCAAAGAGTTTAGCTCAAGTGTTGGTTGAAAATCTTTGATTGAGATAGACAATATTTGCAAGTTTTGATTACACAAAAAGTTTTTCAAGAATCAAATAATTTGATCTTTCAAATATTGAGAAATAGGTACAAAGATTAATAAATGCCTCACTTAAATGCACAAGAAAAGTATATCAATGAATGCGAATCGTCAAAAAATCTGTCCTACCAGACGTGTCATATAGGACGGTTCACTAGCTGTTGTATTTTAGAACGGTTAAAGATTTTTACAGTTGATTCTACCAGACGTCCGCTATAGCAATTTCGTGTGAAAAAATTTCTTCAATGATTTTGACAACGATAATAATTTGAAGAACGTTTTTAACTTAATTTTTTCAAGATAAGTGTCACTTAATTTTTCAAGATAAGCATTGAAAAAGATAATCTTGAAAAATATCTTGTGTTGGTATTTTGATAAAATAATTTTTCTTACCTTTACATATGAGATTAAAAAACTTGAATAAGGTCCCGTTTGGTACCCATTTTTTTCAAAATGTATTTTTTTCTCTCTTCTTTTCAACCATACATTATTTATTAAAATAATATTACACGTAAATAAAAAACTTTTCCTTATTTTTCAACCACACATTTCCCATCAATTTACCATTCAAAAATACATTTTTACATAAAAATGTCTCCCAAACACTCTCTATGACTCTTCGTCTTGACGTACATGCTAAACTTATGCTTTCATTTCAATAACAATCTTCGCAATGTCGATTTTACTTTCATGTCGATCGTCACTTTGTTTCAAACTCTACCTTCTTCAAATTTGATTTGCAATATTCCCCATCAACACTCGAATGCACTCTGTTAGAATAAACTCAATTTGTTTGTGATAATCAAAACGAGAAGTCAATCATAGATCAACACTAAGTACTAAGACAATGACTACTCGAGTGCTTGTAAGTCCACGAGCTAAGCTTTAAACTTGCCAAAATAAGATTAAATCGCGTAAATTACTCATCATGGATTCAATGACAAAAAGTTATGAGAAAAATTGCATCCCAAAAGTGATCACTTAAGGGAAATGCAGCTACCAGCTGTAAAGTAGAATGGATAGGAACAAGATCACCGTAATAATTATACTCCAGTTAGTGTCCAGGTGAATCTTTAAGAAACCATGGCATTGGCTTCTTCTTCATCTCCCTCACCCACTGATGCCTCACTGAACATATATTGGCTTTGATATTCCATCAAGTATTGCGTTGACCTCTTCACGTCATAAAACAGTTGGTATACTCGGCTGATATCTTCCATTTCCACAATCTTTCCTTTCCGTTTTTGACAAGCCAATGCAGCAGATGTTATGAGGTTTATAGCATATCGCAATGATGTGTCTGTCCCAATTTTTGTCAACAATACTTTAGCATCTTCAGACATTTCTACGTCTTCCTCTTGGCTTCTTATGTCTAAAATTTTGCGAATTTCTTCTTCCGTATAAGGTTGTGTGGAGATGATAAGCAAACGATCAAGGAAATCAATTGGAATACCATGTGGGGATTTGTAGTTTGTGCCTGGAATTGTAGTAATTCCTCTGTTGGTGGCGACAACCAATATAGGTGCCATATCATTTTCCAGTGCACGGTTCAGAAAGGAAAAGCACTCTATGTCAAGCATGTGAACTTCATCGATGAAAAGGACGCCTGGGACAATTTCTGCTTTCCCTTCTTCCCTCCACTCAGCAACCTTTGTATCAATTTGCTCCCTAACTTCTGCACGAATTTCACCAGTATCACCAGTAAATAGTGCAAGAAATCCTTGTGTTCTGAAATTCAGACAGGAGAATTAATAAATAAATTTCTTATGCAGCGCAGTACTCAAGAATACATCATAACATTCAAACAATTATTTGATGAATCTCTAAACCCAAGAAATTTTTCATGTACTCTAATGCTACTAAACTTTAAGTTTCGGGTATTAGAATGTCCAATAATGACAAAAACTGGTGTATAAATGTTAAAGAGATAAAGATACTAACAGCATAACTTAGGTAAAACTGCCCAAACAAAAGAGCTGACCATCAAAAGCATATTGATTTTCAGTAAGAATTTCACCAAACAAAAGAAGTTCCCGCTATACAAAACAATAAAAAACAGCCCAATCATAAGCATAGTAAAAAAAAAATATATATATATATATATATATATCCAACAGTTATTCTGAAATGAACGGTGGGCAAAAATTATGTTACCCACCTACCCACATCGGCAGGTCAAACAAATATTTTTTTTTTTTTTTTTTTTTTCCCAAAAAAAAAAAAAAAAAAAAAAAAAAAAAAAAAGCTCATTATGTATGTACACTCAAAATTAGGGTTGGTGACTTTGCTCCTTTTCAAACACCTATATAAAATTATCATATTTCTCTTCAATATTTCATCAAATGTAATAATGAAATTTAGCAGGGAACTTATTTCTGTCAGCTAGATAATTTTGTTGCATGCCAACAATGGTAAAAATAATATGGGACTTTGAAGATCTTAACTGCATGCAACTTTTGAAAATTCGGTCAGCATATTTTAGTAAACTATCAGTTGGCCACTGCATAAGAACTGGTTATGTACATTCGTGGCTATGTAGGACAATTTAATGGTGTAATTGAAAGCTAAAGGAGGACGCATAATGCAAAAAAAAAATTGTGTTTCTATTTGTTATTCCAAAAAAAATTGACAGAACTGGAGTGACGCGATTCATGGATTTAATTTATGAGTGTATATAACTCGTATATTTCCACAACATAGCACAGATTATTCTGGACATGTTGCTTAATCCATTGTATCTTCCATCAAGAAGGATTGCATTTTACGCACCAGATAAATGAAAAATGAAATGATAAGTGAAAACAAAACCAGATATAAGAATTGGAAGAAATAAATATGCCTCAGTATCCTCCAACCACTGGCGTATTTACACTGGGGGAAGCGGATCAGCTGACCCCAGTGGACTTTGATTTTAAAAACTTTCTCCTAAATTTATATATTTACTTCTTTACCCCCTAAATATTTTGTTTGCTATTTTTATTATACTATGCGCAGTCCATTTTTTATTAATAATTGGTCTTAACTAGTTTTGATTTAAATTTGGATTAAAATGTATTGCTTAAGTATTTCAATAATTTTTGTTGCATCCTTTATGTAGCCTTCAATTTTTTAATTTTATTTAAATATTTTCTTAATTTTTCTTTTGTTGGGTTCTATGTGCAAAAATTATGGAAATATATTTTAAAAGAATATTTCTATTTCCTATGGAGTAAAAACAATTATGTAATATGGAAATGATGAGCAAAACTTCTTACACATGTTGGACCAAGAATTTGATTATGGATTATAACATTAACGTCGGAGATCAAATTAGAAGAGCATCCATTTGAGTCGATCCTTGGTATACTAATAATGAGGTCATAGGCAATACTTATAAAGTATGAAGACCAGTAAAAGACTATTTAACATTCTTGGTTATTGATGTATTTCAAAAAACATTTACTTCAGTTCTACTCCTATGCCCTTAGCAGACTAAATTCCTAGCTCTGACCCTCCCTCAAAAAATCATTAATTCTTCCTGTGACAGGTACCAAAGTATGGATGGATTCCATACTTATTTGTGCAACTGGATGCTAATTGTTTTGAAATACAAGGGAAGAAAACCTTAAAAAATTTGATGACTGAGGTGTCCAAAGTTAAATCACTAGTGTAATAATGTTGGCAAAGCATGCACAAAAGGTTGCAAGTTTTTTGGTTGTCATATCAGATAAGTTTCCTGATAAATTATGTCATTCCAGATGGATAAATCTCTTAACAATGTCAAGAAAAATAATGTATTGCTATCAATGGGAAAATAAGAGAAAGCAACTATCCTTTTGCAGGTATTGCAAAATATCCTCCTTTTATTTTATATTTTTTATCCCCAGTGTATAGAAAATGTCATTTCTCAACCTAATAAAATGTTAATTTAGAATGTGAAAGGTCAATAGTAAAATTGATCATTGACTATTATATAATTAAAAAAATACATAAATTAAAAAATATATCGTAGGAATGCCCGATGTTCTATCATTCTTCTCTCCTTTTCTGTTTCTTCCCTCCCTCTGGTCAGCTTGATCCTGTCAAATTAAATCAATAGAAGCAGCTTTAGTATCAAGGAAACCCTACTTTTTCAACTCAACGGGGTCGACTTGTGGTAAACGAGGAATGCTATAATTGTTTACTCTTTTTCTCTCCTTTTCATCTTCTCCTCTCCTTTGGCTCTACATACAGGCACAAAAACGCTTCATAAGTTGTACCAAGAAATTCATTCCTCTTCACTCGCCTCCCTAAATCACTCCAATCTCTGGACTACATGCATAAAATCTATTCTTATTCCAGTTTCATTTTCCTCAAAAGACTAAGAACGTGAATGGAAACCTGGAAAAGATCAAGCGCTGCCCAAGAACTTTATGCACTGTTGCACCTATAAATTACATGGCATGCTCAGACTGAGGAGGATCCATATACGCTGACATGGCATTGATTATTTAATTGATTGGGCTTATTCAATTAAACAATCTTGTCTTGGTCTTGGAATTCGATCCATTGGCCCACTATGCCCATATCAATTTGTCTATACATGTGTGTGAATCTATTCACATAAGGTATGAAATCTCTAACCCTATTCAAATCCCCTCTCCCTCTCTTACACTCATTTCTATCTTGTTCGACAGTTGACTTGACCGTCGGAGTCAAATGGTCGTCAAACCTTTTTCTCCACCGGCAATCATTGCCTCCTAATGGGGTGTTCCAATGTGTAGGTGATGCCTATGTGGAAAGATTTTGTTAGTGCATTTTTTGAGATCAACACAGAGTATGAACAAAGATTGAAAATGAGAATTTTAAAATCTTTAAATTAGAGGAGCATTTATTCCTGATCAATGCAGTCAAACCCCCTTCTGAGCGGAGACAAAATTCTCTAGCTATTTTGCTAGATAAATTCCTATAAACAGTAATCATAAGCTCCCAAAATTCACATAAATTTTGGAAATTACAAAGCATTGTGCAGGTAAATATAGATGTAACTAAAATGCCTAAAGAAAATCCAAACCCAACAATAAAACAAGCTCTAATGGAAACAACATTACTTCAGTTGAATTATTAAATTGGAAATTTCCGACAGGTATTATGCTACTTTAATCTTACAAATTGTTCAGTGCTGATGTTTTGAAATAGACATGAGGTCCCCTATACATAAATATGTTAAAATAAAACTTCAGAGTTTGATATAAGAGCTTAATCATCTCAAGCATGAGTAACAAGATCTGATTATCGCAACAAGTTAAAATAATTCTGGTTAACGCCACAAGTTAAATATTACTAATTTACGAGAAATTGAAAACAAAAAACAAAAGGGGGAAAATTAAACGGTTCAGAAATGGAAGAACTCTGTAATGACACAGAATAAAGGTCAGATGAAAGCATTTTAAAGGGCATTAGTTATCCATGAAGCCTAACCAATCAGTGTACTATTGAAGCTTATAAGTTATAAACTTACACCCCGCAAGAACATCACCAAAATCTTTAGCATCAATAAGCTAACACCAATGGAATTACATAATACCATACGGCATATAATAGATAAGAATATGAAACAACCAAGCTTTCAAAGCATCAGGATAAGAAAATTCAAAGTGTTCGGCACAAATTGCTTTGTAAAACAACGAAGTAACTATTAAAAAAATTACTTAATTAATTAATTAATTAAATTTAGTAGCAGTAGACTAATTAAACAGTGTAACTTATCCAAGCAAGTAACAAATGTGGTCATGCATTAATTGTCAGATTAGTGAAAAAATACATCTGCAAATTTTTGAGTTCATTCACTTTCCAACTATAATTTTTTCTCTTTAGTTGGAGAGGACAATATCTTGAAAAGATCAATTCACAACAATACAACTGTACAGAATTTGAAACAATACACATTCTAGCCTTCGGAACATCTGGATAAGAAATTCAAACTATTCAGCTAAATTAAATTGCTAAGTAAAACAATGTAGCAACCACATAGCATTAAAATTGCAGTAGACTGATTTGACAGAGTAACTTATCCTAGCTAGAAACAATCTTTAAGATGTGAACATAAATGAATATACCTGCTGTTGATAACATCAATCTCGTGAAGTGTCACACAATGTACAACTTCCTTTCTCTTCTGCAGCTCCCCATCAGGGCACTGCACGAACTTGGTGTGCGGCCCCATTGCATCGTAATCTCTTGACCTTGAGAATGACCTTCCGAGCTTCGTGATTTTCCCAGAGGCCTTATCAATAGCAATGACATCCCCACTCTGAACCTTCTCCTTCCCCAATGCTTCAATCATCTTTGCCCCCAAGTCATACACAGTCTCCATCTCGGTCGTCTTCAATGTCAACTTCCCAGTCTTAATCGCTGCCCCGGCAACTGCCGGCCTATCAATCTGTATCTCCACCACCTCGCCTTCAATAACCTCTGTTTCCTCCTTAATCCTAACCCCGATGGCCTTCCTAAACGCCTGCATTAGAGCCTCGGTTTTGGACATCTCGAGAGAGAACAATTCACTCCCTGCCATCATAGCAAAAGGGGTTTCTTGCCCGAGGGACTTCGCCATACCCATTGCAATAGCGGTTTTTCCGGTGCTCGGTTGACCCGCAAGAAGAACAGCCCGTCCCGCTATTTTTCCCTCCTGGACCATCTTGACAATTACTCCGGCGGCTTTTCGGGCGGAAGTCTGGCCCACCATGCCCTCCGAGGAGACACGTGGCTCAAGAACTGAATCCAAACCCAGGCCCCGGATATGAGAATGGGCTCCTATTCTTTCGATTCGGGTCAAATCCCGCATCTCCGAGAGCTTTATCTCCGCCATGGTTCGGTTAGGGTACTAAAACCGTAGAGAGAGAGAGAGAGAGTGAGAGTTGGGGCGAGCTGCTTTGTTGCAGAAGGGTTTAGGGCTTTTCAAAAAAAGGTTCAACCCCTACGTTGAGGGCCCACCATCTCATCCTTAAAATTTTATGAGGAAGGTAAATCATGAGATGAGATGTGACCTAACAGGTCAGTGAACAAGAGTTATTTGTATACTGCGCGTATAAAAATCCAATTCCATGTCTTAAAAATCAAACCCCCACACTACAGCTGTCAGCAAAACGTGAGATAACCTTACTCATATTCTTTACACCACTAGACTATATGTCCCGTGAGACGAGGTTTAGGACTTTTCTTGTTTGCAGAACGAGATGTCGAACTCGTCTCAAATTCTCAATGGCACTAAGCCTACGTCCATGTCTTTAATTGATGTTAAATTTTGGCCACAAATTTTTTTTTTCAAACATTGAACATCAAAAAAAATAATAAGTATAGAAGTTTTGCACAATAATATTAAAAGATAAAAATAAAATGTGCTAATTACTATTTTAATAATTTATTTGAACTTATTTGCAGTTTTTAAAAAATTTGGGAGTATAATTACAATTTTTTTCATTTTTTTTTGGTTTTTTTTTAAAAAATTTGGGAGTATAATTACAATTTTTTTTCATTTTTTTTTGGTTTTATTTAAATATGAGAGTGTATTTATTATTTTACATTTTTTTTAATTGAGAAATTAGATTACAATGGCATTTTTAGCAATGAAATGTGAAAATATGAATGAGAATGTCAAAAATGAAATATAGAGATGTTTTACTAGGGTTGGCAACAGTACGATTATGGGTCGGTTCGGTCAAAATCATAACCGCATCGTCAATTTTTTGATCATATCATAACTGCACCATAACCACGTAAATCGGTTCGGTTCGGCACGATTCGATTCGGTTAATAACCACGAAAATAAATTATTTTTTATAAGTTCATCCGTCAAATTGATATAAAACAATTTATGAAAAAGGTCAATGAAAACAAAAACACAATATTTCAAACGAAAATGCAAACATTATCAAACAATATTCCAAATGTAAATGCAAACATTATCCTAATTTTCAATTGTAAAATACAAATTTAACAAACAATATTATAAATATAATAATACTAAACTTTTCCTTCATTCTTAATTGTTGTGCATCGAAATTACTTGATTCATTCTTCTCTACAAGTCTTATTAGCATAGATCAGCATTCAAAGTTGATTCCTATTCATACTGACACGTCTAGAAAAGTATCGAACTCTGTTTTTACATGATCAGCAGTAATAGAATGGCTAACAAATGTAACAAATTTTCGGAGGCGACGACGACTTGGCCCGTAGAGGCAGTGGAGCCGTGCGTGAGTTTGTGGTTTGTAGAGAGTAGGATTTGCATTTATATACTGTCATACTAATGCTATTATGGGTTAATGGTAAGTGGGCTGGCCGAATGAGTCAAATAGATGTAATGAGGAGGGGAGGGATTTTGTTTTGGTCTGGATAGAAAGGTAGTGTAAAGCCCATAATCAATTTAATTGTGTTTTTTTTTATTTTTTTTAGCGGGTAATCGGTTCGACAACGTAAATATCATACTCGCACCATTACGAACCGGTTCATTAAATCAAAACCATATCCGCCCCATTGCACCATCGGTTCGATTTTTTTCGCCCCATTCGGTTCGGTTAACCGCAATTTTCGATTTTGACAGTTCAAATTGCCATTTCTACGTTTTACACAATAAAATTGAAAGGTAATGATGTTTTGTGCCAATTACCCTTAAAATTAAATTTACTACTGTTGTGTAATTAAGTAATAATTTCTAATAAGATCGACAATGTGGACTCGTTTATCCATTTTATTACTTTTACACGATTCATGCACTTGTGGTATATATTTTTTCATGAACAACAAGTCGACATTATTTTTATAAGTTTAGTGGCTAAAATTCAACCATTTCAAATTTTAATAAGTAATCGAAGACCTTTTTTAAAGTCTAGTAAGCAATTGAGGACTTTTTTAAAATTTAATAAGTAGTCAAAGATGTACAATTTGTTAACTGCGTGACGAGGCGCCATGTGTACATTCCGTTACTCATGCCACTAATTTCGCTAAAGTTTTGAATGAATATTATGTTAGTCAGTATAGTCCAACGTTTATATAAGTTTAATGGTCAAAACTAGACTTCTTAAACTTCAGGTGCAATCGAAGACACAAACATAAGTTTAGTGAGTAGTGACCATTAGGATAGTTAACTTGGAACTCTCCTTGCCATTTGGCTAACTTAAGCTTAAAATATATATATATATATATATTAAAAAAAAAAATTCCTTTTAATATTCATTTCAAAAATATTTAGAACTTAGATATCATAATTTTAATAAAAATAAAGGGGAGGAAAACGTGGACAAAAATCTATTTGATAATTAAACTTTAAAATTTGTACTAACCATAATTTTTGAAAAGAAAAAATATGTCCAATATTTTCTAAAATTGTCCCAAAAACACAAATACTTTTGATGTTACTAGATTCAAAGACGAAGTCAGAAAACTTCTTTGAGGTAAGCTAATATTTAAAGATTTTAGAATAAACTCGTGCTAGAAGAGATCTAATTTAGAATATTAAGCTTATGATCTCATGGCAAAGAGTGCCAAGAACTCAATTAAGTACAAGTCTAGATATTCATCCTAAGCTTTTCTTGTCGAACATAAACTCACCCAAGATAATATAAATTAGTCGAACCATTATAGGCATAAGTAAAAGATATATATCACTAATCAAAAACTAGAAAAATATGTAATGGATACTACTTCAAAGAACTTTGACTATTAATCATTTCAAACAACCGAAAGTTTTGACTTAAATACGAAATAAAAAATACATTACCATACGTCGATCTCAAAACTAGTATCAATTTTCTATACAGATATATTCCACAATGAGTTATGAATCTCATTGGCCTTGAATTCCGAGTGTCCAAAGAAATTAATTTTATTTCACATGAACATTTGGTTTAGTTTCAAGATTAAATATAGAGCAAGTTACTTATTTTGATAATACCATCTATTTATTGGTCAAAATAAGTAAACTTTCCTTATAAATATAAGTAAGTTATAAATGAAAACATTCGTAGGAATAAAAAAGTTTAATTTACCTATAAGTTTGGTCAAATGTGTAATATTTCTTACTGTTAAAATAAGTAATTTTTATTTAGCTCTTATCAGCAAAAATTCTTTTTTTATAAAATATGTCTCTGCTTTCATTCAAATGTGTAAAATGTTTTTATGTAGAATTACACACTAAGATTTAAGTGCACAATCTTTTGGAAAGCAGGCCTACTTGAAGTTAATTTATTTGTTTATCATATTACTCAAAAATTTGGTGACGAAGAGCTTATAGATGCCTTTCAGCGATTTGGTAGGATCTTGAGGGCTAAAGTTTTCGTTGACAAAACAACTGGTGTCGACAAATATTTTGATATGTGGACTCTTTACATTATCTTTGATATAACTTAAGTTTATACTCTGTTCTGATCTGGTTATATCTGCAAGTAAATTATGGAAGGAAGCTAATTTCTACATGAATCGTCACATGAGCTCAATCCGTCAAAGTAACTTCAATTTGAGCCATTCCATTCCAATTGGACACGAGCTCAAACCGTCAAAGTTGATAGTATTATTCCATTCTTGTGGAAATATATTACCCGAAACCTGTAGTTCTTGTTTATTTCTATACCATTGTATTTGGATAACATGGAATACCTATTAGACAATGATTATTAATTTGTTGATTCTTATTTGGGAGGTGTTTCTAGTATGGTTTCTTAATTTTTTTATATTCTGTCACAATTTTTGAATTTGTATCACCTTTTTTTTTTTTTTTTGTCACTTTTTCAAGTTTGTCACTTTTTTGGAATTTTTGTCACTTTTGAGTGTCACTTTTTAATTTTGTCACCTTTTTTTATACATGTAACTTTTTTTTTCTTTTAATTTGTGCCACTTTTTTGAATTCGTCGCTCTTTTTTGTTTTTAACTATTGTCACTTATTTAGAATTTTTGTCACCTTTTGTTTTTAGTATTTGTCATTTTTTTTAGTCACCTTCTTGATTTTTATGATTCTATCACTTTTTTTAGTGACAAACATAAATTTTTTAATAAAAGTGACATTGTATGTCTTTTTTAATAAAAAGTAACGTTCAACTTTTAAAAGTGACATTTTGTCACTTTTAATTTTTTACTTCCAAAAAACTTTTCATGTGAAGACCTTAATTTTAAGGGCATTTTTGTAAGTTGCCCTTTTTTTACAACTATTTGCTATCTTGGGCTGGGGATAGGCTAAGGATGTCAATAAGCTAAGTCGAAATTTTCAGCTCGACTTTTTTAAGGCGAGCTTTTTTTGGCCCGAGCCAAGTTGAGCAAAAGCTCGTTCAAAAAATTAAGGCTTTACCTGAGCTTTCGACTCGAGCTGAGCCGGCTCGATTTTCTAATTTTTTTCCCTTCTCTTAGCTGCATGTTTGGCAGCCAATTGGGCAGCAAACTTGCTGCCTATTGGCAGCTTTATTTGCTGCCTTAACCGGCAGCTTCATATCTTCCTCAGAAAGGGACATTTAGGATTTTTTGGCTAGTGCCTCTACAACGTTTACGGTTTACCGCACTATATTAGGATCTTGTCTTGATGTACTTGTTCGTGTGTGTTTGGCCCCCATTATCTCTAACCATTTTTCAACGAGTGTGGGACCCTGTCAAACAATAAGGCAGCTCACCTGCGAGAATGGCTGTCAGTTGAGTAAGAACATTTTTTTTCTTTCCATTTCTACCCTTTTTAATTAATTGTTTAATATTGATAGAATTGAAAATAATGGAGGGCAATGACATACATTTCCAATGCATTCTAGGACAATTTAGTCTTTCAGGCTCCTCACATTCTTATTTCCGTATCCGTCTCTGACAAACTTTCATTTTAATGTAACGTGTTGTCAGCCGATTACTATAGAAAAATGAGATGAATGAGGAAAAATAAAACTCATTATAATGGGGGCCAAACAAGGGGTGAAATGTTGTCACTATGTTGAAAACATTTTGTAGTTAAATGGGACATCAAGAAAATTGATTCGCACTTCTTGAAAATGACATAATATGTTTATTATGTTTCGAAGTTATTTGGTTGTAGTTGAGCTGTACACTTAGTATGACACAATATTAAAAATAGTTAGCATGGAAGGAGGGACATAAAAAATCAAGATATCACTATTCCAAAATAAAATACTACATTTTTTTTGTTGTGCTCTCGGTGTAATTACGATGTACACTTTCGATGACATTTTGTTGAAAATATGTTGTATTTATAGAGGGGATGTAGAAAACATACCTACTCACTACAAGAAAATAAAATAATATACCTAGTCACTTTGCTGGTTTTTGTAGTGGTCTGAACGTTATTAGTCCTAAAGGAAGTCAATGTGAACGTTTGATTTTAATGAAATTCATAATTACAAATTACTAGTGATCATCAACAAATTGCTGCTAAGCTGGTTTTTCAAATAGTGTGCTAAAAGTCTTAATCTAATGCTTCATTGGCCTATTTTATTTAGAAATACTAAACGTAAAATGGCAAAATGCTTGAGTTAGGCATTTTTGAATGTTGAAATCTTCCGTTTAGGGTCTTCTAACGTGTTCATGAATCGTTATAACTTTAATATGTCATAGTTTCATGAAGGTGGTGCTGTACGAAAATATCGATTGACAAGATGTTTCAATATTTCCCGATTATCGAAGTCAAAATCATTAAGTTTAAGTAACTTGAGATCTCAATAATTTCAAGTTATAAGCTACTTACCAATTTGTGAAAACTAACTTTTAACTATAGAACACCCACCCATCGAGCAGGGACGAAAGTCAGCCTTAGTGATCCAACTGCGCTGAGCGAAAGGGTCGTTGCTCAGCGAATAAAAGTTACTTTAGGGATAATAGGCTGATCTTTCCCCAAGAGCTCACATCGATGGGAAGGTTTGGCACCTTGATGTCGGCTCTTCGCCACTTGGGGCTGTAGTATGTTACAAGGGTTGGGCGATTAGGTCTTTTTTTAATTTGATTCCATTGTCAAATAACACGACGTGTGTACCTAGAGAATAGTCACTTGAAAGTGAATTCTCCCTATATACATCTATTCAATTCTGAATTTCTTTCTCATAGTGCTTACTCCTAGTAATTATATTGAAGCACATAAATGGTTGAAGATCACGAGGCGTTTCTCCTTTAAGATTAAACAATTTCATCGAATTGAGTATGATTGTATGTGTGATAGCATAACTCATACTTGATCTAACTGCATTTTATTGGAATTGAGAGAATACATCAAATGAATTTGACTTTTTTTTTTTGTCGTTGTTGCTGTTGTTTCTGAAGTAACCTTCATTAGGGGTGTAAGCGGTCTGATTTTACCGATTTTCGACAGATTTTTAAACCAAGTCGTTTAAAATGGTTTGAAAAAAACTCAAACCTAAACCAAACCATTTTGAACGGTTTGAAAAAAATTCAAACCTAAATCTAGCGGTTTGATCCGGTTTTAAATCGCCGGTTTCGCCATATATTTTTTTACCCGTCTACTTTTATGTTATTAATTCATTAAATTTAATATATATTTATATCTCACTAGTAATAAATCTAAAACAAACTAAGCTCCTATTTGAACCAAATTTTTGGGACAAAAAAAATGAAAATTTGGACCGTTATTCCACAAGTTCAGCCGCCTTTGTTACCTACTATTTCATGTGTGGGACCCAGCCTCCTCTCCAATAGTAAATTTTCCCATTATAATGATATGAAAAATATGGCTCAAACAGGGGCTAAATATATTTACTATAAATTTAAATATCAACTAAATTAAAGTGAAATCACAATAAACTAAAACATAGTTTTTTTTTCATTTGTGTTCACCTTTTTTAGGCTAATAACGATACAATAACGTTACAATACAAGTCTACTAAATTAGATATAATGTCCAAAAAATATAATTATGTCACAATAAGATCTCGTGATCATCATATCTGAAAAAAAAGATACTGATTAAACAAAGAGAATGACCAACCACAATAATAAAGCAATTGTTTATAATATCTAAACATAACAATTACACAAATTTACATTTGTATGATGTTACGAAACACATTTAATTTCAAATTCTTACCTTAGTTTGCTCCAAAAAATTATTGATATGAAACTTTATTTATAGCAAATATTATCACCGAAGGTTTAGGATCTCTTTGCCTCCGATTTGGTATAATGGATTTCAATTCAACTTTGAAGAGGTGTGAAAAATCTGAAAAAGAAGTATGTGGTGCCGGTGGCTCAAAACTGTGTTGGTTGTCGATTGGAGTTCATCTAAATTTTGAAGAGAAAAAAAGCTTTTGATAGATTTTGTTAGTCTTGAAATTATTAAATATATATTAGGATTATTGGATAATAATAATAATAATAATAATAATAATAATAATAATAATAATAATAATAATAATAATATATCTGTATTAGAAAATTAGAATTGACAAAAATACCCACAAATGACAAAACTATTGAATTTTATATATTTGGATGAATTTTCAAAAAAATTCATTTTTTCATTTTTCTATTTTTATATATTTTTTCGCCGGTCCGGTTTGATTTTAAACTGCAATTTAAATTCTCAAACTTAAACCAAACCATTTTGACCGGTTTGATTTGGGTCAAAATCATTTCGTTGACCAGGTCCACGTGACACCAAACTGACGTTTTTAAAATGTAGTTTCGGTTCGATTTTTCAGTTTGGCGATTTTTGCTTACAGCCCTAGTCTGCATTAGTGTGAATGTGTTTCCACACCGTATGATCAGTTATAGTGATTTTACTCGCTCTGCACTATTGTGAATACGTTTCCATAGTGTATGACCAGATTATAGCCTTTGGGTAGCTCTAGGCGCGTATAACCATAATTTCAGAATTATAGAATTTCAGAATTGAATAGCTTTGCCATGTATATCGGTACTAATTGATACATGAGTAAGGTTATTCTGAGTACCTTTTTGGTGTGATTTTCTAATATTATACATCTTATTAGATTTAGCTTATTTAGTTTGCAGAGTAATGATTTCAACTTATAGTTCTGTGAAATGATATTTTCACTTATATTTACTGCTATCATATTATTTATATTTATTATACATTACAGTTGCTTATCTAGAATTAAGAACAAAGAATGTTATGATGCAATCATGTTTAGTTTTAAAAGTGTTACCAAATTTTAGAATTTCTCGAAATTTTAATAGAACTAGAATTTTTAGAAAATATGCATAAATGGAAAAGTATTCTCATTTGCAAATTATCCACTCATTGAACTATAAGTTCATATATCATTTCACCATTTTTTTTATTAGATAGCAACCGAATTGAGCAGCTTTGGAGCCTGTTGATTCACCGAATTGAGCCACACGTCATTAGTTGTATGACTACTTTATCAAATTATATTTTACATGTTTCTTTTAGGTTACATGAAGCTTATGCCAAAAAAGGTTATCACGAGCTCAATGTATATTTTGTATCTTTAGCACATTTGAGGATTGTTGGTTGTAAAGCAAGTAGCAAATTAAGGTAAGAATCTGAAATTAAATGTGTTTCGTAACATCATACAAACGTAAACTTGTATAATTGTTATGTTTAGATATTATAAACAATTGTTTTATTATTATGATTGGCTATTCTCTTTGTTTAATCAATATCATTTTTTTAGATATGATGATCATGAGATCTTGCTGGACATCATTATGTTTTTTGGACTTATATCTAATTTAGTAGACTTGTATTGTAACGTTATTGTATCGTCATTAGCCTAAAAAAGGTGAACAAAAATGAAAAAAAAAAACTATGTTTTAGTTTATTGTGATTTCACCTTGATTTAATTGATATTTAAATTTATAGTAGATATATTTAGCCCATGTTTGAGCCATATTTTTCATATCATTATAATGAGAAAATTGACTATTGGAGATGAGGCTGGGTCCCACACATGAAATAGCAGATCAACAAAGAGGGCTGGACTTGTGGAATAACGGTTCAAATTTTCATTTTTTTGTCCCAAAAATTTGGTTCAAACAGGAGCTTAGTTTGTTTTAGATTTATTACTAGTGAGATACAAATATATATTAAATTCAAGAATTAATGGCATAAAAATAGACGGGCAAAAAAATATATGGCGAAACCGGCGGTTTAAAATTGGACCAAACCGTTAGGTTTATGTTTGAATTTTTTTCAAACTGTTCAAAATAGTTCGGTTTATATTTGAGTTTTTCTCAAACCGTTTTAAACGGTTTGATTTGAAAATCTGTCAAAAATCGATAAAATCGTATCGCTTACACCCCTAGTATCTCCATTAACTTAACACAAAAAGCTAATTTTCTTTTCAAAAAATAGGGGTAATATAGTCTTACAAAAAAAATTTAGTATCTTCTCTTACACTCATGATTCTATTGCGATTTCCCCTTCAAAAATTCCGGTTTTCTTCCATTTCTTTTTGTATTCCTCCCCTTCAGTATGTAGCCAAGGAGTAAACTTGGCGAGAAATTCCACAGTGATATGCCTGTATCTCTTGGCAAGAAAGCAACACCCACCAAATCTTTGGTAATAAGCGAACAGAAAAGATTGAAATAAAAGGCCATCCAATATATATATATATATATGAATGATCTCCTAAGCATCGTTGCTTATGTTAAATAGCGGTAATATAACACACCATTTAATTGATGAATTATTAAATATATGAGACCTACCATTAACTCATTCACCAATTAAATGTCGTATCATGTTATATATGCTTAATATAAGCTAAGACAAGTTTTATATATATATATATATATATATATATATATATATAAAGAAGGGGGGTCCCTGAAAAAGGTTATTTCAAGGATTTGAAGGTTGTTGTAGGGGGTTGTTAAAACAAATTATGAAAAATCCTACTCAGTACTCTTCTTAATTTAGATGTCTTTTTCTTTTGATAAAATAATATCCCTCTTTT
>NC_036238.1:5351962-5361253 GCF_002742605.1 Olea europaea var. sylvestris | reverse complement strand
TTCGGTTAATAACCACGAAAATAAATTATTTTTTATAGGTTCATCCGTTAAATTGATATAAAACAATTTATGAAAAAAGTCAATGAAAACAAAAACACAATATTCCAAACGAAAATGCAAACATTATCAAACAATATTACAAACGTAAATGCAAACATTATCCTAATTTTCAATTGTAAAATACAAATTTAACAAACAATATTATAAATATAATAATACTAAACTTTTCCTTCATTCTTAATTGTTGTGCATCGAAATTACTTGATTCATTCTTCTCTACAAGTCTTACTAGCATAGATCAGCATTCAAAGTTGATTCCTATTCATACTGACACGTCTAGAAAAGTATCGAACTCTGTTTTTACATGATCAGCAGTAATAGAATGGCTAACAAATGTAACAAATTTTCGGAGGCGACGACGACTTGGCCCGTAGAGGCAGTGGAGCCGTGCGTGAGTTTGTGGTTTGTAGAGAGTAGGATTTGCATTTATATACTGTCATACTAATGCTATTATGGGTTAATGGTAAGTGGGCTGGCCGAATGAGTCAAATAGATGTAATGAGGAGGGGAGGGATTTTGTTTTGGTCTGGATAGAAAGGTAGTGTAAAGCCCATAATCAATTTAATTGTGTTTTTTTTTATTTTTTTTAGCGGGTAATCGGTTCGACAACGTAAATATCATACTCGCACCATTACGAACCGGTTCATTAAATCAAAACCATATCCGCCCCATTGCACCATCGGTTCGATTTTTTTCGCCCCATTCGGTTCGGTTAACCGCAATTTTCGATTTTGACAGTTCAAATTGCCATTTCTACGTTTTACACAATAAAATTGAAAGGTAATGATGTTTTGTGCCAATTACCCTTAAAATTAAATTTACTACTGTTGTGTAATTAAGTAATAATTTCTAATAAGATCGACAATGTGGACTCGTTTATCCATTTTATTACTTTTACACGATTCATGCACTTGTGGTATATATTTTTTCATGAACAACAAGTCGACATTATTTTTATAAGTTTAGTGGCTAAAATTCAACCATTTCAAATTTTAATAAGTAATCGAAGACCTTTTTTAAAGTCTAGTAAGCAATTGAGGACTTTTTTAAAATTTAATAAGTAGTCAAAGATGTACAATTTGTTAACTGCGTGACGAGGCGCCATGTGTACATTCCGTTACTCATGCCACTAATTTCGCTAAAGTTTTGAATGAATATTATGTTAGTCAGTATAGTCCAACGTTTATATAAGTTTAATGGTCAAAACTAGACTTCTTAAACTTCAGGTGCAATCGAAGACACAAACATAAGTTTAGTGAGTAGTGACCATTAGGATAGTTAACTTGGAACTCTCCTTGCCATTTGGCTAACTTAAGCTTAAAATATATATATATATATATATTAAAAAAAAAAATTCCTTTTAATATTCATTTCAAAAATATTTAGAACTTAGATATCATAATTTTAATAAAAATAAAGGGGAGGAAAACGTGGACAAAAATCTATTTGATAATTAAACTTTAAAATTTGTACTAACCATAATTTTTGAAAAGAAAAAATATGTCCAATATTTTCTAAAATTGTCCCAAAAACACAAATACTTTTGATGTTACTAGATTCAAAGACGAAGTCAGAAAACTTCTTTGAGGTAAGCTAATATTTAAAGATTTTAGAATAAACTCGTGCTAGAAGAGATCTAATTTAGAATATTAAGCTTATGATCTCATGGCAAAGAGTGCCAAGAACTCAATTAAGTACAAGTCTAGATATTCATCCTAAGCTTTTCTTGTCGAACATAAACTCACCCAAGATAATATAAATTAGTCGAACCATTATAGGCATAAGTAAAAGATATATATCACTAATCAAAAACTAGAAAAATATGTAATGGATACTACTTCAAAGAACTTTGACTATTAATCATTTCAAACAACCGAAAGTTTTGACTTAAATACGAAATAAAAAATACATTACCATACGTCGATCTCAAAACTAGTATCAATTTTCTATACAGATATATTCCACAATGAGTTATGAATCTCATTGGCCTTGAATTCCGAGTGTCCAAAGAAATTAATTTTATTTCACATGAACATTTGGTTTAGTTTCAAGATTAAATATAGAGCAAGTTACTTATTTTGATAATAGCATCTATTTATTGGTCAAAATAAGTAAACTTTCCTTATAAATATAAGTAAGTTATAAATGAAAACATTCGTAGGAATAAAAAAGTTTAATTTACCTATAAGTTTGGTCAAATGTGTAATATTTCTTACTGTTAAAATAAGTAATTTTTATTTAGCTCTTATCAGCAAAAATTCTTTTTTTATAAAATATGTCTCTGCTTTCATTCAAATGTGTAAAATGTTTTTATGTAGAATTACACACTAAGATTTAAGTGCACAATCTTTTGGAAAGCAGGCCTACTTGAAGTTAATTTATTTGTTTATCATATTACTCAAAAATTTGGTGACGAAGAGCTTATAGATGCCTTTCAGCGATTTGGTAGGATCTTGAGGGCTAAGGTTTTCGTTGACAAAACAACTGGTGCCGACAAATATTTTGGTATGTGGACTCTTTACATTATCTTTGATATAACTTAAGTTTATACTCTGTTCTGATCTGGTTATATCTGCAAGTAAATTATGGAAGGAAGCTGATTTCTACATGAATCGTCACATGAGCTCAATCCGTCAAAGTAACTTCAATTTGAGCCATTCCATTCCAATTGGACACGAGCTCAAACCGTCAAAGTTGATAGTATTATTCCATTCTTGTGGAAATATATTACCCGAAACCTGTAGTTCTTGTTTATTTCTATACCATTGTATTTGGATAACATGGAATACCTATTAGACAATGATTATTAATTTGTTGATTCTTATTTGGGAGGTGTTTCTAGTATGGTTTCTTAATTTTTTTATATTCTGTCACAATTTTTGAATTTGTATCACCTTTTTTTTTTTTTTTTTTGTCACTTTTTCAAGTTTGTCACTCTTTTGGAATTTTTGTCACTTTTGAGTGTCACTTTTTAATTTTGTCACCTTTTTTTATACATGTAACTTTTTTTTTCTTTTAATTTGTGCCACTTTTTTGAATTCGTCGCTCTTTTTTGTTTTTAACTATTGTCACTTATTTAGAATTTTTGTCACCTTTTTGTTTTTAGTATTTGTCATTTTTTTTAGTCACCTTCTTGATTTTTATGATTCTATCACTTTTTTTAGTAACAAACATAAATTTTTTAATAAAAGTGACATTGTATGTCTTTTTTAATAAAAAGTAACGTTCAACTTTTAAAAGTGACATTTTGTCGCTTTTAATTTTTTACTTCCAAAAAACTTTTCATGTGAAGACCTTAATTTTAAGGGCATTTTTGTAAGTTGCCCTTTTTTTACAACTATTTGCTATCTTGGGCTGGGGATAGGCTAAGGATGTCAATAAGCTAAGTCGAAATTTTCAGCTCGACTTTTTTAAGGCGAGCTTTTTTTGGCCCGAGCCAAGTTGAGCAAAAGCTCGTTCAAAAAATTAAGGCTTTACCTGAGCTTTCGACTCGAGCTGAGCCGGCTCGATTTTCTAATTTTTTTCCCTTCTCTTAGCTGCATGTTTGGCAGCCAATTGGGCAGCAAACTTGCTGCCTATTGGCAGCTTTATTTGCTGCCTTAACCGGCAGCTTCATATCTTCCTCAGAAAGGGACATTTAGGATTTTTTGGCTAGTGCCTCTACAACGTTTACGGTTTACCGCACTGTATTAGGATCTTGTCTTGATGTACTTGTTCGTGTGAGTTTGGCCCCCATTATTTCCAACCATTTTTCAACGAGTGTGGGACCCTGTCAAACAATAAGGCAGCTCACCTGCGAGAATGGCTGTCAGTTGAGTAAGAACATTTTTTTCTTTCCATTTCTACCCTTTTTAATTAATTGTTTAATATTGATAGAATTGAAAATAATGGAGGGCAATGACATACATTTCCAATGCATTCTAGGACAATTTAGTCTTTCAGGCTCCTCACATTCTTATTTCCGTATCCGTCTCTGACAAATTTCATTTTAATGTAACGTGTTGTCAGCCGATTACTATAGAAAAATGAGATGAATGAGGAAAAAAAAAACTCATTATAATGGGGGCCAAACAAGGGGTGAAATGTTGTCACTATGTTGAAAATATTTGGTAGTTAAATGGGACATCAAGAAAATTGATTCGCACTTCTTGAAAATGGCATAGTATGTTTATTATGTTTCGAAGTTATTTCGTTGTAGTTGAGCTGTACACGTAGTATGGCACTGTATTGAAAATAGTTAGTATGGAAGGAGAGACATAAAAAATCACGATATCACTATACCAAAATAAAATACTACATTCTTTATGTTGTGCTCTCGGTGTAATTACGATGTACACTTTCGATGACATTTTGTTGAAAATATGTGGTATTTATAGAGGGGATGTAGAAAACATACCTTCTCACTACAAGAAAGTAAAATAATATACTTAGTCACTTTGCTGGTTTTTGTAGTGGTCTGAACGTTATTAGTCCTAAAGGAAGTCAATGTGAACGTTTGATTTTAATGAAATTCATAATTACAAATTACTAGTGATCATCAACAAATTGCTGCTAAGCTGGTTTTTCAAATAGTGTGCTAAAAGTCTTAATCTAATGCTTCATTGGCCTATTTAATTTAGAAATACTAAACGTAAAATGGCAAAATGCTTGAGTTAGGCATTTTTGAATGTTGAAATCTTCCGTTTAGGGTCTTCTAACGTGTTCATGAATCGTTATAACTTTAATATGTCATAGTTTCATGAAGGTGGTGCTGTACGAAAATATCGATTGACAAGATGTTTCAATATTTCCCGATTATCGAAGTCAAAATCATTAAGTTTAAGTAACTTGAGATCTCAATAATTTCAAGTTATAAGCTACTTACCAATTTGTGAAAACTAACTTTTAACTATAGAACACCCACCCATCGAGCAGGAACGAAAGTCAGCCTTAGTGATCCAACTGCGCTGAGCGAAAGGGTCGTTGCTCAGCGAATAAAAGTTACTTTAGGGATAATAGGCTGATCTTTCCCCAAGAGCTCACATCGATGGGAAGGTTTGGCACCTTGATGTCGGCTCTTCGCCACTTGGGGCTGTAGTATGTTACAAGGGTTGGGCGATTAGGTCTTTTTTTAATTTGATTCCATTGTCAAATAACACGACGTGTGTACCTAGAGAATAGTCACTTGAAAGTGAATTCTCCCTATATACATCTATTCAATTCTGAATTTCTTTCTCATAGTGCTTACTCCTAGTAATTATATTGAAGCACATAAATGGTTGAAGATCACGAGGCGTTTCTCCTCAGCAAGAATTAGTTTTGAGACTAATTGTGGAAGAAGTACAGAATATAGTTTACCTAAAGACTCAGTATGGGTAAGAGAATTATCTTTAAATACAGACTTAATTTTAGGATTAAGTTTTTTGTTAAAAGATAATGGTAGCATAATAATTAGTAAAGATTATTTGCAATTACAAAAATTTACACTTTGTGCACCTACTTATACTAAGATTATTCCATCAGAGTATTCTGAGAAGCGTGGTGGGATAATAGAAAAAGAAAAAGAATGTGAGTGCAGTAGAGAAAGAGAATGCCAATTAATAGAAAAAGAAGAATTAGAAAATTTAAATTTTTTAGAAGAATATTATGAAAACTTTAAGGAAGAAGAAGAAATATGTTTAGATTTTGTAGAAATTGAAAAAATATATAATCTGTTAGTAACAGAACAAGACATAGAAAATATGATTAGTAAACTAGAAAAATTAGAAATTTTAGGAGAAAATATATTAAAATATTGGGAAAAAGATAAAGTTTTTTGTGAAATAAAAATAAAAAATTTAAGTGTTATGTTGTTTTACAAGGTATACTTCCAGGAATTTATCATACCTGGTTAGAAGTCTCAGATTGCATACAAAATTTTCCAAATCCCCTTTATAAAGGATTTTATTCAATTTCAGAAGTATTAGAAGAATGTAGAAAATTTTTAGGAATTAATTATTTTGTTGCCCCTTCTCTAAAGAATGTTTAAGATCAGCCTTTAGATTATGTTTCTAAATTTTGTGAACATTGTGAATGTATGACTAAAAATTTTAAAATTTTAAATGAATCCAATCAGTCTTTACAACAAGAAAAATTAATTTTACAAAAGAGAATTTCTGAATTAGAACAAGAAATCATTAATTTAAAGATCTCAAATCCAATTGTTCAGACACAAGCAGGTACTTTAGAGCCCAAGAATTCTATAGCTAGTCCAGTTCAAACGGAAGCTGGTAAAGACTTATCAAATCCGTTTATGGTTCTGGGCTTACCAAAAGCTCAACAGACTCAGGGGACTGTTGATTCTCCTACTTTTCAATTTAATCAGACTCAACAGGCTGAAAATCCTGTTACAGAAAATAAAAATATTTCTGAAGACCAGACACAGCAGACTGGAAATTCTGCTACTAGACTTATAAGTCCAATGGATCTTAAACAGAAAAGCCCAATTAATTTTCCAGAATCATTTCAATCAGCTCAAGATCCAGAACAGATTTCTCAATCAGATATTAGAAGAATCAAAGAAATGATTGATAAGATTGAAGAAATACAGCAACAAGTTAAACAAAGTACTACAAAGAAAAAGAAAATACAGATTAAAAAGAAAAATAAAGGCAAAAAGAAAATTGAACAAGAAAAAGATTTGGATAATTTTGAAGACAATAATTCAGAAGAAGATGATAATCCAGAAGGATGTACTGACGGAGGAGACTCTTTAGACAGCATTGGCAGACACAATTTGATAGCATAGCTTTTTACTGATTTCTTTTTGACGTTTTGAAAAAAGCAAAGATTCCTTACTTTTGAAAAACGCTTCCTCTCTCTTTTCTCTCCTATATAAGGAGACCATTCTTTCATTTGTAAACACACAAGAAAATATATACAATACAAGTTTTTATTTCTCTGAAATATGTTCTAATCTTCTTTCTCTCCCGAAAGGGAAATTCTTAATTGTTCTTATTCTTAGATAGAATAATATCCCACAAAAATATGTTGTTTTAAAAACTACCGATGGATCATTCCGGTAGGTATGCTTTATAGTTCTAAGATATGGTGTTAATAGTTAATATTAGTTCCAGATCTTGTAAGAACAATTTCTGTTCATAAATTTTTCATTTTGTAAAAGTTTTATGATTTTTGTAAAGAGTTTTATGTTTTACGCTGAGTATATGATAATAGCATGTCTTAACTCCAAGTTAAAAGTTTAAACTGTTTTTAAAATAAGCCCTGAGTGACCTCTCAAAGCGTAAAGGCCCAGTGAAGAGGCTAGGAGACGCATAGAAGAGGGAAAGGGATCACTGTTTTAAGAATTCTTGTTAAGGGAGTGCCAGTGGTGTCCTTACAAGAATGGAGTTAGGCCCAAGTCCATATATCTCAGATGGCATGATTTAAAAAAAAAAAAAAGGATATTATTTTATCAAAAGAAAAAGACATCTAAATTAAGAAGAGTACTGAGTAGGATTTTTCATAATTTGTTTTAACAACCCCCTACAACAACCTTCAAATCCTTGAAATAACCTTTTTCAGGGACCCCCCCCCTAATGGAGGGAAGAACACTTGGATGCCTTTTGATGTGAAAAAACTGTAGACCTACAAAGATGCATGCAAGTGTATCGGAAATCAGCACCATGGTGATTTCCAGATTCATTCCCCATTTGGGGGATGGAATGTACAAAGAAACGGAAGAAATTGTAAATTTTTAAGGGGAAACCTCAATGGACCTCTTTGACCATAAGAGAAGAGAAGGGGAAAAATTTTGTAACACGATATTACCCTCCTTTTTTTTATTTAAAAGAAAATTGGCTTTTTGAGTTCAAATAACGGAGATACTGATAGTAAGTGGATGAAAAGATGTTTTTGACAATCAAATGTGAAAATAAGGGTGAAACTATTAAAAAATGAAAGGTTTGACATTATATTGAAAGGTAGGGATATTTTGTGCTAATTATTCAATCTTAGAATTAGAATATTTGATTAAGCATAGAAGTATACTTCGATTTTCATTTCGACATATTTGAGCATGCTACTTCTTCTAATTTACCCCCAAAAAAAAGGTTACATATTTTGTCAATAAGACAAGGAACACTTTCGAAATAAGAAATTTATTTCCAATTTCAAATTTCAAATAGTATTATTTACATTAAAACTTATAAGTTAGTTTTACTATGATATGAATTTTGAAGTACATTGCATAAACAAATCATAAAACTCTAAATTTACGAGTATCACGTCACATTTTTACAACTTGTTTGATAGGTTGAAATGCGTTGACTAATATTAATGAAGAAAAAGATTAAAAACTTATCTATTGACGTTTTAATAACGGACACCAAATAGATATTTTTGGTAAGGTAATATTTGATGATACTGAACAAATAATAAAGAAAAATAAGTTATGTTATTCATTATAGCATACTAAGGCTTGTTTTGGTATTGCTGTGATTATAAAAGAATCAACTGCTGTTGTGCTAAAGGAAAAATAGACATAAAAAAATCAATAAGTGTTTGATGAACTTTTATAATAAAGAATAGTTTTATATTTCAATTTTGGCGGATTTAGGGTGGGGAATGGTGGGTCACATGCCTTACCAATTTTTTTTTTTATAAAGATTTTTGGGTTTTTGATTTTTGATTTTTATTTTTGGTTTTTCTAGTTTAATGAAAAATTAATACATTGTTTAGTAGGCAAAATGAGAATTGTGTATTAATATTATGGTTATACTATTTGCAGGATTTTGACATGGACAAATTGTCTAATTGTTCAAATAATTTTAATGTTTTAAATCAGCAACTAGCGTTTAATATATTTATTTGTATTTTATGATAAAATTTAATATCATTCTAAAAAAATTGATATTTTTTCCAGTTATTATTGCATTATATTTTGGGTAATGAAACTATGTTATTTCAATTTTGATTAATACTGAAAGTTCAAATTGTATTTGATTGATTTGTACATCTTCTATAAAGTGCTTAGATGACTTACGTTAAAGATTTAGCCTCGGTTTGGCAAATTTACAAATAATTTATAAAAAAGAGAAGAATAGTGCAACAATGTCACGAGTTGTTTTAGGAGTAAGAACAAGTAGTTAAACTTCTCCAAGTATATGGTTTAAAACCTCGCATTTTCAAGTATATAATTTCTATGCTTTGCTATTATATGCTTCATTTGTTACATTTCATAACTCATCATCCATTCATCCATCAAAATTCTAA
>NC_036238.1:5340841-5351805 GCF_002742605.1 Olea europaea var. sylvestris | reverse complement strand
AATCAAATTTTAAATTTCATTTTTTTTTTTTTCCTTTTTTTTTTTTTTTTTTTTTTTTTGTTTTGTCTCAACCAATCGAACATGAGAACAAGTCAACATATTATCTTAGTACAGAAGAGAAATTTAATCCTTCTTTGATTGTGGGTGCAAGGATCTTCAAGGAACTAGTCTTGATCATGCACCTCAAAAATGAAGTCAAGTATGGTAAGATCATTTTGTTTGATTAGATGTTGGTCCACAAGGACATAATTTATGTCATATTAATATGTCTCAAGATTTTATAGTGATTTTTTCACCAATACACAGCATAAGCCACATAACAAATTTAGACGCCACTTTTTCCTTACAAATACCACCGACGTACTTATGGCAATTAAGTAAATATTTAATCTTGAATGGACAAAATTGATAATTGCTATATTATTTTTGCATTTGTATCTTAAAGTTAATCTCTATAATGATCGTGACTAAAAAGAAAATATATGTTTTTCTTTATAAACTTGTTTGATTTGAAAATTTGATTATGCCCGTCTAATTCAAAATGTTTGCATCCGCCATTGAATTTGGAATAAAAAATGATTTATTTTTGTGCCCGACAATTGCGGACATTGCACATAATTATGTATCAATATTATTATTGTCATTGTTTGTTTGTATTGTAAAATTTATTTTTTATAACATTGTGTATTGTATAATAGATTCCCTACAATATTTTAAAATAAAAATTAATACATATTAACTCTCAAAATTTATAAATTACAAAATAGAACATGGTCCAAATATTAGAAAATGAATTAATTTAATTAATTACGTCAGAAATGATATTTAAGTATAAATAATTGAGAAGCTAAAAGTAGAATCTAATAAACTACCATTTTGTTGCTTCTGAAAAGGGTACCGCTATTTCCATCCACATTTTTTATAAGTACATCCCACTCTAAGTTCATCCCTAACAAAATTTTAAAATAAAAAAAAAATACTATTTGCATCCACGTTATATTCCAATCTCTTCCTTACTAAATTCATTCATTTAAATAGGGTACCGCTATTTCCATATACACTTTTTATAAGTACATCCACTTTTAAAAATAAATTTTTATTATATTTTAAATTCTATGTAAATTTACTTAAATAGACATAAACAAAATTAAATAAAAATACAAAACTCTAAATTGATCCGCTAATTTTTACTTTTCATTGGATGAAAATAACTACATGCACAAAAGAATTGCCGTAGAGAGCATTAAGTTCACAACTCTCCCATCGGAAAACGTGAATAATGTAGTCCGCTACTATTGAAGACTGCTTGCATGATGATGCACTGCAATCTGTGACCAACAAGTTGCAAGGCATATTAGAGTTATCTGCACATGGTGGATGAAACGGTGAAATCAGCTCCATAATTCCCGCATAGATCTGTTGAGATCAGATTGGTTAAATTCAGAGGTTGTTTCTTTCACCAAGGTTCCCATGGTTTCTTGTTCTGAACCTGTTTTTGGCGATGTGGCAGATTTCCAAGTGAGGTAGCCACTAACAGGAAGCAATTTAGACTGTTCAGAATTAATGGGGATTGACTGGTGATTCATGTTGTGCATAGCCATTCTAATGTCTTCAAAAAGTTCAGTCAGACTTCTTCCAAAAATATGGGTTTCTTCCAAGATTACTTCCACGACTTCCTTATTTAATCTTGGAAGAAACCCATATTTTAGGAAGAAGTCTGACTGAACTTTTTGAAGACATTAGAATGGCTATGCACAGCATGAATCACCAGTCAATCTCCATTAATTCTGAACGGTCTAAATTGCTTCCTGTTAGTGGCTATCTCACTTGGAAATCTACCACATCACCAAGAACATGTTCAGAACAAGAAACCATGGGAACCTTGGTGGAAGAAACAACCTCTGAATTTAACCAATCTGATCTCAACAGATCTATGCGGGAATTATGGAGCTGATTTCGCCGTTTCATCCATCATGTGCAGATAACTCTAATATGCCTTGCAACTTGTTGGTCACAGATTGCAATGCATCATCATGCAAGCAGTCTTCAACAACAACTGACTACATTATTCACATTTTCCGATGGAAGAGTTGTGAACTTAATGCTGTTCTACGGCAATTCTTTTGTGCATGTAGTTATTTTCATCCAATGAAAAGTAAAAATTAGTGGATCAATTTAGAGTTTTGTATTTTTATTTAATTTTGTTTATGTCTATTTAAGTAAATTTACATAGAATTTAAAATATAATAAAAAATTATTTTTAAAAGTGGATGTACTTATAAAAAGTGTTGATGGAAATAGCGGTACCCTCTCAAAATCTGCTGCTACATGATAAAAATTCTTTTATAATCAATATTTTTATATTAACATATACCTAAAATAACTTCTAAAAAATTGTTTGATAATAAAAATTGAGCTCTAAAATCAATTTCAAATGGGGCTTGAACGTACTGTTATATATGTTTAGTGCATAATATAAGATACTTATTACTTGACAAAATAATATACAAGACTTTAACTCAATTTTCTTTAATCGTATTTAATATTCCATCCAATGTACTAAACATGCGCTCAATGTTTCATGTTGGTTTGGGTCGAGTGCGTTGCGCATAACAATTATTTTGAGCTGTGGCTGCTCATTTCATTTAATAAATGATGTCAACAATCTTCCTTTTGACTTTTAATCCAATTTTCTTCAAGTTTTCTATAAGAACTTTGCTATTTGTCCATATTGACACCCCGGATGTACAAATAGTGAAGTTGTTTCTGATCTGCAAACCTCTGCTCATCTATGTATTGAAATCAAATCAAGAATTAATCCACAGAATCTACAGAAATTAATATCCTTCCTCTACTAAATAAATTATTATAAATAAAAATAGCTGTACAAGTAAAGGAATTTTGAACCAGATAGTTCTGAATCGTTCAAATATTTGAAATTATGTTTGTTTGACTCAGATTAGCTTCAGGGTTCAGTCGGAACTGAGTTAATCTTTGAATGCGCTTTTAAATTTTAATAATGTTGAAGATAAATATATCTTTGAGCAGCTTTTGTAGAATGCATTGCCAACTCTCTTTCTCTCCTATGAATATGGGAGGAGTTTATTACGTAATATAAGATTAGATCGAATATAAAATGAAATAATTCGGATATAAATCGAGCTTGACCAGATTTTTAGGTAGAATGGTTAGCCACTGGTATGCCTTGTACTTGGCCTGTCACAACTTTTGTAGACCATATTGTCGAGTTTAACTCCCCTTGTCTCTCTCTTCGATGAATCAAAGGATGTAAGTAGACATATTTAATACATATATTAGATTAGATAGAAACAAAGATATCATCAAACAATATAGAGGTTTAAGTCGAGCTCGTCGGGTTGGCTTGACCTACTTTCGAGGTGTCTTTTGGGGTAAAGATAGATATATTGTTGACATACTAATTAATTATCCAATAAGGCATAAACTATTGTATTATTGATAGGGTGGATTAAAAATACAAAATTTAATTAAAAACAAGATTACTGCAATTTGAGTTATCTTTATAATTTAATTGTGTTAATTTTTATATTCCTCAAATATTGGACTGCTGGATATAATTAAATAATTGAACAGTGCCAATATATTACGTGAGTGATTACATTTTTTAAATGAAAATTTACATAGGGTATGAACATGTTTTTCAACACATAAACCCTTCAAAGGAAATTTCATCGCTTTTGTGTGGAAGAAGTCAAAACTAAAATATTCGTTTTACATTTATCCGTCATACATTCGAGCTTGTTTGGTACAACTTAAAAAACTTATTAAAATCAATTTTTTGACCGTTATTTTACTATTCTAACCGTCATTTTTAATTCTTCTCTCACATGTAAGACTCACTTTGTCTCTAACGGTCAAAAAATCAATTATCAAAATTTTTACCAAATAAGCATTATCGTTTCCATTTTAGCAGGCCTATAATATCGATAAATGTTCTCACATTATATTGGTGTCAATAAAAATTACCAGCAAAAGAATAATACAATATAAGCAAAATTTCTTTAGTTGATTGCTCATCTAAATTTCTCTTTTTAGTTTACCATTAATAATCCATTAGTTTGAAGAAATAAAAATTAACAAATTGGCATGCATGTAGGAAAGAAATTAAACAAGTGTGTCCTCAACTAAAATTCTGATAAATTTTAAAATTTTTTCTAAATTTAGATATTCTAAAATGAAATTTCTATGAATTTTATTGAAATTTTACTAAATTTAGATGTCCTCAACTGAAATTTTACCGAATTTCAATGAAATCCATTAAATTCTAAATATTCTCGATAATTTATAGATTCATAATGATTTCAATAATAGAAAGATTTTAAAATATATTGATGGATTTCAAAGTTAAAATACATGTAACAAACTCTTTTGAAATTTCATTATTTTCAATTAAATGAGATTTTTATGTGTTTATGAAAACCTATATAAATCCGCAAAATATCATTAAAATTTATAATTTGATAAAATTCAACAAAATCTCAGACACTCCCAAAAGCGAGTTGCAAAAGTCAAATGTATAAACTAATGGCTGGCAGCTGGCTTATATTAACAACGGGCCGACACAAGAAACTAATGGAAAATGGCATCGCTGTCACTATCACACAACAAATAGGAATGTCTACTTCAGCAAAACAACGAACAAGAAAATATGTATAGCCACCATAGTTTTTAATTTTTAATTTTTAGGCATTGGTTGGTTCAATTAAAAAATTGAAATAAAATCTAAATCAAAGTAAGTAATTAATTTTAATCATATTTTTCAATGGGGTACACAAATTTTCAACCACATATTTTGCCTTTTTTTTAAAAATAAACTAAAAATCCAATTTTATTTAAATAAAACGGGGAGCATAGAATATTGTTGTCAGCTAAAAGCACTTTTTTCTTCATTTGGATCAATAATTCTAAGTTCTGCACGACCATAACATGAGTGTAAATGATAAGTGAGTAGCAACTAACCGCTTCTTGATGATCATATTTAATATAATATATTTTTTCCTTTTTTAGAAGTGTAATTGATGTGATCCAGGAGACGCAAGCAACCAAATCAAGTCCAACGTCAAGCTCGGGGAAAAATTCGTTGAAAGTTGAAGGTGGACCTATGACACGAGCGAGGACAAAGCGAGTGAAAGAGGCGATGAGATTACTCTTCACGACAACCATCGATGAAATCATGTTCGGGACTCGAAATGGGACAAGTTTCGTGTTCGAGTCGAAAACCGAAACCAATTGGATCAACACGATATAAACAGCCGAAGATGGAGCTGGAGAGAAGAACCATGCGACCGTATGGTTAAAATCGTCCTGCGGCCACACAGAGTGAGGCAGGGAATTATTCGGGATTTTCGAATGTTCCATGCGGCTGCATGATTTTACACCATGCGACCGCATGGCTAAAATTTGACGCATTTTTTTATTTTTTCGTGAATTTCCTATTTTTGATAGAATTTGATACTTAATCAATTTCTTACCATATTTGAAATATTAGGCACGTTTTTACCTAGTTTTTTAGACATAGTATAAATACTATTTTATTTTTAATTGTAAGAACCTTTTGACATTATTCGTAATTTGAGAAGTTATATTACTTTCAACTCTTGTTCTACAATTGAACAATTCAAGAACTTATCAAAATTTAATCTTATGGCATTCAAATCAATCGGGTGATATTCCGTATTTTTGTGTAATCAAGAGGTCCGCACATTGTCGACGATTCGGGTTGTTTGATTCCAGATCTATTGAATTTAATCTAAAACATTGCTTTGACTTTCTTGGAAAGATTTCAATTTTGTTCATGGGTTTCGTAGCGTTTGTCTACACGAATTCACATCAGTAATAGTGATTTTTCTTCCTCCTAAAGGAGGCATGAGTCCAATTCATTAATCTAGTAAAATTTCGCTCTTATCACTTGAGTTAAACTTTATTTACAAAATTTTTTCGAAGTACGAAAAATAAGTCTTAAAAAAATTTCAATTATTTTTCAAGATCAAGTTCTTGTCACTTATTACACAATAAGCATCTAAATCGGATTGACCCAATTGCAGATATACCATGTACGTCCTAATGCCTGGCTCCCTTCCATGCAACACTTGCTATGGCGGCCTACGAGAAAAGCCATTTTCTTATCTTCTACTATTGGGATTTGACATTATTCCATACACTATTTTTTCCTTTCCATAAAGATGTCTTGCATCCATTTTTATTCTTAAAAAAATATAATTAATATAGTTAAAATAATTTTTACATTTTTCCTGATATATCCATATTATAAATTATAACTCATATTTGTTGATAACAAGACATATTAGACTCATTAGAAAATTGAAAAAAAATCATCTATATTCTCAACCAAAAAAAAAAGTAGCTTATAATTTGGGACAAAAAAAAAAAAGCAAATCTTTTTTATGGGACGGAGAGAAGTATTAATAAGGATGAATACTACATTTAAAAATAAGATTTGATGGTCATAATATCTATACCTCTTGTAATTTTTTTAATTTACAATAATATACGAAGTACCAGGATTGAAATCCCAATCTATGAGGCAATATTATAAGATTAAATGATACGTGAAATTAATTGACTCATTTATTTTTACATTTCATTTTACCTATCGTCTAACACCACCTAAACTAGAGATACAACTCTAATGAGACTAATTAGCATCACTGTAATCTAAAATGACATGTCAATCATTCATTGGGTGGACAATATATCTCAACTTACTTTGAATTGCCCAATGCATTAAAATCTTAACTTCATTGAATAAGTCTAAACGAACTCCACTGCAACCTAGATCGATACTAAGCATAGCATTAATTTTTCATAAATTCTAAATCAAACATATCCTAATTATGTGGACAAGCATTAAAAATTAAGGTCCAACGGCCATAATAAATGCTGCATTTAATATATAACTCGTGCAATAATTCAAAGAATTCAACAAGACTATGATCAAAAAAATCAAACAAACAATAATGCAGACAACTTTTATAACAAAAATTTGTTGGTCAAACTTTTGCACCAGGTCGAGTATGTAATAAATCGTCAGCCACCTCCTCAGCGCCGTCGCTTCACGACAAATAAAACTTTGAACGTATTCATTCAAGGTCTCTCTTTCTCTTTCCCTTTGGCGTTGAATATGCCCTCTTCCAACTTGTATACAATTTTCTATATATATAGCATCAAAAGTTGCTAATATTTCCATCAAGATTTGCTTTCATTTTTCATAGTTCACACTTTATAGATAAAGTAACAATAATGGACTCGTATTCCTATTCATCTTCATCTTCTTCTTATTCTTCATCTTCAAACCAGATTTATTCGTACCATGAAGAAGAAAAAAGAGGCAAAAATGCCTCGAGTTTTCGTTCTGCACTCCATTCTGTTCGTAAACTCCCAATGAAGCCGATGAAGAAACCGATAGCACCTTTTCCACCAATCCCACCAAAAGTCTACAAGGTGGATCCTGAAAATTTTAAAGAAGTTGTCCAAAAGCTTACTAGTGCAACTGAGTTCCAATCAACACGGCTGCAGGAGGTGGCGCCGCCACCTCTCAACCTTTCTCCACCCTGGCAGCAGCCACTAGTTTATCCTAATCAAGTTAAAATGCCAACAGCTTCCAAATTCAGTGATTTTATGACTGAAACACATGAGGAAAAGGCCATGAAGCCATCAGATTACATTTTTGGAGCCCTCAGTCCTCTTGGGTTCAATTTGTCCCCATCAACTCTTGCATGGTGTTCATCTTTTCTTCTCAGTCCTGGAACTCTATCTCCTCTCGAGCCAAGTGCAGTTCTTTAGAGCTGTGTTCAGTAAGTTGGATTGAATTATATTCATACTGCTTGAAAGACAAAAACGAAGTTGAAGCTTTGGCTATAGTATTGTCTAATTCTATTTAATATAAAACCTTTAGCATGCCCTAGGGTTTTAATTATGAAAATAATGTAATTCCTATTTAGAAGCATTCTTCTTGTTGTTGCATTCAGAAGAGTTGTATTTAATCCAATAATGGCTTAAATTTGATATAAACGGTTTGCGACATTGAATTCATTTTTTTCATCGAAGATTTTGTGTACACTATCTTCATAAATTAGGATCCAATACATTCCAAATTCAATATATTGAACCATGTTATTGAAAAGCTTGACCACGAAATAGATGCGACTTAAGGGCATTGGGCTAAGCTTCAAAAGGTAAAGTTTACTTCTATGTAATTTTTTGTTTCTAATTTTTTTTTTATTTTTTTTTTATTTTCTTACTTTTGAATATAAGAATTACTTTATTTACTATTTTTAAGCTTACTTTCAAAGTATAGCTTATTTTCAACTTAATCTATAAAATTTATTTATTTTAAAATTTACTTATTTAACTTATAAGTATTCTTTTTATGCTTTACCCTTGTTAATTTCGAACGTAAAGATTAGGAAAAATAGCGTCGAATGTCCCCAACCCATAAATGAAATAAGGAAATCGATCCTTAACATACTTTTCTTAGCATTTTGATCTCCAAGGTTTAATCCGAATGAAACAAGTCCTCTGTTTAATATATAAAAAACCTAGATTTTTATGTATTTTGATAAAAGTTGATGAAATATGTGGTCTAAAAGTTATGGAATTCATGAAATGTGTGATTAAAATGGATGACTTTGACTTAAACTTTAATTAATTGTGTAGCTAAACAAAATAGGAGCATAGTCATTTAACTATTTGATGATGGACATGACAAGCAAAAAATAGAAAAGGAGATTTAAATAAGTAAACACGACAAATTTGAATAAATTGAAAAGGTAAATACATAAATAATCATAGTAGATGGATTTTTTAATTTTTAATTTTTACATTTACTAAAAATGTCGGGTAACAAAAGTTTTAATTAGAATCTCTCATGATGTGCATTGCATGAGATATGTCTACGGTTAAAATGGACACAATCGTCAAGAAGATTCGAAGGACTAAACGTTAGATAGAACTCAAATATCTAGAGAAATTAATATAGACTCAACTACTCATTTATGGATCGGTTGCAGAGACCTCTAACTTATTTTCTTTAAGATTTTTATGATTCAAGGTGACATAAAATAAGCAAAATGAATGATTCTTGGAGATCCTATGGTTATACCTATCATTGACTTCTTATGATAATTAAGACGCGCTTCAATTTAGCATGAAGTATTTATGTGAATTTTGTGAAAACTTATTTTATAAGACTAATGTATGGTTAAAAATTAGATAAAATCCTGGAAAATACAAAATTAATTATGTTTGGAGAATGTGTACGTGTTGAAAACGAGTTTTAAAAAATGATTTTGAAAAATCAGTTTTAAACAAAGGCTAAATCTAAATTTTAGAAAATAAGTAGTTCCAAATTTTCAATAGCTAAGTGTTGTGGTTTCATTTTTTATTTTTTATTTTTTTTCAAGGCATTTATTATTAATGACGAAAGCGTTAAAGAACTATTAAAAATACGAAATTTTAAGTATAAAAGTTTGAAAGATGAAATTAAGGTCCCTAACCTTTGATCGAATATAATGTCCCCATTTGATTTTTCTAAAAATAAAAATTTTTAGTAGATCTGGATAAAATTTGATAGAATATGTATTTACCAAACGCGGACTATATAACAAACAAATTCACATATAATATTAAGTTTTCAGTGTTTCCATCACTTTTAAATATCAAAACCACCTTATCTTCTTAGACATGTTTTGCCAAATACCTAAGAAAATGTTTGGCCCAATTTAAAAAGCACAATTTCAGGTACTTACTTAGGCAGCGTAAAGCTAAAAAAAAGTCGAAGAAATGCCTTTAAATGAGGCCAAATATACTGATAATATTGGAGTGTTTCATCAAGTAGTGATACCTCTGTATATGTGGAGTATTAAGCCATTTAAATTTGCTTTGCAAACCTAAATCGGCTATGAATTAACTTCCCTATTTTTGAAATCTGCTTCCGACGTGAATCTCCTCTATCTACTCCTGATCAGAATCCTGCAAATTGAAATTTAGAACAGTGAAAGGAAAAAAAAAAAAAAGGCTTAAAACTTCTACTCGTGAGTATGTTTATGTATAATTTTTGTTTGTACGTAAATATTTAATGTTTTGTATTGATTCAAATAGAAATGAGTAACTTAATTTTAAAATAAATAACTTTTTTTTAGACTTATTGCAACAACCTGTTGGGAATCTACTTATACATGCACAGCGGAATTTAAAATATATTTCGATTCCCATCCAATAGATCTCATTGTGTTTGGTTATGAATTGTGATAAGATTGTACCTTTTCCAGATCTGCAATCCTTTTGCTTTTCTTTTCGTTCCACAACTTTGATTCGCCACCACAGCTGTCCAATTGTCCAGCCTCCAACGGTGATCCACACAGAGAATATGATTGCAGCCTCTAGGGTTTTCTCTTGTGCTAGCAAGAATAATGAAAACCTTATATGGACCTCAAACCCTAGTTATGTATTTATATAAACCCAAGCAGGCTCGGCCCGGTCCGGTTCGGTCCAATAATTAATTAATCCAATTAATTAAACCCGGTCCGTGAATTAATTAATCTAATTAATTAATTCGAAAATATAAATAACAAATCCAATTAATTAATTTATCCAACGATTGTTAAATTAACTAATTGGCAATTTGCAATCTTCCAATTCTCTTTTGTGTGTGACCCATTAGGTTCCCGACCACGATGCCTAACGACGTGAAATATTATTTTGATCTAATCAAAATTGATAAATTAAAACACCCCTTTTAATTTATCGTCAATTCACATTCGCCGTCCCTGATTGACATCTAGCAATGTGTCAGGGCAATACATGTGACGGGAAATGTCACGTGGTATGACAAAACCAAATTCGTTCGTTTACCGTGAAACTATAATCCCTTCGTCAATATGATCCGATCAATTACGAGATATGGA
>NC_036238.1:5328228-5334429 GCF_002742605.1 Olea europaea var. sylvestris | reverse complement strand
TCCCTGATTGACATCTAGCAATGTGTCAGGGCAATACATGTGACGGGAAATGTCACGTGGTATGACAAAACCAAATTCGTTCGTTTACCGTGAAACTATAATCCCTTCGTCAATATGATCCGATCAATTACGAGATATGGAATTGTGTCAATCTCGATCATCGATCATATCTTTCACTCCACTATTAAGTCAATATAAATCGAAAACTCCTTTTCGACTTATGAGTACACCTTGGCCAAGGATTTCATCATTGACTTAATTGAATGAAACGCAGATCATAATCTCCTACTATCTAAGAGTGACGAATCATTTATTGATCAATCACAACCTTCATACGATTCTTGACGTACCCAAACGATATCGTATTAGCGGCCCTTTTCAGAGCAACATCCAACACTGCCAAAGTATGACTGCCATCATATAAGGTACTATGACGACCTCAAATCAAAGGATCAATTCCACTACCGAACGTTAGAGATTAACCACTGACACTCAGATAGTTATCCATGTGGAATCTCTCGACGGGTCTCCAATGTTTTGTTCTATAACAAACATCCACGTGTTCATTTAAGTGTCACCACACTTTAACTTGTGAGATCAGCTACTTACTTCACAAGTAAGAAATGCCACACGTGATGGTCTATCCGTAATAACGATATTCGTATCTCGTTATTACTTACGACCACGGATGATTCAAGATTCAATCAAACGTAATTTGTATCTCACAATCACAACTCCTTATGATTAACAAATTACAAATATTTGAATCTACGGACTCTATTATCTATTTAATTGTCTATTAATTAAATAATAGATCTGGCATTTAATTGCATTAATTATATATAAAAGTATTTATGTCCAAAGTTGATTGGACCTAGGGCATAATAATTACACAACCTTCTTATTTTGTTTATTATACTTAATTTTTATAATTCGGCTTTTGAAGTTAAGAAGCTGATTCATTCTTTTAAAATACAAGCAATTTCTGGAATAATATCTTATGCAGACCTATTCTAAAATACTTGATTTTTTATTTAATTTCGTTTGAAATTTCAAATGTTGTATTTTGTAATCATTTTAGTATTGAAATATTCGTTAATTAACAATCAAAAATAAAATACAACATATTGATATGTTATTTATTGTCCATTGGACTATGGACTTCCCGGCTCCTGGTCCTAACATTTTGTACTTGGATAATTGTTCTAGTCTTGTGTCTGAATTATTAATTAACAGAGTAAAAACAATTGTTTGCTACCAATAGCAATTTGTAAAAAATACCAATTACTTGTGCCCAATATACTTTTTTAATAGTAAAGTTCCGTATTCAATTTCAATGATTCATATGAAGGACATTCTAAGAATAACATTTCATAACTAACAATTTTGCAAATTAGCTTTAATAATCAAGGGATAAATGGAATATTATAATAAATTTTATGAAAAGAGAGAATACAAATCAATAAATTTGTGTGTATTATGATGAAAATAAAACCCCATACTTATAGGGAATGATTGAGGATACAATAATAATAATAATTTCTATGGTTGTAGGAAAATTATAATTCACTAATAAACTTATCATTTACAACACTCTCATTTAAATAATATATTACAAAATATATGTCTCGATAAAATCTTATTTGATAAAAATTCAATGGGCAATAATATTAAACGAAAAAAAAAGAGTATAGTTATTTACTAGTATTAATAATAAATATTGCCTCAGTAAAACATTGGTAGGAAAATCAAATAAGATTAATAATAAAAAAAAAAACTAAGCGAAGGAAAAAGAGTATAGTTACACCCCGAATTTTAATCATTGAAAATCTTTGAGTCGACGCATTGCAATATCGTGGACCAATTTCTTAAATGTAGATATTGGTAGTGCTTTGTTGAATAAATCAATCACATTGTCAATTGAGCGAATTTGTTGATTATCAATGTCGCCATTCTTTTGAAACTTATGTGTATGAAAGAATTTTAGAGAAATATGCTTCATTTTATCACCTTTGATATTTGAGTTGTGTAATACAAGCTACATTATTTTCATACAAAATTGTTAGATTATTTTTTGTTGAAGTTAATTCACATGATTCTAGGATATAACCCATCATATTTTCAACTATACACATTCTCTACTTACTTTATGGATTGCAATAATTTCAAAATGATTCAAATATGTTGTTGTCAAGATCTGTTTCATGGATCTTCTTCATATAACTATTCCTTCATGTGTAAACATATATCCTATTTGTAATTTGGCTTTATGTGGATTCAAGAGATAACATGTATCTGCATGTACCATTAAAGTATATCTCGACTTTTGAAAATAAAATAATTCCAAATCAATAGTACCTTTCAGGTAATGAAAAATATGTTAATATCATTCTAATGTCTTTAAGTTAGTGTAGAGCTATACATTGCAAGAAAATTTACAAAAAAAGTTATGTTGGGTCGAGTATAGTTTCAAAGATAAATTAGTGTTCCAATTGTATTAAGATGTGATACTTCAAGATAAAAAACCATTTCTCCTTCTTCAAGTGAATGAAATGAATTTATTTATTTATTTTATACATCAAGTGATCAAAAAATTATAAGTGATGCCAATAGATATACATTATTCATATAGAAATGTTTTAAGACTTTTCTGCATATGTAGATTGATAAACAAATAATCATTCTTGGAGGTGTTCAATTTGCAAGCTAAGATAAAATTCGATTTTTCCATATCTTTCATCTCAAATTCATTTTTTAAATAATCTACAGCTTTGTTGAACTCTTTAGAAGTTTCAATTAAATTAAAATCGTAAAGATAAATTGTTACAATTGCAAATTCAATATTTATTTTATTATTTTTTTTTTTTATGAAAACACATGGACAAATATCATCATTTTGTAATCCTCCATCAATAAATATTCACTAAGACGATTATACATATGCATCTAGATTGTTTCGATTCATATATTGATCCTTACAATTTAATTGAAAACATGATTCACGGGCACCTATGATTTGTTCCTACCACTTACACACACACACACACACACACACACACACAAGGGATTACATTTTCAAGAGCTCAAACAACAGGTCTGAACACTTTTAGGATGATCACTCACCCAAGCGATCACCTTTCTATTCCTTTTCTCTTTTCTTTTTTTTAATTGTTCGGGAGACATGGTCCAAGCCTGGTGAAGAACTTCAACTTATTTGTTATTAAGTACTGTAGGACAATGGAGGCGATTCATGACAAGTGGTCTATCTAAGTAGTCAATTGTCTAAGAAAAAACCATTTTTTCCTCTTTATAAAGGTTAGTTCATATAATTAGCCCCCCCGTTTTGTCCTTCCTCTAAGGTTTGTTGTGTAACATGTGCATCTCTTGACTGTCGAAATCTCGCATTCACGACCCTGTTTGACTGCTGCTCGAGGATGGCATTTTATTTAGGAGTAAGATCCGAGAGATAAGCTAGGATTCAAGAATATTCTCCATTAACTTAACTATAGAACCATCCCCGGCAAAAGGCTTAACCTTATCCAAAATATGACTAATTGGATCATCAATAGCCCTTTTTGAGGTCTTTTTTACTAGGTATCTTCCTTGTCTCTGGTTGAAATATTGCGCATGCATTCAGTAAATTGCAATTCTTTTTTTGAAAATAGTGACGTCATTTAGGGATGGGCGTGGGTCGGTTCGGTTCGGTTCTAAAAAGAATCGAACCGAACCAAAATTTTTGGGTATCTAGTAAATGGAACCGTCGAGTCCAAATATAATTATGGAACCATTCGGGTTCGATTCGGTTCGGTTCGATTCAGTTCTATACTATAATTAAATTTTTTAACATTTATAATAACATTATATAAATACAACTAATGATACATTCAATGATTTTGGAATGTCAGAGACTAGTAGACTACCTTGTTCAAATGATCGTTACGGTCAAAATTTCCGGCAGAGGTCACAACTTCGATCGAAGGTCACAGCGTCGGTCGACGATTGTATAGGTTTTGGAATGTTAGATAGGCTGCGAGAGTGAGTGCGAGAGTCAAGACAATGTTATGCAATTTAGTGTAGGTGTTTAGTGTTATTTAGTGGATTGGATCTTGTTGGGCTAAGAAATGAAACAATAAAATGGGTAATTGGGCCAAAAATTAAAAAAAATTAGAAATGAAACAACTTATTGGGCCAAAAATTTGGATTTAGAAATTGTTAATTTGTCAATTTGTTTAAAAAAAATTAAAATGAAAATAATTTGATTTATTCAATGTAAAAAAAATTAGAAAGATTAGGTTCTTATTCGATTTTTTGGTTCTTGGTCTAGAATCGAGAACCGAACCGTACCCGTCGATTCTCAATTCAAATACCCGTTCGAGTATTTAATTTGACAAAAACTATCGGGTTCGGTTCGGTTCGGTTCGGTTCGGGAGATTTGCCCAGCCCTAACGTCATTTACTCTTTCTTCGCTAATGAGATAATGTAGCTGCAGTCAGCCGCTCATTTCCATTTGGAATACAGAGGATTCTTATATGGATTTTTTTTTTCATTTTGGCTAATCATTTTTATGTTAACAGTCTCTAACATGTTGTAGTTTATGATCCTCATTATGCATAATATCAAGCTCTACATTAAAAGTGAAAATATTGTCTATAACAATATTATTTCATTCCAATAACTTATGAGATAGTGTATAATTTATTGAAATCTCATTATTGATGGATAATTGTGATTCTTTGAAAACCATATTTTCAATATTTAATTGATCAGTCTTTACTAAGTTACTTATTCCAAAGTTTTTTATTAGGTTTTTCGGGTACATTTCTTTTTCGAAGCACAAAATCTTTTGAATCAACTAATTGACCAGACTTCTGACGTATTGAGATTCATTTACTATAGCAGATTGTTTTACATGGACAGTAATTTTTGTTAGAATACTTTCTGCTAGAATATATGACTTTATCACTCTTCTTATGTCAACAAATACATTAAGTAATTGATTTGTAAATATTCACTATTTGCAAATGAATATTTGATCGCTGCGATGATCAATATGAGATAGAGTTGTTTCATTCCAAAAAAATTTATGATTCGACTATTTTTATAAATATATAATAATATATGCTAGACGAAAGTGCATGAAAATTTTCATTTATTTACATCTGGCCAGATACAAAAGAAGTTATCCAAAGATATTCAACATTAATTTCTAGCATTGTCTCAATATGATATCATTACAGTGGATATATTTAAAACTAAGCAAATTTCTTCTGAATTTACTAGAATAAAGTGCATTGATAAAATATTATTTTTTATTAAAATAATACAAGTTCTTCCGGAGTTTTCAATGATTTTTAATGCACGATATCGCATTAATATTATTTTCTGTTAATGTTAAGTTCAAAAAAAAATTGTTGTCCTGAAAAAGTTTATATATTTGCTCTATCAATTAAGCACATATCTTGACAATTCATCATTAACTATAAATATAACAAAATAAATATATTTAAAAAAAACTTGAATCTAAATTTGAAAAAGTAAACATAATTCAATATTATAAACTTAACAATACATAATAATGTTTCAATTTTTTTTGCGAAAACAAAAAAATATATTTCAAATTGAATTTCTAAAATGAAGGAAAATACTAGAAAATAAAATAATTTACATCTTCCATTAAACACCATCAATCAAATAGTCAATATTTTCATTTGAATCAGTAAAGAAATTAGATACATCCAAATGAGTCAAATTAATTGGACAATCATAATTAGTAAAGTTTGTTTCTACGATTTCTTTTCCCTTGATTGATTTTTTGTAGAGATCCCAAGAAGTTTTGTTGTACGAGAGGTACATGCCTAATGTTTTTTCATTAATGATTACGCTCAAAGAGTAACACGGTAGTTGTAGTACAGTTTTGAGGTGTCGATTCCACAGGAAGATGGGCGAGTTGTTTGAAGGATTTGACAAACTAGGGTTTTCGTGATTGTGGGAGGAATTTATCAATTTGAATGAAATTTAAATATCAAAGTGTGATATTAGTAAAGCACCGAAATTCACTCGCTTGGATTGGGTAAATCAACATCAATCATTCATGCATTTTACTCCAAAAATCTAGGCATTCTATAACATATTCCCACATTTGTTCATTAAAATAAGATTAAGAAACGTCCATATACATCAAGCACAAGTAATTAATCCACC
>NC_036238.1:5320117-5327933 GCF_002742605.1 Olea europaea var. sylvestris | reverse complement strand
GTATTAAGTGTTGCAGTCACATAGAACAAATATTTTCAGCCCTGAAGTTCCTTGGAGCCTTCTATGCGACCACATAGTTCAACCATTTTCTTTACCAGATAGCTTTTAGTATTTTTCCCACAACTTTCTCTCCCCGATGTTCGATTGAGGTGATTTAAATTACGTTGAAAAGCTAACTCAAAGGGCTACAACTTTTCTTTAGATATCATCTTTCAATTCGATCGTTTGACATGTTAAAAAGGGGTCCTAACACGAGGTTGAAAATTGATGCGTAACTTTTTCGGTTGAAAATTGATGTGTGATCATACTTTGACGATATTTCATCCCTTTGACTTCTTTCCTCATCCGCTTAACCTCTAACACTCTGAAATCTTCATCATATGTTTAGACACAAGTTTGGAATATTTGCACTTTAGTCCCCAAACTTTCATTTTCTTTCACTTTGATCATTTTTCGCTCTTTTCTTCTAACTTCCACCTTTTTTTTAATCAAAATGTAACCTGAATCAAAACATAAGTATAATGAGTGCATTTTGGTATCAAATAATCATACGGACGCAATAATTATGAGGGAAAATATTATATTTTACACTCTTATCACATCTCCAACTTGCTTATTGCTAGTCCCTAGCAATTTAATGCAAATCAAGACAAATACATTGTTGGGTTATGTCACACTTTAAATTGTTAAATTACAATTTAACTGCAGTTCATGCTCTTTTTAAACTCCACACCACTAGAGGTTAACAATGCAATGATCATCATAACATCAAAAACAGTTACAAAATGTGTGAGTGTGTGTGAAGCCATAGCCATCTTGCCACCAACCCTAACACATGTAACATCAAGTATGTTTCGAACTAAAGGTCAGCCTCATAACTCATGGGTATTAAAGTGTTTAGTGCAGAGTTTCTCTTTTTGGAGCTAAGAAAGATATATACTTAGAACATAGAAGCTTAAAATTTATGAACAAACAACAAGCAAATATTGATCACATGATAGGCACACTATCAATTGAGAATTCATCAACTTCTTACCCCATCCCTACTTAGGATCAAACAACCAATGCGAAAGGTTGTAATGAGGGTTAGGTTGGGAGATATGTAAAGAAGGGTAGAAAGAATTCAAGGACTTCCAAACACATAGCTAGACATTTCATCAAGCATTTCAATATCTCACTTACTTTACATCAATGTATTCATCAACATTTCTTCATTCTTTTCTTTTTTTCTTCTTTTTTCATCAATTTTTTTTTAAAATTCCCCTCTTCTTCTATTTTTTTTATCTTTTATGTTTTATCGTTTTACCTGAGTACTTATTAGCTCTATTCCTTTTCTCGTTACTTTCCTTCTCAAATGAACAGTTGATACCTACTATATACTTGGAAGTAAAAGGTGGGAAAGCATGTGTATAGGCTCCATTCCAGTATAGAGAAGTATGGGTAACATGGTTGCATGAAGAAAAGGCTATAAATGTGTATTGGCTCAAAGTGGTTACTAGGGGGATGTAATCATGAAGAAGAACTGGTCTAAAGCTCAAATAATATTTCCAAATATGATCCATCGTCTTACCACAGACCTTGTAATGTCATTCTCAAAAAAAATTTCCAATTCACAAAATCAATTAAAGCTAATTACCATTTTTTATTTTTATTTTTATTTTTTCCTCTAGCTACATGTGTCAAATTACCATCTTACCACAAAACTTGTGTGCACAAAAAGAATTCAGCAAGTGTCCCAACATCAAGACTCTCATTACACAAAATTAACTCCTATTGGCATGTTTTATACTTCAAGAGCATAGACATGCAGCAAATCAGAGATTCAAATAAAAACTTCCTCTCAATTCCATATGATTATGCAATTCACAAAAAAATTCAAATTTATCCTCTCTCCAACTAAATGTTACATTGTCCTCAATGCATAAACATGTCCTTCAAAAATTTTTAAAAAAGAAGAAGAGAGAAAGGTATCACCTAAATACTGCAGTGAAGCAACATAAGCTTGAAGAATGGGAAGCCTGAAAGATCTCAATGGATGGATAATGTAACGAATGAAAATAACCCTAAAAATGAATGCAAAACATACTAAAAAGAAAAAAAAATCTAATGTACAGAAAAGCAAAGTGAAAAGCAAACATGAGTGATATTAAGGATGGTAACACAAGGTCTGCAAGAGGAATTTCTTCCACTGCAAGCTCATGTTGCCCATAAGCCATCTTGAGATGATCTCCATTCACTTTAAACCCTCTACCATCGTTAGGATCTTCAATTTCAATTGCCCCATTTTCAAAAGGTCGTAGTACCACAAAGGGGCCAGTCCACCTAGAATGAAGTTTTCCTGGATGCTTGTGGAGTTTAGAATCATACAAATACACTTTTTGATTTGGTTCAAAAGTCTTTCTTAATTTTTTTTTTATCAAGAAATGCTTTCATTTTTGCCTTGTAGATTCCAAAACTCTCATAAGCATCATTTCTCAATTCTTCTAGCTCAGTCAATTGAAATTTTCTAAGCTTACCTCCCTCTTCTAGATCGAAGTTAAAATATTTAATAGCCCAATAGGCTCGGTGCTCAAGTTCTACAAGTAAAAGGCAAGGTTTTTCCAAAAATGGGTCTATATGGTGACATGCCTAAGGAGGTCTTAAAAGTCGTATGATAAGCCCAAAGTGCATCATTTAACCTTAAAGATCAATCTTTACGATTAGAGTTCACCATTTTTTCCAAGATTTGTTTAATCTTCTTATTAGCTAATTCCACCTGTCCACTAGTTTGGAGTGATAAGCAGTGAAAATTTTATGAATAATCCCATATTTTGTTATTAGTGCTTCAAATGAACTGTTGCAAAAGTGTGTGCCTCTATCACTAATAATAATGTGTGGTGTGCCAAATCGAGACAATATTTTCTTTGAGAAATTTAACAACCATTTTATTGTCATTAATCCTACAAACAATTGCCTCTACCATTTAGACACATAATCTATTGCCACAATGATATATAGATAACTAAAAAATATGGAAAGGGTCCCATAAAGTCAATTTTCCAACGATCAAATACTTCTATTATCAAAATGGGGTTTAAAGGCATCATATTATGTCGGGATACAACACCTAGTTTTTGGCATCTTTTACAAGATCTACAATAAGCATTAGTGTCTTTAAACAAGGAAGGCTAATAGAAATCACATTGCTAAATTTCTGCAGCAGTCTTTTTTATAGAAAAATGGCCACCACATGCTCAAGTATGACAGAAATTAAGAATGCTAGGTATCTCTTTATTGGGGATACAACGTCTGAAGATTTGATCTGGGTAGTATTTTAATAAATATGGATCATCCTAATAAAAATTACGTACCTCAACCAAGAACTTTCTCTTATCTTGTGCACTCCATTCCTTTGGAATTTTACCTGCAGCCAAGTAATTTATAATGCGAGCAAACCATGGTAAAGAAGAAATAGAAAATAAATTCTCATTTGGAAATTTATCTCTGATTGGTAAGGTGTTTGTATTGTCTTTAAAGGTTTTGTATTGTCTTCAAAGGTTACATTGACAAATGGTCTGTTACAACATTCTCTACTCTTTTTTTTTTGTCTTTGATGGTGATGTCAAGCTCCTGCAAAAGTAAAATCCACCGTATTAATCGCACCGTAGCATCCTTCTTTGTAAGAAGATAATTAAGGGCTGTACCATCTGTGAAAATTGTAATAGGAGAATCAATCAAATAAGATCTAAACTTGTCAAATGAAAAGACTACAACGAGCAACTCTTTTTCAATTGTGAGTTCATTTGAGCTTTGTTTAGTGTCCTACTAGTGTTGTGAATTACAAAAGGCTTACATTCTCTTCGTTGTCCAAGTACAATACCTATTGCATAATCAATAGTATTACACATAATTTCAAATGATAATTTCCAATCAGGTGTTTGCATTATAGGTACGGAAGTGAGGTTGTTAATTAGTATTTTAAATGCCTCTTAGCATTCCGAGGTCCATTCAAAAGTGGCTTCTTTACTTAGAAGGTTACACAATGGTCTATATATAGATGAAAAGTTCTATATAATCCTCCTATAAAAACCTGCATAACCTAGGAATGATCTAATGTCTTTCACAGTCTTAGATGTAGGCAATTTAAAGATTATTTCAATTTTAGATTTGTCGACCTCTATCCCCTTAAAAGAAATTACATGTCCTAAAACAATTCCTGAAGGTACCATGAAATGACATTTCTTCCAATTTAAAACTAAATATTTTTCCTCACACCGGGTCAAGACTCTCTTCAAATTCAACAGACATGCATCAAACAAGACTCCAAGCACAGTCAAGTCATTCATGAAAACTTCCATGCAATCCTTTACCATGTTACTAAATATGCTTGTCATGCATCTTTGAAATATAGCAGGGGCATTACAAATTCCAAATGTGGTCTTTTCATGGTCTTCTAAGGCTATTTCAATTTGATAGTAACTAGAATAGTTGCCTAGAAAACAGTAAAAGGGGTGGCCAGTCACACGCTCCAGAATTTGGTCTAAAAAGGGGAGGGAAAAGTGATCCTTGTGGGTAGCAGCATTCAACTTCCTATAATCAATGCACATGCGCCATCCAGTCACTGTTTTTGTTGGGACCATTTCACCTATTTCATTTTTTACCATAGTAACACCTGATTTGGGACTACTTGTGTAGGACAGATCCATTTACTGTTGGCAATCGGGTAAATGATACTTACATCTAATAGTTTTAGCATCTCATCTTTCACAACTTCTTTCATCGTGGGGCTTAACCTGTGTTGTAGGTCTCTTCTACGGGTTGTTCCTTCTTCTAGGTGAATCCTATGTGAGCAAATTAGAAAACTAATACCCTTAATGTTAGCTATGGTCCAACCTAATGCAGATTTATACTCATTCAGAATGTTCAAAAGTTGCTTACACTGTAATGCATCCAATTTTGAAGATATAATTACAGGAAAAGTATCAGCTGGTCCAGGAAATTCATGTTTTAGTCATGGGGACAACGGTTTCAACTCTAGTTTGGGGCTCTCAACGCTTGATGGTGCTGTCTTTTCCTATCCTTTCTGGTAATTCTTTAAATTTGGGTTGCCATGGTGATGTCCTATAATCTTGACAATTCTCAAAAGCAACACAAATGTTAGCATACTCTTGATCATTAAGATTTGCTGAATTACAAAATTTAAAAGAAAATAGTTTAAGGCTTCAGAATCAGTAGTTGCAGGAGCCTCCTCCTGAGTGAGTGCCTCAATCATATGTGAGTGATGGCACTCATCATTTTTCGTTGGTTGGTTAGTAGTGTGAAAAATATTGACTTCTAAAGTCATATTCCCAAACGATAATTTCAGTAGACCGTTTTTGCAATTTATAAGAGTGTTAGCTATGGTAAGAAAAGGTATACCAAGAATGATAGAAATTTTAGAATCAACATTTACATCAACCTTTAGATCCAAAACTAAGAAATCAACAGCGCAGTAAAATTTATCGATTTGAACTAACACATCCTCAACTACTCCCATAGGACTTACTGTGGATCGATTAGCTGATTGTAGACCACAAAAATGGGTTTTATCTCACCTAGACCTAACAACAAGTATATTGCATAGGGTATGAGATTATCACTAGCTCCTGAATCAAGAAGAGTTTGTGCAAACTCATGGTCCTCAATGATGCAAGAAAAGTAGGACAGCCAGGGTCCTTATATTTCGATGGGATCATTAGCTATATCATAGCACTCACTTATTTAGTCAAAAAAGCAATCTTCTTGACATTGTGTCTCCTTTTTATAGTGCACAAGTCTTTAAGGGCTTTAGCATATATATGAACCTGTGAAATCACATGCAAGAAAGGTAAATTGATTTTTACTTGCATAAGATGTTCTAGGATTTCACTATGTTGATTGAGAGATATCGGGTTGAGTTTAAGAGCTTGAGGCAAGGGCACTTCGATGGATTTCCTACTACCTCATCACTAGGGCTACTTTCTTCAGACTCACTAGACTCCTTTTCATTTTTCCTAAGTTTGGGAGTTGGTTCTATAACCTTCCCAGATTGAGTGGTGATGTCATTTACTTTCTTAAGATTGTTTTCTCCTGAACTTGAGGTTTGTGTCATGTGTTGTCCCTTAGGATTTGGTTGAGGTTGAGTTGGAAATTTCCTACGTTCCGCTACAACTAAGGCATTGGTCAATTTAGACATGATTTTTTATCTCCTTGTTTTTCCCAACTACTTGGTTAATCACAGTCTCAAATTTTTTGTTTATTTTACCCTGTGACTTGATGAATGCATGTAAGGTGTCTTCTAAGGAACTCCCAGAGGGCGTGGGCTAACATGGAGATGTATTGTAAGCTTGATTTTGTTGGGTAGGTTGTTGGTTCTCAGACTTCTAGGTAAAATTGGGGTGATTCCACCACCCTAGACTATAGGTTTCAGAAAAGGGAATGTAGGGCTTTTGATATATACCTAAAGTATTACAGTGCTCACTCATGCGCTGGATGATTAGTACCGTCACACACAAAACAAACCCCTAAGGGCTCAACACGGGAAATCGATTGGATGGGCTTTGAATCTTTAGCACGTAGGGCTTCAAGTTCTCTAATGAGGGATTCTACCTTAGCTCTAAGGTTGTCCTCCTCTTTAAGGTAATAAATGTCTGTGCTAGTGGAATTTCCTTGAGGTTGTGACCTATTGTTAATCTCAATGGCACTAGGTCCAGTTCAGGTATAGTCTTTTTCTGCTAGGTCATCTAAGTATTCAATAGATTCATTTGGATCTTTTTGTAGGAATTCACCATTACACACCATTTCATCAAATTGACGTTCCCTAGGTGTTAACCCTTCGTAAAAATAACTCATCACGTGCTAACCTTCATAACCTTGGTAGGGACAAAGGGCTTGCAATTCTTTGTACATTTTCCATGCTTGATATAAAGCTTTGTTGTCCTCTTGGACAAAAGAAATTTGTTTTAAAGCAGTTGTTTTATGATGGGAAAAGTATTTTCCAAAGAATGCTTGGGTCATTTAAGCTAAAGTCCCAATCGAACGTGGTCGCAGTAAGTACAGCTAGCTTTTTGCTCGTTCTTTAAGTGAAAATGGGAAAATTTTTAATCTGACTGCATCTAACGTACCATGTTGACTGTGGAAGGTTTTCACCACCTTCTCAAACTCCCTAATATTCACATATGAATTTTCACTTTTAAGACCAAGAAAATTGGGAAGAAATTGAATCATTCCTAGATTTAGGTCCATACATGGCATGTTAGGTGGAAACATGATACATGATGGTGTAGTTGTACATATGGGATGTAGATAAGCATGCAAAATCTCATAGGGTGCATTGCCATGCTCATTATTAGTCATTGTGTTGTGTAATATGATGTTCGTACCAATAGATGCAGAATGGAAGAGAGGGTTAGACAGTGATTCAAACACTGGTTGAGGCCTCGCAATGAATTACCCTCGCTCAACCCGATACCTGTTCATAAAACACAAAAAAAAGGAAACTAGATGAGAAATAACAAAATTACTAAGAAAATAATCTAAACTAACTAAAAAATGTAGAAGAGGAACGAAGTATCCATTTTGCTCGAGAATTCTTCAATTATTTGTACCATGTCCACGGCAAGGGCTCCAAAATTTGATTAAACCCAAAGAATAACATGATAGTTGTAGTACAACTTTGAGGTGTTGATTTCACAGGGGGATTGACGAATTGTTTAAAGGATTTGACAAACTAGGGTTTTCGTGGTTGTGAGAGGAATTTATCAATTTGAATGAAATATAAATATCAAAGTGTGAGATTAGTAAAGCATCGAAATTCACT
>NC_036238.1:5311898-5315085 GCF_002742605.1 Olea europaea var. sylvestris | reverse complement strand
AAATTATCTATTTAATTGATTACATATTATTTATTAGTCACAAACTAACCGATTTATTGGCCACAAACACTCTTCATCCCATGTCCCCCACATCACCACCATCTTTTGGGGGAAAAAAAACTAATGCATATTTTGAAAATGAAATTTGTATAAACAAATGCATATCATAAACATGCATAACGTGCATAAGGTTTGCTTAATGAACTTTAGCTTAACCATGTTATCCCGCTCTATTTTTCAGATGATGCAAATTTGTTTATATAAGTACTATCATAAACGTGCAAAAAAATTTCTTGTGGACTTTAGCACATTCCGTGCTATCCTTTCATCTTTTTTAGATGACGAAGTAGAGACAATTGTTTGTGATGAGACAGATTTAATACCAACAAATTTAAATGTTGACTCCATTTTGAAATAAAATTAACCTTGTATTTAACTTTTATGTTTTATTAAGTATAAAAATTTTCTACAAATTCACTTAACAAATAAAAGTCATTAATGTCTATTATGTGAGAAAAATATACTCACTTTTTCACGTTTATGATTTTAAGATATAATAAATGATAATATTTATAAGTCTAGGTATCTAGATTTGGGGGGGTACTTTTAAGTTTGACCCAGTCAAAGGACCTAAATTCCACTTTGACTTCCAAAATCATGAATAGTATGACATTGGCCTCTTGTATGGTAAAGACAAAGATACCCTTAAATGTTTTGTACAATTACAAAACAATATATTGTTGAAAGGACTATACTATCCTTTTAGTTAATAATTGAAAACCAAACACTTCCCCACTTATAAAATCTTCAAAACGAGCTTCCAACACAAGAAAAACTCTCATCTTTTCATCTGCTTGAACATCAAAATCTAGAAAAACTTTGAAACGTTGAAGCCGGAAATTTTTTTCATATCAATTACTTCATATCGGTAAGTACATTTACGCATGTTTAATTTCGTTTTCAGTAAATTAGTATACGTTTGAATAGAGAAATTTTATGTCGATATAGTAGTTAGCATAGATTTTTTTTAACAGATCTTACCTATAAAAAAAAATTGAACAGATGTATAACTTTAGAACCGTATTCTCATGCGCAAAAATAGCCAAATTGGGTGTTTTGGCTTAACAAACAGCCAAACAGTCGGAAACAGCCTGGCTGTTTGGCTGTAAACAGCCGAACAATCGGCTGTTTAACAGCCGACTGTTCAGCTATTAAACAGCCAATTAACCGACTCTGCACTGATTTTTGTTGGCCTTTTTCTTATAATTAATAAATGACGTTGATTAAAACCATTTTCTCATGCAGATATGATAATCCTCGTGTGTTATTTTGGTGATTTTGAATTGAATGAAAATAATCGATGGGAATGGAGATGGACGAGTGACAAACGTGGTTGTATTGCAATTTCCATAACAGAGAGTACACCATACTTAGAAATGTACCACGATTTGCAAAATAAGTTGAATGTCGATCAATCTCAATACGATATGCAATTGAGATATCTATTCAACGATTATGGGGATTCATCCATTCCGATGCCATCAGTATTTGTTATTAATGATGCTGAATTAAATTATCTATTAGAATTGAATAAAATGCATCGGACTCTGACTGTTCTTGGTGTGACTTTAATTACGAAGAATGTTATCGAAGGTGAACGCGAAGATTTAGATAGGGCGGATAACAATGATCGAGGTTTTTGGGAGATAGTGGAGATAGTTCCTACGGATAATGTGGGTATTCCTAAGACAGTTGCTTCTGATCGTGATGTCGCTATAACGCGCAGAATTTCGTCGACAGTTGAAGACAATGAGAATATAAACGAGTTTACAAATGAGAATTTGATTGCTTTATCCCGACAGAGACACGAGCCGGGTGGGAGCTCACAGGTTGGAACAAGTGGACCGTCCTCCAATTCTTCCCGTGTGGCTCCCGATGATGAGGACTTGCAGGTCGAGCAACTGTTTGAAACCAAGAAAGATTTGCAGGAAACTGTGCACCGGCTAGCATTAAAATATAACTTTGAGTTCAAGGTAAAGAAATCAAACAAGTCATTGTTGACATTTGCTTACGTCGAAGACAGTTGCAATTGGCGCTTGAGAGCAACTAAGATGGACACGAATGAGTGCTTCGTAATTCGCAAGTATTCACGGGAACATACTTGCGAAGTGGGAATTCTTCGAAACGATCACAGGCAAGCTCGAGCATGGTTTATTGGTCAACAGATAATGCACAAGTATCAAGATCCACGGACGATCTACAGACCTTCGGACATCATTAACGACGTCCGTCGAGAGTACGGAATGGTCATGAGCTACCAGAAAGCATAGAAGGCCAAAGAATGTGCGTTAGAGGATTTAATGGGATCGGCTGAAGAGAGCTATGCTAAATTGGCTGGGTATTGCCATAACATGGGGACAACTAATCCTGGCACGACATTTTTTATTGAGACAGGGGGCGATAATTGTTTTAAGTATTTCTTCATGGCTCTCGGACAATGTATTCGGGGTTTTCGAAATGGAGTGCGACCCGTAATTCTAGTTGATGGTACAACTCTGAAAGCTAAATATCAAGGCCAATTAATTATTGCTACATTTCGAGATGCCAACATCCAAATTTACCCTATTGCATTCGGCATAGTCGACAGCGAGAATGATCTGTCCATGCGTTGGTTTTTTCCTAAACTGAGGGAAGTGATCGGGGAAGTCGAAGACCTTGCTTTTGTAACCGATCGGGGACAGTCTATAATAAACGGTATCGCTAAAGTTTTTCCCGGGGCACATCACGGGTATTGCATGTACCATATACAAGGTAATTTGAAGACTAGGTATCGGGGCACAGGCATCGTTCATTATTCAGGAGAGCAGTCGAAGCTTACAGTGCTGAAGAGTGTAATAAGTTCATGGTCGAGATAGGAAGTAAATCATTACTGGCATTGGAGTATCTGACGAAGATGGGGATCGAACATTGGGCGCGGTCATACTTTCCAGGATGTCGATACAACATGATGACGTCGAATAACGCGAAGTCTCTCAATGCATTGTTTAAGAAGGATCGAGAGTTACCAATTCTCGCAATGATTGAGAACATTCGTAATAAGCTACAACAGTGGTTTCATGACCGACGTGCGGCATCACAGAGTTGCACTAGCGTGTTGGCCCCAACTCAAGAGGAGAAACTGTTTAAG
>NC_036238.1:5300163-5311407 GCF_002742605.1 Olea europaea var. sylvestris | reverse complement strand
CAATTTGAATGTTATATACATTGAATACAAATTTACAATTATTTCAGAATTACCAAAATAATTAAATTTTCAATTTGAATGTTATATACATTGAACACAAATTTACAATTATTTCATAATTACAAAAATAATTAAATTTACAATTGAAATGTTATATATATATATATAAATGAAATTTACGGGTCAGCATTAAATTCGAACAAATCACATGCTAGCTTCTTTCACCAGTTCTGTATCCACGACTGGTTGATTCCATCAACCTTATGTTCTATACTTAAAAATTCAACGTACTTAATGGCAAATATGCCGCAGTCGCCGCTGCAATTAAACAAGAATGAATCAAGTCAGTACTGTGTAAATAAAAACTAAATCTGAAAGATGAAAATAACAAAGTTCAAACACTTACCTTACGGATTGTCGCGCTGTCGTCGTGCTCCAAACGATCCGCAATCTGTCCTGTACATTTATCCTTGCCAGACTCCAGATTTTGCTCCAACTGGCCTTGTGTCAAACGTGAATGATTTGGGTCGTACACATATATAGTCGAGTCAGTAAAAACGATCTCCAGCGTAACATAGTGTTTATTGATGCACGCTGAAATGTACATATGTGTACAATCCTCCCATGATTTTCCCCCGACACTCGATGACAGTCCTATCACCCACTCGAGCATATATTTTGGCACCGTGTACTCGTTACTCATAAGTTCGAGCGACTGATACTCTATGGTAACGGCACCTAGGAACTCGGTGTTTAATATGACTCGACCATGGACATCAAATGATTTTGGATGTCTTTGAGCTCGATCTCACATCAAGTCCATGGCCAAGTCAATGTGCTGCAGCAGGAAACACCAAAAAAGTATGAGTTATTCCTTTAATAAACACAAGGTCACATATACATAAAAAACACGAAATGAATAGTTCACTTACATCGTCAGCGAGCCAAGCTCCCGCAGTGGTGATATCGTGGAACCACTTGTAAGGGTCCGAGACCGTCCTTTGACCTATCGTGCGGCTAACTCTGTAAAAAATAGAGAAATGTTAAAATAAGCGTAGATGAGTTAGCGTACAGTGCTTTATTAAAATCATACAATACTTACCCAGGGATAATTCTCTTCCACTCTATCTCGAACGCTTTTCACTTGGCATTGTCCACCTCTCTGAATAAGTTCGGGTACGTTCCATCGATGAACGTTCTCCTCTTGGCCTCAGCCGTGAAGGGGGAAACAACATACTGTGACGGCACTCTCAACCTCTTGCCGACCACCTGCTCCGTCTCGTCAACAGCATGTCTCTTACCCTCAATCATGCCGGGCGTCCTCTCGACCTCCGGGGCCACCCCTCCGCCTCCCCCATCGGGGCCTCCCTCTCCGTCGCCACCACCTCAGCCCCTCCCGTCGGGGCCTCCTCCTCCGTCGCCACCTCTTCTGGCCCTCCCATCGGGGCCATCCCCTCCGTAGTCCCCTCTTCCATCCCCATCTTGGCCACCCCTCCATAGACAACCACAATGACTCCAATGTCTCATCACGCCAAAAATGTGGGTGACCCCCCTCTCCATCACCATCTCTGCCACCCTCTCGATCATGATCTCCGCCATCCCCTCTGTCCCCCCATCGTCTACCGGCTAAATCTCATCTAAGTGCCACTACTGTATCCTGAAGGTCGACAACGGAAGACTGTAGTATTCCAACATCATGGGATAGATAGTCAACCCTCCCTGCCAGATCGTCGACCCTCCTTGTCAGATAGTCAACCTTCCCTGCCAGATCGTCGACCCTCCCTGTCAACTCTCGTCCCATATTGTCGACCCTCCTTGTCAGATAATCAACCTTCCCTACCAGATTGTCGACCCTCCCTGTCAACTCTCGTCCCAGATCATTGACCCTCTCCGTCAAATTTCGTCGTAGTGCGCCGACCTCCTCGACTATAAATCCAATCAAACGGGCATATAAATCATCACTGTGCCCCGGAGACACACGGGGGAGGTGTCTGGACGGAGGTGATGCCAATGGCGGTGGCGATGGCCCCGGCGGAGGTGATGCCACTAGCGGCGGTGATGCCCTCGACAGTGGTGATGCCAATGGTTGCGGCGATGCCCTCGGCGGAGGTGATCGTCGATCAGCTCGACCGCCCTCCTACATAAATAAAATGAAAAATTATTTAATAAATTTATACGTCGACGATATTCAATAAATTATATTTCATTCACATACCCAGTCTCGGTCCAAACTCGGATCAGACATTTCCTCGTCTAGGGTGTGCGGAACGCCTAAATCCCGCACAAGACCCCGGGGTGTGCGGAACTCCTAAATTCCGCACAAGACCCCGAGCCTCCTCTTCCATCGACGGCGTCAACTCAGGTATGATTTCAAGCTGATATATTGACATTTCAACTACTTAACTATCATGTCAACAAAATTTTAAACTACGTATAATATAAATCACAAATGCAAAATACTTACCTGAGGATCGTCGAGGAGGGCCGATGACTACTTCCGAGTGGGACATCCCTCCACTCGCGATGATCTCCAATGATGCATCCGAGGGCAGCGTGTCTCCCCTCACTGTGCAAAGCGGGCCCCCAATACAGGAACTGTCTCATACACCCAAATCTGTAACACATACACTTATTAAGCATCAATGCAATACACTAAAACTTTAACTTTGATTATATTAAACATTTACCTGCACCACAAAGGGCAATCCATATGTATCATATTTACGCATCGACCCCCTGGGCCTCGAGTGCGATCTGGTGAACACATGTACGGTGTCTTCGTAGCATCTTCGGCCCCATGGATAGTTGTTGAACGCATCGATGTCGTCAACAACTTGCTAATGAAAAATGTCGATGGCAGTCTTCTTATGATGACACCTCATCACACTCTCAAGGATATAGACCAGCCCAAGCTTCAATCTATCTAGCATATGGTCGCATCCCCTGATCGCGACCATCAAGTCAGGTAGAAGCACCGACCCATATCCCTGGAAGTACGTCTCGTACAGCCTATTACTTTTCTCCATGGCTGCATCGTCACCTGTAATCCTCAATCCAGTGATCAATGTAAACTCAAATATCGAGAAACTGATGACCTTGCCCCCGAGGTCGAACTGGAGGGAATCGCCGTCGACTGGCCTCAGAAGCCGACATAGAAGTGTATCAATGATCTGTCCTGAGTACTGCACCTCTCGCAACTGGTACAGTGGCCACAAGAAGGACTGTCGTAGCATATCTCTGTGCTGATCATCGAGCAGCTCCAACACAGCAGTAAAACTTTCAAAGCTACTGTTCCAAGTAGCTTTCCCCCGCATCCGTCTCAACTCTGCATCTAAATGATACTCCATCTTACAAAAATTTAAATGTTATAGCATTGAACAAGAGATAACAAAAGAAAGCATAATCTCACAAAATCAAGGGAACCGAACTCTAACTACCATACAATCACAAATATTACATTTGAAAAATATATTTACAAAAAACAACAAATCAAATTAAATGTATTGTCAAAAAAAATTAAAGAATATAAATATTATTTAAATAAATCGAAAAAAAATCAAAGATTTTCATAAAAGAACAATAAAAGGAACAAAACAAATTGTTAATTTCGAACAATATTATGTATCCAATTATTAAATCATATAAAAAAAGGAAATTATAAAAATTAAATAATTAAATAAAATAATTATTATTTGGAAAATATATTTACAAACAAAAAATTTCAAATTAAATACATTTTCGAAAAATGTAAAGACTATTTATATTATTTAAATAAATTTGAAAAAATAAATTGAAGATTATTTCATAAAAAAAAAAGGAACAATACAAAATTGTTAATTTTAGAATATTTCAAGTATTAAATTATATAAAAGACAAATATAAAAATTAAATAAATAATTACTTTACATTTTCAAAAAATGTAAAGACAATATATATTATTTAAATAAATTTGAAAGAATAAATTAAATTTTATTTCATAGAAAAAAAAAGGAACAACACAAAATTGTTAATTTTAGAATATTTCAATTATTAAATTATATAAAAGACAAATATAAAAATTAAATAAATAATTACTTTACATTTTCAAAAAATGTAAAGACAATATATATTATTTAAATAAATTTTAAAGAATAAATTAAAGTTTATTTCATAGAAAAAAAAAGGAACAACACAAAATTGTTAATTTTAGAATATTTCAATTATTAAATTATATAAAAGACAAATATAAAAATTAAATAAATAATTACTTTACATTTTCAAAAAATGTAAAGACAATATATATTATTTAAATAAATTTGAAAAAATAAATTAAAGATTATTTCATAAAAAAAAAAGGAACAACACAAAATTGTTAATTTTAGAATATTTCAATTATTAAATTATATAAAAGACAAATTAAAAAAAAATAATTACTTTACCTTTTTTTAAAATGTAAAGACTATTCATATTATTTAAATAAATTTGAAAAAATAAATTAAAGATAATTTCATAAAAAAAAGAATCAACATTGTTAATTTTACAATATTTCAATCATTATATTATATTGACAATGATAAAAATTAAATAAATAAATAACATAATTACTATTTAATCAAATAAAAAATTCAATTAATTACAAAAATTATAAAAAACGAATAATAATTAAATATTCAGTCTGGGTTAACAGTCTGGGCCGACTATTAACAGTCGGGTAAGCCGACTGTTCGGACTTCCAACCGGAAATCGCCATTGCCGGCTGTGAGCTCCAAAAATTGCAAAAAAATCCACATTTTTCACACTCCCAGCATGCCCACAATCTAATTACTCATGCTCATGGATCTAATTTAACCGAATAATGTATGAAAAATACTAATTTTACTCATTCAATAAATTTTCTACCTAAACAAAAAGTGATGAAAACTAACCCGTTCTTTTATTTTCGGTGTAGATCAGGTCGTTGACTGCGACGTTGGTGTAGTTGCCGGTGGTTGATCGGTCAAATTCCTGGCGACTGTTTGTCGGTCGGTTAGAGAGAATTTTTCAAACAATCTGAAGGGTAAAATCGTCTTTTACTGTGAAGTTTTTTTTTTAACTAAATTTTTTTTAATTCATTTAATGGGTCAAAAGCCAATGTCAAATTTTGCTACAGTGGAAGAGTCATTTTCTTGTATTTCCTCCTAGATTTGGGGTGTTGCATTAAAAATCTTTAAATGAAAGTATTGAAGTCTATGAAAAATTTAATTTATTATGTAAAAGTTAGTAAAATTTCAATAAATTTTGCAACAATCATTCACTTAAAAAGTCTTCAAAATGTTTTAAAAGTTCAAATTGAATGTACCATTTCTAAATTAAATCTACATTTTCCTTAGGATTTATTAAAGTACTTTTGAAATTTTCGCCTATTATTTTGGACCCATTTGCGACAAAAGAATAATATAAGGGTTTGTATGACACAATTGAAAATTAGAGGGGTGAAGTGAGAAATACACATTTGACAGCATATTCTAAACTGTGTCGTTTAACGAGTCTCCTGATCCCTTAATGCTTTTCCAGTGTTGATGTTCACCATACAGGTTCAAGGAGATCCGTCCCCAGTCCGCACAGTGGATCGCCGGCGATCCGAAACCGAACTCGATCCAAGTTACAATGTCTTGGTTTGCCCGATCAATCAATAATACGCTCAAATTCGACGATGAGGAAGATGACGCCATCAAGGGCATCAAACCCGAACAGGAAAACCTCCTCCAAGACAACGATGTTTCATCTCCAACCTCGCCGTCGCGCGGCGTCAAAGAAGACCTCTCGGAACTGACCAAAACCCTCAAGAACCAGTTCTGGGGTGTAGCCTCATTTCTAGCCCCACCGCCACAGCTCGATCCGAACAACTCGGAACAGAATCAGGAGCCCGACCCGGATGGTGAATCGGGCATCCGTACTGACTTAGCTGAGATCGGGGGAAGGTTCAGGAGCGGAATTTCGAAGCTGTCGAATAACATCAACGTGACGGAAATTACCAAAATGGCCTCGAATTTCCTACAGTTGGAATCTGATGATGAAATCGGTAAGGAAGGTATTCAATGCAAATCATTTCATCTACAAGCACAAGGTGTTAGAGAAATGCACATATATTCATTTAAATTTTATCTTGGACAGGCAATACAGAGGATTTTGATTCGGCGAGTAAAAAAGTAGTTGGTGTGACTGAGGAAGTGGTGGCTTTCGCGAGGGATATTGCGATGCATCCCAAAACTTGGTTGGATTTCCCATTGCCCGAAAGTGACAGTGATGATGATGGTATGATAATTGTATATATATAGAAATTTCAGGGGGTTAGTGAAGTGCAGATTAGTAACTAAGGAGTGTTTATCTACTAGTTGACAGTGTGCTGATTAATTGGATTAATTTTATTGCGGAGCAAATTGATGATCTTTCAATGATGGCATCATCTTTCAAATAAATGCTTAATGAATTTAAGGCAGATTTTCTTAGACATTGTACTAGGAAATCAATAAATGTAAAGTGGAATATATTTGAATAAATGGACATAGTAAGAAACTTCTATGATTTATTGGAGATGAAAAGACTTGTATAATTGTGTAGTAAGACCATGGATTCATGGTTTAGTTCCACTTCTTTGGTATAGTGCTATGCCCCCTTACTCTTTCATTCATTTTGTTATTTTATTCTATCTGTTATTAAATATTTATCGAAGTATTATGTTGTTAACCTAAGAATCTCTCATATACTTAGCTAGTCATGGAATGCAAATTGCTCAAAAGAGCCAGTTATGCATCTTTTGGTAGAGAGAACCTGTCGTTAGCATACTTCAATGCTCAAGACTTTTGTCAACTCCAAAAGTATTTTGAATGACGATATGGAAGAAAATTATTATTAATTCAGGAAATGGGAATTCAATATGACAGAATGTTGATTTGTTTTTTCCTTTTTTTCTTGATATTAGATTTTGACATGTCTGATGCCCAACAAGAACACGCCTTAGCTGTTGAGCATCTTGCCCCAAGATTATCTGCTTTGAGGTTTGAGCTTTGCCCAGGATACATGAGTGAAAGTTGCTTCTGGAAGATCTATTTTGTACTCCTGCACCCTCGACTGGATAAAGAGGATGCTGAAATATTATCAACATCTCAGGTCTCTTCTTCTTCTTGCATATTGCATATTCAATTAAAAGTTAATTTATGTTGGAGCTGGTTAGAAAAGGACTATGGCGTGCATTGCTTCTAATATTTGTCATTTTATTAGATTACAGTTGGTAAACATTTTTGTCTGAGTTAATTGTCTTTGATCACAAGTATTGTGCTTTTCTATAAGTGAATTTGGTATGTTACATTGTCATTTTAGTATCGCTAGAAAAGTAGATTGTTCCCCCCCCCCCCCCCCCCCCCCCCAAAACAAGGATAAATGGCTTGTCAATGAACTTGCTGCTAAAACTTGTGCGGTTTTTTCTTTCTCCTTGAGTGACAAGGTTGTTGACCTCCATTACTGTCATGACAAGCAGATAATAAAAGCCAGAGCCTTGCTTGCACAGGAGTCAAAGAACCAGACACCAACAACGCTAGAAGACTTCCCTGGAAAAGTATCTTCCGATCCAAAAGATGCCACCGCATCTTCTCATGAAGACTCCCTTTATGCATCATCTACTATTCCTTCTGAAAATGAGCCTGAAAAATCATCTGCCCTTGAATTAAGCACTTCCACTGCTACAGCTGCTTCTGAAATAGTGAAGCACGCAGTCGAGAACACTGAAATCCCAATTATTGACAAAGCGATGATTGAAGAAGAGGTGGTTGACCAAGTCAAGGATCAAAAGTTGAACTCTGATCCCTCTAATGTTTTGGAAATGAAGGATGAGGATGATAGTGATGACTGGTTGAAAGAAGAAAGTTCTGAAACTGGTGGTGCCGGTGGAACCAACATCCCAGTTGAGAACGAGGATGACGTGTCATTTAGTGATCTTGAAGAAGATGATGGAGATATGCCTGCTAATTTCAGAAAAAAAAATTACAATTCTGATAAAGACTCTCCAGACTGGTTAGATGTTGAAGAAATTAATATGTCGTGATTATCGTGTAATACTCACTATACACTAATTTTATTTTCCTATTATCTATAGAGTTGATCGTTATTTCTCGAGTCGAGTCTTGGAGCAACGCTTTGCAAATGTTATATTTGTATATAAACCTCATAATGTGAACCCTGGATTTTTATCTTACTACGAAATATTCAGTAAATTGCTGTATAGATTCAGAGAAGCGTTGTAAATATTTGGCAATATCCAGACGGATTTTAACTCGATAATGCCTCGTGTGCCCATATGCAATTCGAGCACTCCCATGCTGATAGAATAATCATTTTGAAGTGATGAATTTACGTTTTCTTGGACTATTGTTTTGCAAAATACTTTGTCACGAACTTCTGCAAATGCAAAGAATAAATCTTTGCCCAAAAAAGAGAATTTTTGGGACTCTGGTACTGCTTTTTCTTGAAGGGAAAACAAAGCAGATAGACACATGCATTGTTTTATTGTTTTATTTAAACTCTCATTTCCTGTAGGGGCTGCTGCTGGCTCTTATTATTTACAGATGAATGAGAAACTAATTCACACGTGCTAATTGGTATTTACAGGTAAATGCAGCCCTTATTCCATATATAACAACTTTAGGATTTTATGGGTCTGAAATTGCTCAAAATTCCCTCTAGGTGCGACCACAACAGGCTTCCCAGGGAAAACCTCGACCTTTCTTGTACTTCGCTGCTGTTGCTTTTACATGTTCTGGATGTTGCTCGCGAAGGGGAGCTCGAAGATTTGTTTACCACTACAACAGCACTTCCGATTTCTCGTCTCACCTTTTCAAGTGTTTCTGGATCAGCATTTTCTCCCGAAGTATCTTTTACATAGAATGTGCCAACTGCTCTCTCACCCCGACCCATTTGCGACAAAAGAATAATATAAGGGTTTGTATGACACAATTGAAAATTAGAGGGGTGAAGTGAGAAATACACATTTGACAGCATATTCTAAACTGTGTCGTTTAACGAGTCTCCTGATCCCTTAATGCTTTTCCAGTGTTGATGTTCACCATACAGGTTCAAGGAGATCCGTCCCCAGTCCGCACAGTGGATCGCCGGCGATCCGAAACCGAACTCGATCCAAGTTACAATGTCTTGGTTTGCCCGATCAATCAATAATACGCTCAAATTCGACGATGAGGAAGATGACGCCATCAAGGGCATCAAACCCGAACAGGAAAACCTCCTCCAAGACAACGATGTTTCATCTCCAACCTCGCCGTCGCGCGGCGTCAAAGAAGACCTCTCGGAACTGACCAAAACCCTCAAGAACCAGTTCTGGGGTGTAGCCTCATTTCTAGCCCCACCGCCACAGCTCGATCCGAACAACTCGGAACAGAATCAGGAGCCCGACCCGGATGGTGAATCGGGCATCCGTACTGACTTAGCTGAGATCGGGGGAAGGTTCAGGAGCGGAATTTCGAAGCTGTCGAATAACATCAACGTGACGGAAATTACCAAAATGGCCTCGAATTTCCTACAGTTGGAATCTGATGATGAAATCGGTAAGGAAGGTATTCAATGCAAATCATTTCATCTACAAGCACAAGGTGTTAGAGAAATGCACATATATTCATTTAAATTTTATCTTGGACAGGCAATACAGAGGATTTTGATTCGGCGAGTAAAAAGGTAGTTGGTGTGACTGAGGAAGTGGTGGCTTTCGCGAGGGATATTGCGATGCATCCCAAAACTTGGTTGGATTTCCCATTGCCCGAAAGTGACAGTGATGATGATGGTATGATAATTGTATATATATAGAAATTTCAGGGGGTTAGTGAAGTGCAGATTAGTAACTAAGGAGTGTTTATCTACTAGTTGACAGTGTGCTGATTAATTGGATTAATTTTATTGCGGAGCAAATTGATGATCTTTCAATGATGGCATCATCTTTCAAATAAATGCTTAATGAATTTAAGGCAGATTTTCTTAGACATTGTACTAGGAAATCAATAAATGTAAAGTGGAATATATTTGAATAAATGGACATAGTAAGAAACTTCTATGATTTATTGGAGATGAAAAGACTTGTATAATTGTGTAGTAAGACCATGGATTCATGGTTTAGTTCCACTTCTTTGGTATAGTGCTATGCCCCCTTACTCTTTCATTCATTTTGTTATTTTATTCTATCTGTTATTAAATATTTATCGAAGTATTATGTTGTTAACCTAAGAATCTCTCATATACTTAGCTAGTCATGGAATGCAAATTGCTCAAAAGAGCCAGTTATGCATCTTTTGGTAGAGAGAACCTGTCGTTAGCATACTTCAATGCTCAAGACTTTTGTCAACTCCAAAAGTATTTTGAATGACGATATGGAAGAAAATTATTATTAATTCAGGAAATGGGAATTCAATATGACAGAATGTTGATTTGTTTTTTCCTTTTTTTCTTGATATTAGATTTTGACATGTCTGATGCCCAACAAGAACACGCCTTAGCTGTTGAGCATCTTGCCCCAAGATTATCTGCTTTGAGGTTTGAGCTTTGCCCAGGATACATGAGTGAAAGTTGCTTCTGGAAGATCTATTTTGTACTCCTGCACCCTCGACTGGATAAAGAGGATGCTGAAATATTATCAACATCTCAGGTCTCTTCTTCTTCTTGCATATTGCGTATTCAATTAAAAGTTAATTTATGTTGGAGCTGGTTAGAAAAGGACTATGGCGTGCATTGCTTCTAATATTTGTCATTTTATTAGATTACAGTTGGTAAACATTTTTGTCTGAGTTAATTGTCTTTGATCACAAGTATTGTGCTTTTCTATAAGTGAATTTGGTATGTTACATTGTCATTTTAGTATCGCTAGAAAAGTAGATACATATGAATAGAGCACAGAGCTCACTTTATCGTCATTCCTTCTGCTTTGTCTATGATAATCTAGTGCATTTCTGAACCTCAATTAAAAAATACATCTATCTGAATAATTTCTATAGTTTATACATATGAATAGAGCACAGAGCTCACTTTATCGTCATTCCTTCTGCTTTGTCTATGATAATCTAGTGCATTTCTGAACCTCAATTAAAAAATACATCTATCTGAATAATTTCTATAGTTTCTTGACTTCACGATTATTTAGTGCATAAGTGGACCAATTTTAGCTTAATTTTGTATTAACTCAACCCCCCCCCCCCCACCAAAAAAAAAAAAAAAAAGAAAAAAAAAAAAACA
>NC_036238.1:5267675-5300132 GCF_002742605.1 Olea europaea var. sylvestris | reverse complement strand
TGTTCCCCCCCCCCCCCCCCCCCCCCCCAAAACAAGGATAAATGGCTTGTCAATGAACTTGCTGCTAAAACTTGTGCGGTTTTTTCTTTCTCCTTGAGTGACAAGGTTGTTGACCTCCATTACTGTCATGACAAGCAGATAATAAAAGCCAGAGCCTTGCTTGCACAGGAGTCAAAGAACCAGACACCAACAACGCTAGAAGACTTCCCTGGAAAAGTATCTTCCGATCCAAAAGATGCCACCGCATCTTCTCATGAAGACTCCCTTTATGCATCATCTACTATTCCTTCTGAAAATGAGCCTGAAAAATCATCTGCCCTTGAATTAAGCACTTCCACTGCTACAGCTGCTTCTGAAATAGTGAAGCACGCAGTCGAGAACACTGAAATCCCAATTATTGACAAAGCGATGATTGAAGAAGAGGTGGTTGACCAAGTCAAGGATCAAAAGTTGAACTCTGATCCCTCTAATGTTTTGGAAATGAAGGATGAGGATGATAGTGATGACTGGTTGAAAGAAGAAAGTTCTGAAACTGGTGGTGCCGGTGGAACCAACATCCCAGTTGAGAACGAGGATGACGTGTCATTTAGTGATCTTGAAGAAGATGATGGAGATATGCCTGCTAATTTCAGAAAAAAAAATTACAATTCTGATAAAGACTCTCCAGACTGGTTAGATGTTGAAGAAATTAATATGTCGTGATTATCGTGTAATACTCACTATACACTAATTTTATTTTCCTATTATCTATAGAGTTGATCGTTATTTCTCGAGTCGAGTCTTGGAGCAACGCTTTGCAAATGTTATATTTGTATATAAACCTCATAATGTGAACCCTGGATTTTTATCTTACTACGAAATATTCAGTAAATTGCTGTATAGATTCAGAGAAGCGTTGTAAATATTTGGCAATATCCAGACGGATTTTAACTCGATAATGCCTCGTGTGCCCATATGCAATTCGAGCACTCCCATGCTGATAGAATAATCATTTTGAAGTGATGAATTTACGTTTTCTTGGACTATTGTTTTGCAAAATACTTTGTCACGAACTTCTGCAAATGCAAAGAATAAATCTTTGCCCAAAAAAGAGAATTTTTGGGACTCTGGTACTGCTTTTTCTTGAAGGGAAAACAAAGCAGATAGACACATGCATTGTTTTATTGTTTTATTTAAACTCTCATTTCCTGTAGGGGCTGCTGCTGGCTCTTATTATTTACAGATGAATGAGAAACTAGTTCACATGTGCTAATCGGTATTTACAGGTAAATGCAGCCCTTATTCCATCTATAAAACTTCAGGATTTTATGGGTCTGAAATTGCTCAAAATTCCCTCTAGGTGCGACCACAACAGGCTTCCCAGGGAAAACCTCGACCTTTCTTGTACTTCGCTGCTGTTGCTTTTACATGTTCTGGATGTTGCTCGCAAAGGGGAGCTCGAAGATTTGTTTACCACTACAACAGCACTTCCGATTTCTCGTCTCACCTTTTCAAGTGTTTCTGGATCAGCATTTTCTCCCGAAGTATCTTTTACATAGAATGTGCCAACTGCTCTCTCACCCCGAGTACCGATCTCAGCCCTTGTTATAGATAATCCATTTTCTCGTACTACTCGTGTGATATCAGATAATAGTCCTATCCTATTTTCTGTGCAAATATCTAGTCTTAACCCCTGCACAATTATGTACAATTACGATTATTAAATTTTTCTTTGTAAACAAGTGGGAGAAAAACGTTAGTTTCTGTAACGTACATGAGAAATTCTCCTTTCCGTAGCTGCTATCAAACACTGGGTAACCAACTGCTTCTCATCTTCTGAATCCAAAGGGCGTCCACTTTTGTGCTTTATGTAGTATTCCTGGGATTTTCAGAAGTTAAAAGATTAGAAACAAAGAACGCACTCACAGAATCTGTGCAAAGATATAAACTATATTGTGCTTTTACCTGAACAGCTATAGATTCCTTGGAGCTAATGGCTGCATGGAATACTACGTATTGCATGTCGGTCAGAGTACAAACAGTGTCGAACAATAACTTGGGTCGATCTCGACTCCTCACGGTAACGGTCGAGTAGCCCGTATCCTTAAAACCCCCCCCCCCCCCCCCCAACAAAAAAAGAAAAAAGAAAGAAAGAAAAAACCACCACCGAACCCAACTGAAAATGAGCACCAAGAACAATATTTTAAGTAACAGCATTTCTGTCAGAACAAACTTTAGTCATTGATCTCTAGTCTTTCTAAAAGGATATGTATTAAAGTGCTAGGCCTTTGATGACATTTTTTTCCCTCCATATCATTCCCTTGCATGCCATTTACGCATCTTCTGTTTGTTATATTCTTCCCATTTCCCTTTTCTTCTTGATTCATTTAATAATTATTTATTTTTGATGTGGCTTAATTCTCTTAGTGGGCAAGTCATAAAATATTTGTCCCTGGAAGCTTGGATTTGCGTGTAAATCACTGATAGTAGTTGGGGGTGGTTTCTGTTATATTTGATTCAATAAGGTTTGATTACAACACCCCCCCCCCCACCCCCCCCAAAACAAGGATCCGGTGGAACCAACATCCCAGTTGAGAACGAGGATGACGTGTCATTTAGTGATCTTGAAGAAGATGATGGAGATATGCCTGCTAATTTCAGAAAAAAAAATTACAATTCTGATAAAGACTCTCCAGACTGGTTAGATGTTGAAGAAATTAATATGTCGTGATTATCGTGTAATACTCACTATACACTAATTTTATTTTCCTATTATCTATAGAGTTGATCGTTATTTCTCGAGTCGAGTCTTGGAGCAACGCTTTGCAAATGTTATATTTGTATATAAACCTCATAATGTGAACCCTGGATTTTTATCTTACTACGAAATATTCAGTAAATTGCTGTATAGATTCAGAGAAGCGTTGTAAATATTTGGCAATATCCAGACGGATTTTAACTCGATAATGCCTCGTGTGCCCATATGCAATTCGAGCACTCCCATGCTGATAGAATAATCATTTTGAAGTGATGAATTTACGTTTTCTTGGACTATTGTTTTGCAAAATACTTTGTCACGAACTTCTGCAAATGCAAAGAATAAATCTTTGCCCAAAAAAGAGAATTTTTGGGACTCTGGTACTGCTTTTTCTTGAAGGGAAAACAAAGCAGATAGACACATGCATTGTTTTATTGTTTTATTTAAACTCTCATTTCCTGTAGGGGCTGCTGCTGGCTCTTATTATTTACAGATGAATGAGAAACTAGTTCACATGTGCTAATCGGTATTTACAGGTAAATGCAGCCCTTATTCCATCTATAAAACTTCAGGATTTTATGGGTCTGAAATTGCTCAAAATTCCCTCTAGGTGCGACCACAACAGGCTTCCCAGGGAAAACCTCGACCTTTCTTGTACTTCGCTGCTGTTGCTTTTACATGTTCTGGATGTTGCTCGCGAAGGGGAGCTCGAAGATTTGTTTACCACTACAACAGCACTTCCGATTTCTCGTCTCACCTTTTCAAGTGTTTCTGGATCAGCATTTTCTCCCGAAGTATCTTTTACATAGAATGTGCCAACTGCTCTCTCACCCCGAGTACCGATCTCAGCCCTTGTTATAGATAATCCATTTTCTCGTACTACTCGTGTGATATCAGATAATAGTCCTATCCTATTTTCTGTGCAAATATCTAGTCTTAACCCCTGCACAATTATGTACAATTACGATTATTAAATTTTTCTTTGTAAACAAGTGGGAGAAAAACGTTAGTTTCTGTAACGTACATGAGAAATTCTCCTTTCCGTAGCTGCTATCAAACACTGGGTAACCAACTGCTTCTCATCTTCTGAATCCAAAGGGCGTCCACTTTTGTGCTTTATGTAGTATTCCTGGGATTTTCAGAAGTTAAAAGATTAGAAACAAAGAACGCACTCACAGAATCTGTGCAAAGATATAAACTATATTGTGCTTTTACCTGAACAGCTATAGATTCCTTGGAGCTAATGGCTGCATGGAATACTACGTATTGCATGTCGGTCAGAGTACAAACAGTGTCGAACAATAACTTGGGTCGATCTCGACTCCTCACGGTAACGGTCGAGTAGCCCGTATCCTTACATTTCTCTATTTTCACATGTGTGCCATAACATTCCTTTTTCTGCTTCTTGTAATGCCTTCCATTCCCGTATACATCGTCGTCATCGTTGTCACTGTCATTGTCACAACAAGAACTACACATCTCATAGTCTCTATCGGCTGCCATCAACTGGTGCAGCCGCCTTTCCGTGTGGGTTTGGCCCACAGCTGGGCCCGTCAGCCTTACACTTCGTCTCTCGTTGTCATAGTGGTGGGCTTCAACCACATTTTCCAACTGGGCCCGAACCTGGGCCACACGACATGGGTCTGTGATTGGCTCACCATTAGACTCATCCTCCAAGTAGATAATGCATGCTGCTCTGCTCTTATGAGTCCACGCCGTGGCAGCAGAAACGCGACAGCCCAACTCAGCTAAAACAGCCGACATCTCCGACATTAAACCTGGTCGATCCATCCCTGTCATCTCTACGGCTGTGTTTTCAATTGACATTAGTGTTGGCCTCGTCTCTTCTTCGGCAATAATCGATCTATTTTCCCCCTTACCGCCCCTACTCGTGCATATTTCCTATAACGAACGTAGAATAATATAGAAAAATAAAAAATCAACAACAAAAGCTACAAAAATGACAGTGGAGATACTAATGGAAAGTGCAGCTTTAATACTTTCAATACGTAATCCTATGTATAGATGTTGTAACCGACGAAAGCTGTCATAGAGAGAGAGAGAGACCTCTTGTATGTACCGAATGAGGCCTTCGTCAGTAATTTTGTTCCCCAGTTGGTCAGTTACGTGGAATACTGCAAAACATGTAATCAAAACCGCCACAAATGAATCCAAAAAATTAATAATAAAAATATAAAAAAAGTTCATTGCTGACTAGTATATACGTCAGAATTAAATTTTTTTTTTAATTTTTAAACTAATTTTTGTAATAAAATAAACAATTCACACACCATCCATTAACCAACCACCATCTGAGGAGATGTATGATTTGGAAATCACAAGGTCAAGATCCGTCAGAACTTGGACAATTTCTAGCAGCATCCCCTGCTTATTTGCACTATCAACCTGTCACCAAATTTTGGGCTGATTAATTAAAATAAATAAATTAATAGCATAACTTATGTAAAGATTTCTGTACAGTTAGAGGTCATTTTCTTGCATCCTGTTTGGACCTTCTTTGTTGAACTTTTCTAACATTAACGAAGAGTTACTTTAGAACCCTACACGCTGATTGATAAACAATATTTGAAGAGTTACTTTAGAACCCTACACGCTGATTGATAAACAATAGTTGAACTTACTTTTCTTATTGATACTCCCACTGATTTAGTTCTTGAAGGGAAAATTGTGTGGATTCTTCTTCATACAAGCTATTCACGAATGGTCTTATATATTTGTTCATTAAAATCACGACACATGAATCCCGCATGACACCTTGGTCATCGAGTAAGTAAAAGAGATAAACAGAATGGGTGGACGGACCCAGTCCGCATCCAAGTTGTCGTGACTAATGCGTTCGAGATCTAGTGTGAATGATTATACCATGCATGTATATAGAACCATGCTACTTTTTAATAAAGTAGAGTAGGATTATGTGATTCTAACAAATTTTGGTAAAATGCCATTGAAATTCTAAGCTGTTAGTTTACATCAACATGCTGCTCATAATGTGATCGATTAGTCGACTCTAAATTTCTTGAGAGTATGATTCACTTTATTGTTCGTATCAAAAGAAAGGAAACAAAGAAATGAAGAGAGATTCTGAGGTTTTTATTACTAACCTTGACAAGAGTGCAGTCTCTATAGGTGTCATTGTCAATACAAACCCTAAAAACCCAGAAAAGAGAACATGCATGATCAAAAAAGAACATTGAGAAAGAATTAAATGCCAATGATCTAAGTATTTAGTTAATGTAAGCTAGAATTACTAACCTTGGTGGATGTATTCTTTCAAGAAGTACTTCTAAATCAGGATCAACGTAAGGCCGGTAAGTAATATCCATATTCAATGAGTTTTCCAAGATTTTGAGAAATTCTGAAGAAAAAATAAGCAGATTTAAGCAGCTTTAAATAGAAAAGTAAGATTTACAAAGCGTGTGGAAAATTCATGAAATACAAAAAGATAAGCAAGAACTGTTCTTCTTGGTCTTTACGCCAATTCTTCAAGAAGAAAACAGCAGTCAAAGGATTCAAGTTTATCCCAATTTTCTTCAAATACTGATAAGATTTCTCAAAAATTAAGAAAAACCCGTTTGAGTTGAATAAAAACTCGTTCCAGTTAACCAGAATTTCGAAACTCTGAAAACTCAAAAACTGGGATCTCAAGGAAGGGTTCTTGAAGAGAAAATCCATTTGGAAAAATAGTCAACACAATTGAAAATAAGTACTTATTGAATGATATAAATCTCTATATCAAGAATGCATTAAAGAAAGCTGTAATTGAAATAATTTAATTATGCAGATTAACATTTATTTAATTACCAAGAAAAAAAAAAGCTCCTTTCAAGATTTTAATCAAGGTGGCTATATAAGCTAGTAAATTACTTGAATTTCTTGGCATCAAATGCAGAGACGCGGTAGGGTGGTTTGGGATGGGGTTGTGAGAGAACAAGAAGCCAAGAAATATACAGTTGCCACGAGCTCAGAAAGATATGTGGATCTATATATGACTCATGCCATTTTACCAGAATCGATTGTCCGAATGAGTTGGCAAATTGTGATTGGATGGTTGGAAAAAAATTTGGTTCAGCTACCAATAAAATGCTGACAAGTATTAATCTAATACAATTCTTGGAAAATCAATCTGGTAAAAGTGGTAGAGAGATGTTTTAGAGATGTTTTAGGAAGGCCAATTCAGGTGGTCTGTAATTACCTCAGTCAAAGCGTTCTGAATTTTGAGCAAAGGTGACGTGGCAGGAACATATGGAGTAGAAAACGGCACGTGTGCATGATGAAAATGACGTGGCATTTAATGCGGCGGCTCGGATTCACAGGTGCTTAACACGTCAATTTAATGTTAAGCAAAAACTTGTGGCTGCGAGTCAATTTCGGGATGCTTGTGGTTAAAGTTTGTCGGGGTACAGTTGTAATTTCAGTTTACCCAGTCAATCAAAAGAGTTAATAATTTTTTGTTAAAAAATAAAATAAAAAGCTGCGTGGTTTGAGCTTCATTTTAGGGGAAATAGCACCATTGGTCCTCAACTAATTGTTTCAATTGCAATTGATACCTAACCTTTTATTGTAGTTGCACATTAACATTCAACGTCGTTTGACAGAGCTTTTGACAAAACTTTAGTAGATTTTCATAAAAAAAATTAAATATATGGTTGAATAATTGATAAAAATTATGGGTTCCATATAATGTGCGGTTAAATTAATTGTTTAAAATCGATAAAATTAAAATGCATACATGTTTTTTGTTAAAACAAATAGTTCAAAGTTTAAAAGAAAAAAAATTGAAGAAAGAAAAATATGTGATAAAATTAATAGTCTTTATAAAGAAGACAAATACAACCTAGAAAAGTCCACAAATTATTGGGAGATGAAGAAAAAAGTGCACTAAAAAGTCTAAATGCATCCACTTGTCTATGTATGGAAAGTTCAAAATTGCAAATTTGATGGAGCAAGTAATTACGTTACATCGTCACATACTTATCTATTTTATTCAATCTTTGCATACTTATCTACTTTACTAACTTCTACTTTAAGAGAATTTTTAGATAATTAGGCTTATCAAAATTAAGGTCCTGCTTGGTTCTGACTTTTCAAGCCAAAAAGTCATTTTTTGACTGTTATTTAATATAGCCAGCAGTCATTTTTGACATTTTCGTTTGGAACCCAATTTTCAAGGTAACGATAAAAAAATTGATTCTCATTATTAGCACCAAACATGCTCTAAGTGTTAAGAAGTTAAAGGGTTCTTGACTAACTTATAATGAGAACAGTTATTAATATCTCATTTTCATTAATTGTAGAAGGAAATGGAAGAGATACACTTGAAGATCATTTTCCTTTAAGGATTGTTTGATATACAAGGTTAAATAATAGAACGAAAAAATTTAGTTCTTTTTCTTTTAATACTGACTAGTCTTGTATGATTCCCTTTATCAGAAGAGGTCAATTGGATTTGAATTAATTGGGAAGTTTATAGCCTCGGTCCCTAGACTTTACTACTATGGCACTTAGGTCCTCATTCAAAATTTATTAATAATCAAATTCTTAAAACTTACAATGGAAATTTGCTTTTTTCCCCCAACCTTTGTAAATATAAAAAACAACCCTCAACCTTTTTTTTTTTTTTTTTAGCAAAATCTATTCTCAATCTTTTAATTATGTAGCAAAATTCATTCCCTCCATTTTGATCGATAGAATTGTCATTTTCTTTAAATAAACAAAAATAAGGAAAGCAGTAAAACAACAAAAAATAAGAAAAAATTGCAAATGAAATCTCATAAATTTTCAAAAAGCACGAATAAAACACATTTAAATTTATATTAACACATGAACAAAAATTTAGAAAAATTTCTTCTCTCCCAACCAAGCTCACCCACACCCCCCTATCAATACCCACCCGCCCATACCCCTGCATCCCACCCGCGGCTATGCACCAGCTTGAAATTGTACAAAATGAATTGACTTTGTTTCTTAAAGACAACTAATGCGTTGACCTTTCTCTTCCATAATGCTGGCACTTTAATTAAATTACTCATGATAATGAAAGCAAGAAACTTGTCTATTTTACATAATTATCATCAGAACATTAATTAAGATATGTTTGACAGATGTGGACACTGGACACCAATAATAACGTCTTATGATTCTCTATCTCTCTCTATAGAAAAGAACATGTCTCGATTTTGCCATTTCACACACGTAACAAATGCAGACGCGTATATACACCCAAAGGCCAAATTGATGATGATCATATAGCTATAAGTTGCAAATTCAATTGCTCTTATCAATGTTGTCTAGTGGACCATCTCCAACTTCTCCACCATTCAGTTTTTCCAGACATAACTACTATAGATCACGCCACCTTTTATACGTCAACCTGATCTTTTTCTTCCTCTGGTAGTTGTAGGAATTAGGGGTGTAAGCGGTCCAATTTTATCGATTTTTGACAGATTTTCAAACCAAACCGTTTAAATCGGTGTGAGAAAAACTCAAACCTAAATCAAACCATTTCGAACGGTTTGAAAAAAACTTAAACCTAAACCTAACGATTTGGTCCGATTTTAAATCGCCGGTTTCGCCATATGTTTTTTTCCGTCTACTTTTATGTCATTAATTCATTGAATTCAATATATATTTATATCTTACTAGCAATAAATCTAAAACAAACTAAACACCTGTTTGAACCAAATTTTTGGAACAAAAAAATGAAAATTTGGATCATTATTCCACAAGTCCAATGCCTTTGTTGACCTATTATTTCATGTGTGGGACCTTACATCCTCTCCAACGATCAATTTTCTCATTATGATGATATGGAAAATATGACTCAAACAGAGGCTAAATATATCTATTATAAATTTAAATATCAACTAAATCAAAGAAAAATTATAATAAATTAAAACATAGTTTTTTTTTCATTTTTGTTCACATTTTTTAGACTAATGACAATATAATAACGTTACAATATAAATCTACTAAATTAGATATAAGGCCCAAAAAATATAATGATGTTCAATAAGATCTCGTGATCATCATATCTGAAAAAAAGATACTGATTAGATAAAGAAAATAACCGACCACAATAATAAACATAACAACTACACAAGTTTACGTTTTTATGATGTTACGAAATGCATTTAATTTTAGATTCTTACCTTAATTTGTTCCAAAAAAATTATTGATCCGAAACTTTATTCATAGCAAATATTATCACCGAATGTCTAGGATCTTTTTCTCTCCGATTTGGTATAATAGACTACTATCCAACTTTGAAGAGGCGTGAAAAATCTGAAAAAGAAGTGTGTGATACCGATGGCTCAAGACTGTGTTGGATGTCGGTTGAAGTTCATCTAAATTCTGAAAAGGAAAATAACTTTTGATAGATTATGTTAGTATTGAGATTATTAGATATATATTAGGATTATTGGATGATGATGATGATGATGATGATGATGATGATGATGATAATAATAATAATAATAATAATAATAATAATAATAATAATATATCTATATTAGAAAATTAGAAATTGACAAAAATACCCACAAATGAAACCATTGAATTTTACATATTTCCATAAATTTACAAAAAAAAAAAAAAAAAAAATCATTTTTTCATTTTTCTATATTTTTTCGCTAATCCGGTTTGATTTTAAACCGCAATTAAAATTCTCAAACCTAAACCAAACCATTGGGTCAAAACCATTTCGTTGACCGGGTCCACGTGGCACCAAACTGATGATTTCTAAAATGCGGTTTCGATTCGATTATTTCGGTTTGACGATTTTTGCTTACAGCCCTAGCAGGAACGGAGCCAGACGTTTGTATTGTGGGGTCAAATTTGAAATCGAATTTTTTTAAAAACAACATATCATTAATGAAAATAAGTCAATACACTACTACAACTACAACCTACAACTTTTCATACTCTGAAAACGTCGTATGATTCATCATTACCAATATTGTTGAATACATCATTCTCGATAGAACTTCGAATCATGAGGGAAAAATTTAAGGGAAAAATGAGATCATGACCATAGAACTTCGAAACACAATTTTAATATCAAGATAACTGAGGCACAAACTAGAGTCTAGAAACTAGAAATTAAGCGACAATTGGACAAGGGTACATATTAACATTAATAATATACTTTTCAAGTTTCAACAAGTAGAAATGCACTTGCATATTTCAAATTTAAAAAGAAAAACCAACTAATTAAGGGAAAAGGCCCAAATTAATAAAATAAACTAAAGCCCACATCCAAATCCAATTAATACAAGTTTGCCAACCTAGATGGAACTTGGAAGAAAAACAAATGTCAAACAAGTAGATGGTAGATTTGTTATCTAAATGGAAGTAAAATCACAAAATTAGCACAAGAAAAGAAAATCCCAAAATCTGAATTGCGATTTGGTGATCTCGAACTCTTTGTGTCGGTCGATTCTTCATTTTCTTCTCTCTGTGGGGCTTTAGGGCAATGGACGATCGTTCAAAACTCCAAATGCATGTGAAATGATGAAAATCAAAGTTTTGGTAATATGCAATTGAGCTTGTGCAATTGGGTTTGCCAATGGGTAAAGTTGTGGTTAATTTACATATTAAAAAAAATTTGGCAACAAGTTTGAACAATTTACAAATTTAAAAACAAAAAATACAGAAATTTTTGTGGGGTCAATTGACCCCACATGACCCCATGTGGGTTCGTCTATGGATAGTTGTGAATATGTCATTATCTTTCCTAGTGTATTACTTTCTTGGCTTAACGCATGCTGGATGTAGAATTTTAGCAAAGAAAGTTGATAAAAGTTAGAGAATTCCGTAAAATATTTGATTAAAAAGTGGACAAAAGTTATGATCGAAATGACAAATGAAGTTTGACTGTTTAACCGTTTTTTTTTTAAAGCAAAAAGTAGCTTTATCAAATTAGACCTTTAAATTTATTTGAATTGCATATAGTTCGACCCATTCAAATAAGTCAAGTTACCTTCGCGCGAGGTTTTTTTTTTTATCTCTGCACGATTATCAATATTTTGATCATAACTTTGTTTCTCGATATCCAATTGAGTTGATTCATAATGCGTTGAAAAGCAAACTCAAAGAATTACAATTTTGTTAAAAGTAAAATTTTTCCAATTCGAACGTTTACTATGTCAAAAATGGGTCTCAATCTTTAACTATCTCATGCGATTGAAAATCGATTTATGTAATATTTTGATCATGTTCCATTCCTTTTTTACTTCTAATTGCATCTGACTGACTTCTATCAATCTTCAAAGTATCTTTTATGATCCAAATTAACCATTGGATATTTGTGATTTGGTCCTCAAACTTTGTAATTCGCCTTCTTTCTTTCAATTCAACTTCCAACCATCGAGTTTTACCTAATAAATAAAATACACAATAATTAAAGCTATAATTGCTTAAAGAATTATTAAATATCAATATTTTTAGGTCCAAATAAGTGTATAAAATACACTTATTATATACCCAAAAACAATAAAAAGTAGTCTTGATATGCAAGAATTATACTCAAGAAAGATGAACAAGAATCTTGGCCACTATTTGAGTCCCATTTTTTTTTCCCATTCTTTCCTATTATTTTTTCTACGATACTCATTTTTAACTACACATTCCTTATTAAAATAATATTGCACGTAAATTAAAAAAATTTCTTCTCTTTTAACAATATATTTTTCATCAATTTACTATTCCATAATACATTAAAAGAAATTAAGGGGCACAAACAGAGGCTTGATATGCAAAAAAATATAAACTGTATTTTAGTACCTGAAGGAAACTGGGAAGGTTGACAACAATAAGCACCATGTCGTGTATAATGGCCGGATATACGTACAAGCCTTTAACTTTAGAAGCAAATAAAACTTCAATAATTCGTGATCTTGAGGTTCAAATATGTACCCGAGGACGTTAATACTCTTTTCCCACTCCCTTTATCCATTCTCTCTACTCTGCAATTTAATTTGCACTCTTCTATCTGTTTATTGTGTATATATTTTTGTCTATTCATATTCATAGTGCAACCTTTCTCTCCTTTTTGACTATGTTTTCTTTCCTACATTTAAGGATCGTGTTAGAGATCTATCCTTTATCCACTATTTATTTCCTAATTTTTATATACTTTATACTCTATCCAAAAATTAGTTATTTTTTCCCCATTTCATATATGTTTTTGTTTTTCAGTGGAAACTAAATATTGATTTTGAATTTATTTCAAAAATATATAAAAATTACTAAGATATCTCGAAACAAAAAAAAAATGATATTCGGAAAATTTGGAGAAATCGAATTTGTGAAAGTATTACGACTCTGACTCAATTTATATTCTTCCATTTTAATTCGAGATTTCCCCAAATCATTAAACTATTGCCCAAGTAATCGAAAACTTTGAAAAATTAATAAACATTCTAGAACATTATGATAAATCGAAAAGGGACTTATCCAATTAATTCATTTTGAGCCACATTATTAAGGGTCTGTTCAGTAGTAATTATGAAAATTGAGTTTTTGACCGTTAGAGAGAAAAAAGGGTTTCACCTGTGAGTGAGGAAGTCAAAAATAATGACTGAAATAGTAAAATAACGTCAAAAAATTGCTACCAAAGGGGTGCTAAATGAGCACAACAATTTGATCTAGAACATTAATCAACGACTCCTGCCTTCTGAAATCCGCAGGAGGTCAGGTCCCGAAACGTTAAAATCCTAACAAAAACAAGGGAGGAAAAAATAAAAATAAAAAAATAGAGGAAGGCACTTCTCTCTCTCTCTCTCTCTCTCTCTATATATATATATATTGGACACTACTTCACATACAGGTTATTAAACTTTTCTTATCATGACGGATTTAGCAGCCGTGATACCTTTGAATTTATTATGAATTCAATAAAAATACATTATTGTTGTCAAAGGAGGGAAAACAAATTTAGGCCACGTACGCAAGCGCGGAGCTAGCACTCGACGAGGGGGCGCGACCGCACGTGCTGGCTCCGTTGGAATCTTCAAAGCTGCTAGGTGGCGCCAGTTGCAAAAGCGCTAGAGTTTGTCTCTATCTCTCTGGAGAAGGAAGGAAGACGAGAGGACCTTTTTTCTTTTGTTTCGGCTGTGGGCAGGGCTTCAAAATTTGGGTCTCTTAGTGTTAGTCCAATTGTTAAATGAAAATAATCCAATTAGCCAATAAAATTGAATCAAATGCCCAAATCAACTGATCCCATTTCTCCCAAATTGTGGAAGCGGTGGAACACTAGAAGAAGGAAGCCAAATTGCAAAAAACTCTTTTCCAATTTCTTCAATTCTTCCTTCTTCATTGTTCGCCCTTGCCCTGCACTGGCTACACACAAGACACGACAGTGCCACCTATCGGATCGCCGGTTCGCCCCTGGTCTGATATGGTCGATTTTTATATTCTTGTATTGTCTATCTCTGTGTGTTTGTTTAATGAGTTAATTTTGTTTGGTGCTTAAATAATGTAAAATTTCTCTCTGAAATCTAGATTTAAGGGGTTTTTTTTTTTTTGATGAATAACCCCGATTCTATCACGTGTAAGTGTAATTATAACTTATAAGTTCACCAAACTGTTTTCACTTTTCAATGTCTATTATGACATTATGTATTTAATTAGAAATGGATTTTCTGCCTGGATTTGTATTATGTATTTAATTAGCAAGTACAGTGGTTTGAATTAGTTTTGGTCTAACACTTCCTCTTCTGACTTGTTTTGCCTAGATTTGTTCATCGTAATGAATGAGAAAAGATGTCTGTACCTGCACACGAGAGTGACGAGACACTTCATCCTTCGCTGGTTCGCAGCCTGTTTGTATAATTGTATTTGCTAAGTGCTAAATTGGCAAATTTAATTTTATTGTGTTGTAATTTGTATATGCTAACTGCTCAACACCATGTTTAAAATTAAGGGTATCAATTTGGCGTGAAATTGGCATCGCCCATAGACACTGATAGAGTGTCTAATTTTGGATCAGAATCTCAGAATTCTTTGTCCACTTGGCGAGCAAGTTCTCTGGTTGGAGCCAATATTAATGCCAAAGGATTCTTTTCTCAGGTCGGTGACTTAAGTTAATGTTAAATATGTTATGATTTATTCCTTTGGGAATTAAAAAATTACGAATTGTGATTTATGAATTATGATAAGTAATTTACGTTTTATGAGTTATGTTATTGATACGGGAATTTATGTTTACGAAATTATATTTGCGAATTGTGATTTATGATAAGTAATATATGTTTTGGTGAGGAATGATTAATGATTTGGGAATTTATGTTTACGAAATTATGTTTGCAAATTGTGATTTATGATAAGTAATTTATGTTTTGTAATTGAAAAATAAATTGGGGCATTTTGTAGATTATGGAAGATTTTTTCAACCAAAACGAAAGTCCATATCCAATTCTTCTACTTCTAGTTTTGCATCTAGTCCCTCCACTGATTCTAGTCGAGCATAAGAGTTATTGAATAACACAAAGAAGTCCCGAGCTCAATTAAATGTGGATGATCTTGTATCTGATCCAGCGATACGCCCCTCTAGTGAGTCATATGATGCTAACATCAGGGATGATGTTAGGATGGCATACTTGGAAAGGGTCATTGTCAACTTTATGGACATGATTTTCCAAGAAAATCGATGGGGAATGATAATAGATGTTTTCGAAAAGAATAGTTCTTTGAATTTTATTGGTTGGAATACAGTATAGAAAAGAACGTGGCATACTATTTGCATTGCTACTTGCTCAAACTCGATAGACGGAGTCAAGGGGGTGGACATATATTTACTAAGACTGGCTTTAAGGATTGGAAGCAAAAAAAGATATTGAAAGATTATGTCGATCTCTTTGATAGTGCTCATAATTAAGCTTTTGCAAAGTGTGCCAACTTGATGAATCAAAAGCAAAGTATCTCCTACTTTATTTCTAGCCAAAGTAGTAGTCAACAACAAAGTTATAAGACCAGGTTGGCTGCGGTGCTAGATTATACTAGACTCCTCTTGATGCAAGGATTGTTATTTCGTGGTCATGATGAATCAAAGAGTCTGATAATAGAGAAAATCTAATTGAGTTACTGAACTGGTATGTAGCTCGTTGGAAGGAAATTAAAGAAGTATTATTTTGTAATGCTCCTGGGAAATGACCAAATGACTTCACCAACCATCCAAAATGATTTGGTTAATTGTTGTGCCGTAGAGACGACAAGGGCTATTATCAATGAGATATGTGATTCTTTGTTTTCAATTTTGGTTGATGAGACTCGTGATAATTCTATGAAAAAACAAATGGCAGTTGTTTTGAAGTTTGTTGACCAAAGTGGGCAAGTGAAGGAGCCTTTTTTTGGTATGTCCCATGTCATTAATACTTGTGCCCAATCACTGAAGGATGTCATTGATGCAATGTTTTCTACACATGAGTTGAGCTTATCTAGCCTGAGAGGTCAAGGCTATGATGGAGCAAATAATATGTTAGATGAGTTCAATGGGTTGAAAGCTTTAATTCTAAGAGAGAACCTACATGCTATGTATGTTCATTGCTTTGCTCACCAGCTTCAATTGACAATCGTATCCGTGGCATGTAGGAATTGTATGCTTAGTGATTTTTTCGACATGCTTACTATTATTGTGAATTTGGTTAATGCATCATGTAAGCATGTAGATACTCTTCAAACAAGTATCAAACTAATATTTTGGAGAAGCTTAATATTGGGGAACTTACTAGTGGAAGTGGTCAATTTCAAAAAATGAATTTAGCACGCCCAGGTGATACTAGGTGGGGCTCACATCTACTGACAATTACTCGTTTGATTAATAAGTTTAATGCTTTCATAGATGTTCTTGAAAATATATCAGAAAATGGCGTACATTCAGATAAAAAATCTTCGACCGTAAGACAAATGAACACTATGCAAGATTTTGAGTTTGTGTTCAGTTTTCACTTTATGTTTGAAATTCTTACAATCACAGACGACATTTCACAAGCCTTACAGAAAAAAATCATGATATTCAGAATGCTATGAGGTTATTGAATTTGTGTAAGTGTGCATTGCAGAACCTGAGAGAAAATGGTTATGATACTTTGTTGAGTAGGGTGATTGAGTTTTGTGTTAGTAGACATATTTTAGTGTCCAATATGGAGGATATTGTAATAGTGAAAGGTCAACCTAGGCGTGTAGCTCAGCAGGTGACTTATTTTCATTGCTTTTATGTTGATTTGTATTGTAATGCGATAGACTCAATCTTGCAAGAGTTGAATGATCGTTTTCCAAAAATAACTACTGAGATCTTTACTTGCATTTCATGTTTAAGTCCAAGAGATTCATTTGCAGCTTTTGATGAGGATAAATTGCTACATCTTGCTCAGTTCTATCATTTGGACTTCAATAGTGAAGAATTTTTATTACTTAGACCTCAACTTGATAAGTTTCTTTTGCTTGTGAGAATGGACGAAATTTTTTTTAATCTCAATAGCATATCTTGTGTAGCTCAAGAGTTGGTTGAAACTAGAAGTTCTGGTTATTTTCCATTAGTTTATAGGCTGCTCACCTTGACTTTGTTATTACTTGTGGCAACTGGAAGTGTTGAAATAGTATTTTCTGCTTTAAATCTAATTAAGAGTGATTTGCGCAACAAAATGGGAGATGACTGGTTGAATGACAATTTGGTGGTTTACGGGGAGAAAGCTATTTTTAAAAAAACTTGAGAATAAGACAATATTGCAATGTTTTCAAATCATGAGACCCCCTAGAATGCACTTGTCTAAATTTACAGTTACAGAGTAATTGAGTAAATTTGTATCGTATATTTTTATTATTATTTTGGATTGTATTGAAGTATATTTTCATATGTATACGATTTTGACATTTTGTTTCATTTACATATATATTGAATAATTTTTAATATTATATAATCAAATTTTATTAAACGATCGGACTATTACGATCGTCGATGGTCAACGGTCAACCCGTCCTAGTTGGACTTCAATTCTGGATTTGCCGCTACGCGTACGATAAAATAGATAAAGTGACTACTACTCTAACGTCCACTCGCAAATTTGATGTAAAATATAGACAATGTTACTGTATAAAACTCTATAAGCCGTTAAGCCGATTCATTTAAAAAAAAAAAAAAAAAAGGGACTTATCAGGCTTCACGAGCCACAACTCAATCCATTTATACCGGTGCGTCAATCCAAGGCTGATTAACAAATTGGAGTTAATTAAAAATTGTAAAAAGATGGAGTAAAAGTTTTTCCCTGTGCTGTGGCCCTTTCCGTTTCCATTGTAAGTGTAAAATCTGTTTTAGAAATAGGCACAAGAAATCTGAAACCCAAAAAATAAAAATAAAAAGGTACACACAAACAGTGATGGAAGAAAAATAGAGAGACTGCGAAATTGCTAAGCAACAGGGAATCATATATTAGTTTGTCAGCAGCGTAATTTTTGAGTAGAGAGAGTGGATCATAAAGGGTGTTGGAAAAGATTATTATCTCTCCTGGTTAAAGATTTGAACCTCATGATCATGAAATATTGAAGCTTTATTTGCTTCCTAAAGTTAAAGGCTCGTACGTATATCCGGGTGTTATACATGACATGGATGCTTACTGTTGTCAACCTTCCCAACTTCCTTCAGCTAAGAAAATGTAAAGGAACGAATTCTTGCATATCAAGATTCGTGTTTATCTTTCTTGCATATCGCTGTTTATAAAGGGTTTGCACGATTTATATTGTTAGTTAGTGTACTGAAATAAACTAAAATTCTGACTGCAAAAAACTTTAAAAACGAAATTTAGGGTTTGCCTAAATCTTGATGTTAGGTATTTTTAAAAGATATTTAGTTTTCTTGTATATCAAGAATGTACAAACAAAAACCTAATGGTCATTACTAATTCATCTATTTGCATTCACGTTTGTTCCAAGAAGCAGACATTGAGTCAATACATCACGAGCAAATTAACTTTAACTTGACTTTTGGTTTGGTCTATTTTCTGCCTGCGTCTATGTTGAGGTACTAAAATGCAAAGGAACCAATTTATTAGTATTTATTCTTTTAAAAGTCACTTCAGTTTTCTTGTCTACGAAAGAAACCCTCATGTTTATTAACAATTTTCATCTCTGTTTTCGTTCAACTTTTTACATTAATTTGCATTGTTCTTGGTACTATCTTTTAATTTTATTTTTCTTTTTGTTCAGTTGGTTTTCCTGATATCTATGTTCCACTGAAACTTTTAAAGAATTTAATATTTTTTGAAATTATTTATTTTCTTGTGTATCAAGATTGTACAAAAGAAGCCCAAATGCTCATGAATAATTCATCTGTTTACCCCATGTTTCTTATATCTTTTCTTCTACCATTTTCAATATCTAAAGCCTTTTGGAGGATGGAGCACAATATTCTTACTTCTTTACTCCGAGGGAGCAAAAGTTTCACAAGGTATCGAGGCCAAATCGATGCACGAAGGATGGGAAATGATCGGAGAATGACAAGCGGTATCAATGAAATCTTCGACATTGATGACACCCCTCTCGGAAGAAAGAACCCCCTTGTTTACTTCCAAAAGACAAAACAAGAAAGAGGATTTGGCGTAAAGACTAATTGGATTATGCACGAGTTCATCCTGCACGATCGTTTACTTCCTCCCTCAGACGGTGCATCAGCGAACAAGGAGGTCTGTCATCTTTACTAAACATATATGTTGATTATAATCAAATGAATTCAAGTTCGTAAAATTACTCCACACATCGTATTCTTTACCATTCTATTATATAAATTGAGTATTTTTAAAAAGTTGCTTAAATAACTATTCTGTCTCTCTCTATACAGGCCAATGATATTGTACTTTGCAGAATCTATGAAAATGGTGAAAATAAAAGACAAAGGAAGAACGAAAAGAGAGAAAATGAGGGCAATGCACAAGGCGAATTCTACAGTGATTCAACATTGGAGCCCTCGAATCTTGGCAACGAGAAGGCAATAATTTCCCTACCAGCTCATGAATCCGTTTCCAATAGCAATTCGGTGGCTTCAATCTCTAATTTTAATTGGTCTTTTGAAGAATCGATCCCCATTTTAAGTGAAGAAGTTGAGTTCCTACTAATTAAGCTGGTTAAATGCCACTACTTATGATTCCAATATCAACTAACATTCAAAGTATTACTGTTCTATTACTTTCATAACAATTGCAATCTATATATAAATATAAAATAGAATAAAGCCATGCTGCCAAATGAATTTTGCCCACCTAGATGACCGACCCTGACATTGACATGAGACCCGTACCGACCTCATGAGTCATGAACCCTGAGTGTAGGTCAATTGTGGTGTCAAAATAATTATGGCACCCTAGCATGACTGAAAAAAATATCTTTAATTGTAATATAAGTCTTCATACTATGTTCTTTATGCTTTTGAGGCATTTATGTATAATCTTTTGCAAATTTGTCTATTATGAGTTGAGTAATCTTGTTGGCTTGAACTGTATTAAGCCTCACACTCAAGCATCTCGTTGTACATTTAGGCAAAAAATGTACTGAGATTTCTGATCAAGGTTAAGATGACATAAAATGTTGCTACTGTGAATTATAGAATACAGATGACTGAACCATGACCGAATCGAGTTCAGTGCTCAAGTTTGAGTAGGTTTATGCATTAAGAACACTTGCATAGACAGATGAAAGAAAAAGGAAAAATACAAAAATGAAAGTAATGGAAACATCTTCGTTCAGTACCTTCAACTAGCTTATTAAAACGTGACCAAAGGCGACTTGTCAGAGAAGATCTCACCTGAGGGCTACTTTACCCAGCTTCAGTCATCAGGTTCAGAACAGTCGAACTACTGCCTACTCCTGCATTAGTGGATGTGCTGGTCAAGACCTCCCCTAATGGACCGCCCATTGAGATTCCCCAAGAAACTGGTAACCAAGTCGATTGCTTTTGATTTGATTCACCAATATTACTATTAATGCCCAAGCTCATCTGAACTGGGTCGGGCTCAGGAGATAGTCTTAAAGGTAAAAAGGTAGGCTTTGTTTGTGGAGAAAAATCTGTGGATGGTGAAAAATCTGAGGGAGCCACTGGGATCGACATTGAAAGCTGAGTCCAATCAGATTTCTGTTTTTTAGCCCATGAGACAGAGGTGTGATCAGATTGGTCAGTTAAATCATTGAAGTGGCTTACCAGATGATGGTCATTTGATTCTAGATCCAGGAAAGAATTGGGATTTCTAGCATTCAAGTACGAAAATTTTGTTGAAGGATTGACTCGGGAATCTGAGTTAGTTCCAAACTCCAAGTGAGCAAATTCTTCAAATGGGGCATGCTGGTTTTGGAAGGAAAGTGACGTGTCTTTAGGCTTCAGATTGATGGTGGTGGGTGTCGATGTGAGGCTTTGGTATTCTTGAGTTCTGCCGTATACATTTTTGTCACTACGCAAGAGAAAAAAGGAACAATCAGAGGGTAATAACCGAGGGATAAAAATGAACATGTATAGCTTTCTACCTCATAGATGCTAAAATCCTACACCTACGGCATGTTAGGTACGCTGTACACGACACTATAACACACGATAATGTATTAGATCTTAACTAAATTTTATTACTTAATCCCACCCATAACTGCCCAATCCAGCAAAACAAGCATGTCATTCACGGCTTAAAGGAAACTGGGATCTATGATGGATTATTCACCTGCTAGCGGGATAAATGATTGAAGCCTGGGCAGTGTGGGTCTCACAGGGATTGAGCTGGTTCAGCATGGATCCAAGATTGTTAGACAAGCTGCTTCTGGATATCACTGATGCTGATGAGGAGGAAGCAATTGGTGCCACATTTGAAGTAGTGGATCCAGAGACAGCATGGCCTTTCAGGCCTTCCACAGGCTTTCTTGAACGGTTGCGGCATCTATTAATGTGCCTTTCACAATACTTCTGATCAGGAACAGCATCTTTCGAGCACCGCCATTTCTTTCCATCTGTCCTCCGACACCTCCAAGGCTCAGGATCCTTGCTGCTTGATAAACCTAAATGGAGAGGACCCCATCCCACTGAAAGCAAAAAAATAAAAATGCAGGGCACCATTATCATTTTAAGGGCTTCAAGGTAAAGAGAGAAGAAAGAACATAAAAGAAAGAGGGGGGGGGGGGGGGGGGGCATGAAATTAACAACTTGTTTAGTACATCTGTCTTAGAATAAATGTCTATTAAGGAAATGAAGATCTTTTTTGTGTGTTAAAAGTAACAGGAGAGAAAGCTTACAAACATTGGAGGCATAAGATCCAGAAGTAGCATATGGGTAGAGGGATCTTAGGAGAGGCATAATTAAGTTGGAAGGAATTGGGACGTGGGCCAAAATGTGTGTATAAATCAACAACTGTTGTTCCAGCTCCATCCATTGAGAGGGAGTAAATGGTCCCTGGAATCTAGCCAAAGAACCGTGCATACCTTCATTCAACTGACCTGAAGCAAGTAAAAGCTTAAATCAGTTTTTTCTTTCTTTTAACAAAAAGGAAACTTAGTTTTATTCTCGGTAAATTTCGATTGAATGAATGGAATCTTTTTTGCCATTTCATTCTACTCATTGCTACATCTAATCCAAATTGATATTTACAACCACAATAGTCTATGATTGAGTTGGTCTACTCCTCCAACTTTTAATCTGTTCAGCTGAGCCTCTTTAGGTCTACACAAGACACAACCCAACTGTACTTATTGTCAACTCGTGCTACCCCTACTTGTTTGCTCATACTGTTTAGCTTAGTACCTTAGAACGATCATGCATCCATCATAACATCCTCATTTCCCCTGTACTTATTTCATGGGCATTTTTTCCTTTAGAATTAGCCTTTTATTCTTAGAGAGATCTTTGTCACATATAATTTCTACATTACTTCGTTCTATACTATCGACCACAATTCTTTGTAGTGGCTCCTTTCTTTTTGTTAACAATTTATTTTTTTGTCTCCATATTGTTGATGGAAGGAAATTGCATGCGCTCTGTCTTAGTTCTACTTCATTGTAAAGACTCAAAATACTCCTCTAAAGTTCGTTTTGTGATTTATTCCTCGTCTAAAACTATGCCTTGGCAAATATTATACAACAAAGAATATTCTCCAAGAGCTTTGATTTACACCTGAATACGTAGACAATTATGATCTCTTACACCTTCATAGCACGGAAAGCTGATACCTCTGTCATATATGCTATTTTGAATATGTCATTTTTCTTATAGCACCAAGGAACTCTTCATCCACTTGTATGACATTTTTTACTCTTTAACATCTCAATAAACAATCTCATCAACTATATACACCTAAATTGCCCAAACACGTCCATACTTCAAAACAATCCCATCAGGACAATCTTCATCCAGAAGATTGTTGAAAAAAAATATATAGATCAAATAAAAAGTGACACTTTTATTTTAAATAACCAGGTGTAAATATTTTCCCAAAAAATAAAAAAATAGAAGTACCCCTTTTTTCTCTTTTCAAACAGTACTCGGGCCCAGAAAAATAAAAATCGCAAACCTTTTCTTTTCTTTAGAAGACCCCATCAAATCTTAATAAGACCCTCCGCTCCTCCAGCCAGAAACCAGTGCAGAGAAATAAAGCCAACATACGACATCATAAACAAACAACCCCACATTTCTCTTTATTGCAAGTTGCAAAACTTTGTAATTTTACAGGTTTCAAAAAAGATAATATTGTCACCACTGCTCTTCATTCTCCAAAATCCAGATCTCCAAAAGCTCGCAGTACAAAATCTTTTTGCACATTTAATATTTTCTCTCAAGAAAATCCAAATTTACCAAGGTCCACCTGCCAATTCCCAGTAATTTTTTTTTTTGAACAAAATGGTATGACAGTAGAGTTCAATAGTTCATATTTTATGGGCTGAACAAAGGATTACATATTATATATAAACTTTGCCAATAACAGCTAAGCTTTTAGACGAGTTCTAGGTAGCATAATAAATTCCAACCCTAAGCAAGTATATTTATCGAGATACCTCCTGTTCTGCTGTAATATTTTGTGATATTTCCTTCGTTAGGATGTAGATCAGCAGAAGAAAATGAAAGCATTTTCTGGCCATCATCGCTTCCTGATGGCCATAGACCGAATCTTCCAAAAGCAGTGAAACTTCCATTTCTTGCTATTTTTGATTCCTTGCCGGTGTCCTCAGCAATTTCTGATCTTTCCTGCTTCAGATTCACAGATCCATGGCTATTGCTATTGTCGGGCTCAGATGAATCTGGATTGGGAGAGGGCTCTTGGAGTGTAATCACCCCAAAATCCATTTTTGATGGAGAGAGAAAGGTTTGTGGAAATACTTGTGCACGAGAGCATTTGTTCGTCAGAAGCAACGAATTGGAAGAGAAAGGGTGCTTGCAAAGGAAGAGTGGTGTAGACTGTGTGATTTGATTCCAAGAAGACGAAATTTTGACCAAAGATAAATCAATAAATAAAATCAAAAACGCTATTTAGGGAGAGTGTCTGAGATTCATTTTTATGTAAAAATATATTTTAAAATAGTAAAATAATAAAAAATGTGTGATTGAAAAATGAAGATTTTTATTATTTACGTATAATATTATTTTGATAAAAAATATGTGATTGTAAAGAAAAAAGAGAAAAATACATTTAAAAAAAAATGAATATCAAACCGAAACTTATTATCGTGACATTGGAACGATGATGACGTGGCAATTTATTATCTTTCATATTTCTCTCTTGAAATCACGTTTTCTCTCCCTCTCTCATAAACTATTGAACTATTCAATCACATTATTTCAGATATAATGTCACATCATCAATATTCTATCATTATATGAGAACTTTATCAAGCGTTATTACTTAATATTTGAACTTATAAATTTATTTCAATTATCACTGAATAATACATCGTGTTATCCATCAATCACCCAAATTGATTTTATATGTTAAATCTAACTTAATGCCAATGTGTCAAACGAAATTCCAACTTAGCCAAAATCAGACTTTAATACACGTAAGCCTGTTTGGAAGAATGGTGAAGGTCTATTTCATTTCAGAATATGAAAAATTAAAATTAATCTCATTTTCTCTACCAAATGAACAGTTGAAAAGAAAAAAAAATATATCCATTTTCCCTCCAAGTCAACAATTACCCAACATTTTCATCAATTTCTCGGACGTGGGTGACTCACAGGACTCGCTAATGGAGACTAGCTTAGACCATGAAAATGGCATTTCGGAGAATGGGGGACCACAATCAGGTACTGTACGATTCCTTGATTTATTTATTTTTTTGTTGTGTTAGTTTTTTGTGCATTTGAAGGCTTTTTAAAAAGGTTAAACCATAATTTTAAGGGTTCTTCACCACCCCTGCTCTGAAATATCGTGAGAGAGTTAAATCGCAGGTTATGTCTCTAAAGGTACAGGGTGGAAGACTGCTTGTACACTTGCACTTACCCAAGAGCCAAATCCATATTTTAGGATTCGAACTCTTGATGTAACAACCTCAAGCAAAGTTGGATTTCCCTACCCTCCCATTTTATCACTTGGAGATGTGCCAGGGGGCGCATTTCAAGGCTTTTTAATTACTGTATTTGTTGCTGGTGTGATGAAAATCAATTTTCGATCCCATAAGACCATCTTAAATTTTGCTTTTACTCAAAGGGTTTTATCCTTTTGCTTTCCCTTCAAATCGTTTCGGGGAGTTTTCATAAGTTTTAAGTTTTTTTGTTGGGTTTATGTTAACTTTTGCAGAGAACAAGAAAGTGGGTTGGCTTTAGAAATGGTTCTTTGGTTTTCTCATCCTATATAGCTTGTTTTCCTTTGGTATTTCTGTGGCTTTCGGTAATTTCAACTACTAGGATGAGATTCTCGTATTTTGTAAAAATTTTGGATTTCTCGTTTATTTCCTGAATCCTAATGTGAAGACATTGTGATTGGGAAGGATTGAGTTTTCGATCCGATTGCCTGGTTCAGTGATTAGTATTTTCTTGTGATTGACAACCGAAAAATTTTATGGTTTAATGGAGCTTTTGTCCGGATTTCTTTCACTTTTTCCAAATCTTTTGAATTTTTTTGTTTGTCCCCTGAATCCTAACGTTAAGATATTGTGATTCTTGGCATGAGTATAGATTGGATTATTCCACGAATATTTGGAAGGATTAAATTGAATGTTTGGAGCCATTACCTGGTCCAAATCTGTTCTTCTGGTGTTTTCATGATGTTGATGCCTCATTGATCTTGAATCTTTTTCATGATTCTTGGTTTATTTTGTGGTATATTCTCCCTTGCTTTGACCAATATTGCTTTTAGTGGTCTTTGTTCACGCTTTTGGTAATTTGAAGTGATTTCAATCACTGGATATAGGTTCATGCAATTTTTCCTCTATATAGATTATAGCAATTTTTTAAAAAGTTCGATTCTTCGTTTTCCTTTGAATCCTATTGATATTATGATTAAAGATTGGATTTTGGAAGGATTAAAAGCTAAGTTTTGGTTGCTGTTTCCAGAATTATCTGTAAGCAATCCATTCGAACTTTGTGTCATTATATATTTTTTGAATTGGTGGAGCTGATGCAAAAGTCGCACCTCTAGACTCCAGCCAGCTAATCACACCCATGGAGCTACCAAGAGGCTTCCGAGCCCTGTTGTGCAGTTTGTGTGCGCAAATTGACTTGTGAAATTGTAGGTTGTGCAATTTGCAAATTGAAATTGTAATCCAATTTTAATTGTCTTTCTTGTTAATTTTTGGTTCTTGTGATCTTATCTATGGTTGGTTTTCACTTTCTGATTTTTGAAAATAGTTAAAATAAGATTTTTTATTTCTAGGATTTCTGATGAAATTGTAATTTGCAATAGAATTCTGAATTTATGATGAATAGATAAATGCAATAAAATTGTACATTTGTATTGGTGGTTGATGTTAAATTTTTATTTCAGGTTTATGAGTTTTAACGGTGAATTCTCAATGATGTGATTCCAATAATTTTTGTCGAAATTCTACTTCTCGGGTAAGCAATGACTTTCCCTAACTTGTTATTGAATATATTGGAAATGTTTGAAACCTTGTCGACTTATATGATTGATTATTGTATGATCAATTGTACAGGCTCACGTAGAAACTATATGAAAACTTTAATTGTGAAATGGTTGAGATATTTTGTAATTGTCTTTAGGTTAAGTTTTAAGTTTACAATAGATTACACAATATAATGTTGAATTTTGCATTTACGTTGACTTTGGAGATCTAATTTTGGGACTCCGAAAATCACAGGACCGCCCTACTGCTAAGTTCTATGTTGAATGTGTGAAATGTAGGTTGCTATTAGAAATTGTATGCTACTAGATAGTCCCAGGTTAGTATTGTATTGCAATGAATTGAGGACAGATGTTTGTTTTTGTATTATCTGAATTAATAAACTTGGGGGACTAAATATTCTTTTCCTGTGAACCACCATTAAAATAAATTTATTTGATTATTATAATGTAGATCCCAGCATACCGGAGGAGGAAGTGCTACATGTGGAATGGAAATTCAAAGATTCTAACAATGAGGTTGACGAAGACAGTTTTCACTTTGATAAGTCAACATTGGAGCGCACATCGCTGGGGTTCAATTTAGTGTCAGCCCAAGCCAACTCATCTATGTCCGATACAACTCATATATGTCCGATACAAACGAGCCATATTATCCTTCTTCTGAGGAGCAACAAATTGATTATTCTTTTGGTGAAGAAAAGAATTTTAGATTACCCGAATTTTGTGTGGAGATGGAAAAGTACGATCCAAAGTTAGAAGTAGGCAAAAGATTTCGGGACATAGCCAAATTCAAGAAAATAGTTAAGCACTATGGGGCCATGAACAGGACTAACATAAAATTCAAGGTGAACAATACTCATAGAGCATAGGGTGTGTGTATAGAGGATTGTACTTGGAGAATTTGGGCTTCTTAGAACAAAAAGGACCGTGTACATATTAAGTCTTGCAATCCAAATCATAAATGCAGCAGCGACAATACTAATAGGCTCTACACATATGCTTATCTAGTGGAAAGGTATTTGGAGATATTTAAGGTTGATCATTGTTGGAGAACAAAACTTTTTATCAAAAGGGTTAAGGATGATTTAAAACTAGAAACTAATAGGGTTATTGTAAGTGTTATGCCCTAAATCCAATTGACTTTGGACATAAACACCTTTTAATAAATAATTAATTCAATTTTATAGCATATCTATTATTTAATTAATATTCAATTAAATTAAATAATAGAGTCCATAGATTCAAATCTTGGTAATTTATTAACCACAAGAAGTTGTGATTGTGAGATACAAATTACATATGATTGAATCTTAAATCGTCTGTGGTCGTAAGTAATAACGAGATATGAATAGACCATCACGTGTGACATTTCTTATTTGTGAAATAAGTAGCTGATTTCACAAGTTAAAGTGTGGTAATACTTAAATGAACAAGTGGATATTTTTGTTATAGAACAAAATATTGGAGACTTGTCGAGAGATTCCACATGGATAACTATCTGAATGTTAGTGGTTAATCTCTAACGTTCAGTAGTGAGATTGGTCCTTTGAATTGAGGTCGTCATAGTACCTTATATGAGGACAGTCATGTTTTGACGGTATTGAATGTTGCTCCGCCAACATCTGCTAATATGGCATCATTCGGGTATGTCAAGAATCGTATAAAGGTTGTGAATGACTAACAGAGGATTCGTCACTTTTAGATAGTAAGAGATTATGATCTCCATTTTATTCAATTAAGTCGATAACGAAATCATTGGCCAAGGTGTACTCATAAGTCGAAAAGGAGTTGTCGACTTATATTGGCTTAATAATGGAGTGAAAGATATGATCGATAATCAAAATTGACACACTTTCATATCTCGTAATTGATCGGATCATATTGACGGAGGGATTATAATTTCATGGTAAACGAACGAGTTTGGCTTTGTCATTCCACGTGACATTTTTCGTCACATATATTGCCTTGACACATTGTTAGATGTCAATCTGGGACGGCGAGTGTGAATTGGTGATAAATTAAAATGGTGCTTTAATTTATCAATTTTGATTTGATCAAAATAATATTTCACATTATTAGGTATCGTGATCAGGAACCTGATTGGTCGCACACAAAAAGAGAATTGGAAGATTGTGATTTGTCAATTGATTAATTTAACAAGCGTTAGATAAATTGATTAATTTGGTTGCTTATTTATAGGTGTGAATTAATTTGATTAATTAATTCATGGATCAAATTTAATTAAATGAGTTAATTAAATATTGGACTGGATCAGGTTAATCCCATTTGGGCTTATATAAATATGACTAAAGTTTTCAAAATCTGTAGAAGATTTATTATTCTTGCTAGCATAAGAAGAAAACCTTAATCTTATAATCTTGTTTTCTATAAGGATCACCATTAGAGGCTGGATAATTGGATAATTATTGGTGGCGAATAAAGATCATTGGAACAAAGAAAAAGCAAAGGGGTTTGCAGATCTAGAAAAATGTATAACTTTTATCACAATTTCTATCTAAATACAAAGATGATTCCTGATCGGAATTGAAAATTGTTTTATTTCCGTTGCACATGTTTAAGTAAACTCCCAATAGTTACTACATGGAGAACTAGAAAGGTTTGCGAAAGTACCGATTAAAGGATTGGATGAACATCAATTTGGAATACTTAGGAACTTTGCAGTAGAGATAGTTAGAATCAATCCCGATTCGATAGTGAGAATAGGTTTCAATGAATAAAAATTCCAGGGAATACATATTTGCTTGGACACATGTAAGAAATGGTTTATATCTGTTTGTAGGCAATTGATTGGGTTGGACGGGTGCTTTTTGAAAGGAACTTTTGGCTGTCAAATGCTTTTAACAGTAGGATTAGATTCGAATGACTGTATATATCCCATTGCTTATGCCATTGTAGAGAAGGAGAATCAAGCCACTTGGATATGGTTCATTACAAAGTTGCATAGCATTCTAAATATCTCGCTTCTTTCAAGGCCTACGAAAAATCATCTGTATTTGTAAGAACTTCAAACAAAAAATGGAGACAAAACACTCCAAGACAAGGGGGTCTGTTAATAGATCTTGCTTTTAAATTTTCAAATGAAGGATTTTTAATCTTCTAATGTTGAAAAGACCATTGTGGTGAATAATTAGTAAGTTAGGCTTATGTGGTAATTGGAGGGTTTGAAGTGGACATTTAAAAAAACACAGCCAACTAAAAAGCCCTTTTAGAAAAAAAAAAAAATTGAGCTTTCATTTAAAAGGCATAGTCAAAGTAAAAAATTATTTGTAAAGTTTAAGAACTATCTTTTTTAGTTAGATAGCAATTTGTAAATTACTAAGATATCCTTTTGTGTAAAAATCTACCATTTTATGCAATTTGTATGCAATTATTCTCCTTTTTATCATCATCATCTTCTCTACTTCATGAAATCCTAAAATTTACCATTATTATTCCCTCAAACACTCATTTGTTTGAAGTGAGTAGTTAAAGTTTACAACATTCTTGTTGGACATTTGAAGAAAAAGAGGCGGTAATGTTAAATTTCAATAATTAGGTTACTTTTTTCAATTTTTCTAAATCATTTCTTCATATTATTGTGATTTGTGTTTATGATGTTCATTTATCAATAATGATTTTGAATTAGAGCTTTGATGTGGGTTGCTTTTAATATATTATTCTTACCCCTTTTTTTGAAGTAAAACAATTGTTGATAAAAACATGATTGGCAATTCTATTTGTTGTTCTAATGTGAAACATATATTTGATATTTAATGTGAAACATATATATATATATTTGATATTTAATATTTGATGGAACTTAAATTTTTTTGGTTGAATTGCAATTATGGACACCGTAAATATGTTATAGATTCAGTATGTTATCTAGTTGAATTTGAGCAGTTAGTTGAATATGTTTGAAAATGAAAATATGTAGAGAATGGCGAAGGAAAAACAATGCCTAATCTTGTTTAGAAAATAATTTCTTATGTGGATTTGTATGATAAAGTCAAAGAAGTGTTGAAGGTTAATATAATGCTATAGAAAATGGAGATGTCAGCTCTTGTTCAAATGATGTTGCTTTATTATTTTGTACTCATTGAAATCACCAAATGATTTATTACATTTTATAGTCATTGTGCTAATAATTGTGTGGTATTGGAACGACCATAAAATCATCATGTTGCTTTTTTATGTTATTGGTTTCGTGTTAATGGAATAATATTAAAGTCATTTTAAGTTATGTTTTTTTCATTACAGATCAACCTTTTATATCGTATTATCTTTCTGGAATGACACAAATGTCGTTATACTTATATTAATGTCTTCCAGTAAGAAAATTGTAATTGCTTAACATAACGACATTTAAATCGTTTCTTGTAAACAAAAAGATATTGAAGTCATTGACAATATCTATGTCATTTCAGTTCAAATTTGACAAAATTGAGATAATTTTGGTTCAAATAATGACTAAAGCGATATTGATATCATTTCTGTTAATATAATTGCATCAAATTCATGAAATAACATAACGACATTCATGTCGTTTCAATACAAATTTGGCGAGATTGAGATCTTTTCAATTAAATCACAAATAAAATGACATTGAAGTCGTTTCTTTAATAGGTAACGTAATTGATATCGTTATATATCAAATGCGGGAAGTAACATGATAGCATCCATGTTGTTCCGGTACAAATTTGATGAGATTGAGATCATTTCAGTTCAAATCATGACTAAAACGACATTGATATCGTTTTCTTTAATACATATGTATCGAACTAGTGAAATAACATAACCACATTTATGTCGTTTCAGTACAAATTTGACGAGATTAATATCGTTCTAGTCAAGTCATAACTAAGACAACATTGAAGTCTTTTTTTAATGGGGTAACAACAATTATATTGTCATGTATCAAGCCCAAGAAATAACATAACGACATTCATGTTATTTCAGTACAAATTTGAAGAGACTGAGATCGTTCCAGTTTAAATTATTATTAAAACGACGTTGAAATTGTTTCTTTCAATAGGTAACGACATTTATATAGTTATGTATCGAACCATGAAATAACATAATAACGTCCATGTCGTTTTTCAGTGCAAATTTGACGAAATTGAGATCATTCTAGTTCAAATAATAACTACAACATTAATATCATTTCTTTTTATATAAAACAACAATTATATCAATTTTACTAAAAATAATGATTCGATCGTCCATGGTCACATGACATGCTTCCAACATATGTAGGACAATCGAATAAGTTCATCAAGTGAGTTGATACTGCTCGAAAACTTGGAAATAGTGAATGGAGATTCTTTCTTTTTATTGGAATGATTCGAAGATGTTTAGACAACTATGTAAATACAAATGTTCCCTTAGTTTCTTTTAAGTGAGATCTAACCCATTGAATAACATCTTTTGATTGTCCTACATATGTTAAAGGCATGACGGGCAGTTATGGACGGTCGAATTGTCATTTATAGTCAAAATGATATAATTGTCGTTTTATATGAAAATAAACGACTTAAATTTCGTTATAGTTATGATTTCGAGCAGCATCAACTCACTTGATGAACTTATTCGATTGTCCTACATATGTTGGAAGCATGTCGTGTGACCATGGACGATCGAATCATTATTTTTAGTAAAATTGATATAATT